>NW_022437066.1:1001833-1006752 GCF_009761245.1 Sapajus apella | reverse complement strand
GGGGGGAAGAAGGGGGTCCGCAGCCCCCCGCGGCGTTCCAGCGGCAGGAGGAGGGTGGGCGCGCCCTCCGGCCGGTCGCCCTCAGCCCGCCGTGCCCCCGCGCCCCGCAGAGCATCCACCTGAGCTTCCTGCGCACCGTGCCGCCCTACTCCCACCAGTCGAGCGTGTGGTTCGAGATGATGCGAGTCTACAGCTGGAACCACGTCATCCTGCTGGTCAGCGACGACCACGAGGGCCGGGCGGCTCAGAAGCGCCTGGAGACGCTGCTGGAGGAGCGCGAGTCCAAGGTGAGGGTCGTGCCGCGGGCGGGCGCCTGGCGGAGCCGAGGTGCAGGACGGGCCGCCATGTGTCTGTGGCTCCGTGTGTGACACCCTCTTCTTTCCATCGTGCATGGTCAGCACCACCGCGTCTGGCGAGCGCCCGCCCCAGCCTGTCCTCGGCTCATTTCACTCGCTTTTGCCATTAGTCGAAATCTCCTTCGTGTCAGTCCCTGCGGGGCGAGGGCCAGACCACCTGGAGCTCCGCAAACACCCCTGCCCCGCGCTGCCCCGCGCCCTCGTCCCTCCTCCTGCCCACGCCCTCCGCTCCCTGGAGGCCCCAGCCGGGCTCGGGATTTCACGTCCTTCTTCCCACCGTCCCGTGCTGAGTGCCCAGCAGCCTCCTCGGGCAAGGCCTCCCCTGCACAGGGCCCCCCTCGCACACCGCCCCCACAGGCCTGTCCCCTCCCTGCTGGGCCCATTCCCTGTCCTCCCCGGCGTGGCCTCCCCTGAAGCCCTTGCATCCACAGCTCAGCAAAGCCCCACCCACAGACACCTGCCTCCCGAAGCCCAGGCCGCCCCTGTGGGCTCCCCTCCCCCCTTGCCCCCACCACAGGGCTCCCTCAACGCTCCTCACCAAGATCAATTAGCCACCTGCTTCTAGGACACACTGACCCCACACACAGCCAGGCGTCCACTCTGTGGGGCTACAGAGAGATAGAGCTGGGATTGGGGGTCCAAGAGACCCCTGCCCCCTTCCTTGACACTCCATTTGCAGCCTCAGGCACAGCTGAAGCTTGGCTGCAGGATCCCCACCGGAGCCCTGGGTGCTCAGCACCTACGCCGGCTCCTGGTCAGGCAGGGGGAGGAGGCCCAGGCTGAGGAGGGCCAGACCAAGGGGTGGCTGGGAGCATGTTTCGTGTCAGGGCTGGCTTCATCGAACTTAGGGCCACCCTGGCACCCCCAACGCACCACAGGCCCTGGGAGGGACCGGAGGGCAAGGGTGGTGGGTAAAGCCAGGGGCAGACCAGAGGGTCCTGGGAGTCCCGTTTTGGGGGTCTGCTGAGTCTTGGGGGAGACGGGCATGAGAACCGAGGGCTTCACACACGACAGTGCCCCTCACCCTGGTGCCCGATGGCCCCTCACCTTCTGGCGTGCCCACCCACAGCCGGCCACGGATTCCCATCCTACTCACCCCTGCACACCCAACCAGCTGCTGTCACTCACCGGTTCTCGCACACATTCCCATCACACTCCGAAACTCGGGACACAGGCTCAGGCCACACTTGCCTCCATGCTGCCCCAGCGCCACACGCACCGGGACACACGCACAGGGCACTACTCATGTGCATGCTCACCCTCACTTGCACCCACCAGCACACGCACACACGCATATGCATGCACAGACACATGCACATGGACGCATGCACGCTCATACATGCACACACAGGTGCACACACACATATGCACGCATTCATACACCTGCACCCATGCACGCACACACATGCACACATGCACACACACGCATACCCACACACACAGGCACACACGCAAGCCCAGGCATGCTCAGACCATCTGGCCCTTCCCCAACCCTCACCAGCTTTCATGGGCTAACTCTCCCATGCAGACACCCACAGGCCCATGCCACCCCTGCAGGCGCACGTATGCACACACAAACCCTCTTGGGCGCACATGTGAGCCGATGGGCGCGGGCACCCAGTTAGTGAGGACACCTTGGCCTCTAGAGAGGCAGAGGGAGGCCAAGGAGAGGGAGGGGGTGGGACATGGGGACAGGCCCGGGGGTGGGACATGGGGGGCTGCTCACCTCCCACTCAGGACTGACGCGGGTTGGGGTGGGCACTGCTGGGGCCACACAGCAGGTGCATGGCAGGGTGGGGGTGGCAGGTGGGGCTCCCTCCGAACGGTGCACGGTGGACGCGGACAGGGCCTCCCTTTCTCCTGAGAGCGATCGTTTCCAAGAGCATAGCTTCGCGGCGGGGAGCCTCGTGGCCCCGCCCCCACGTCACTCACCCCAGCTCCGCCCCGCCCCCGCCCCGCCCCGGGCCTCGGTGTTTGCGAGCTCCAGGTCGGAGCCCGTCTGCAGACGTGCCGAGGAGGTGGTGTGATTGCTTTAGCGCCGTCATTTTCAACCGTTTATAATCTTCTTCTGTGTCTGCATATTTTCTCTGTGCACATTATTCATCAGAGTAAAAAAAGGAACTATGAAAACCTCGACCAACTGTCCTATGACAACAAGCGCGGACCCAAGGTATATATGCATGGACGTGCACGCCACCCACGGCTAGGGAGCCCTGGCCTCGGCGCCTCGGCCACTAGGGCCACTGTCTGGCCCAGCCGCCGAGCCGCAGGCCCAAGCAATGAGGAGAGGCAGCCGGCAGCAGGCAGGAGAGGGCAGGCAGGAGAGGGCAGGCGTGGCGGCGCGGGTGCCTGAGGCCCACCCGCCGTGACCCTAGCCTGCACCCTCGAGGCAGGCGCGGCTGCAGGAGGAGCTGCTCTCCGGGAAGTGCATGCGAATCTCCGGGACCCCCAGGGTTTCCTTGTGGAACCCGGGAGGGAGCCCGCCCGTCTGGCCACCCGCCCGCTGGGGCCGGGCTGCTCCTGCAGGGGCCTGCGGAATCAGACCTCAGAGGACCTCCCGTGGTTTTGGAAAAGTCAGCCCCATCTCTGTTCCTGGTTGCATTCCAAAACTCTTCTGTTTCCCGTCCGCTGCACGCCTCCTGAGTCAGCTTGCATGCTCAGTGCAAAGATGAGGACAGGAGTGAGGTGGAGAGAGAGACCCAGAGAGAGCAGAGAGAGCACAGGGCGAGCACAGGTGAGCGCGCAGGCTGAAGACAGCACAGGACCGAGAGGCGAGGCCAGGCCAGGCGAGGATGAGGAAGGCAGGCGGAGGCGCAGGTGGCAGGCGCAGACCACGGCAGCCCTAGCTAAGCTGCCTCGGGGTTCCCAGCGGCTCCGGCCGGACTCTCACCCCTGAGGCGCTGTGTCCCCTGCCCCAGCCACCTGCTAACACTTCTGCTCACACCGCAGGCGGAGAAGGTGCTGCAGTTTGACCCAGGGACCAAGAACGTGACGGCCCTGCTGATGGAGGCAAAAGAGCTGGAGGCCCGGGTCATCATCCTCTCTGCCAGGTGAGGCTGGGCAGGGCCCTACGCACTGCACACAGGGTGGACCTGACCAGGCACCCCCCATCTGAGCCAGAGCTGGGATACTGTTGGGAACAGCGACCTTCAGCTTCCAAAGCACCTTCACCACGGAAAGCCCCACCCACACCACCCACACCCACACTCCTCTTGCCCTGGCTGATGTGACACCTTCCATCTATCCCTCCCTCCCTGGGCCCTTCTCCTTTCCGAAGTCACATGCCGCTGCTTGCCCTGAGCTAGGCTGTGGGGGTGGGAGATGGAGGAGACCCTGCAAAGCTATCAGACACGGCCTGGGGCTGGCCCAGGGAAGAGGCCCAGGGAAGTGCTGTGCAGGTGTGCCAGGTGACAAGGCCCATGGCAGGGAGAGGGCCAGGCTTCCTAAGGATTGGAATGGCTGAAGCAGCAGCTTGAAGGGGAACCAGTTAGGTACCCAGGAAATCAGGCTGCAACCCCACTGCCCCCTGACCTAGAAGCTCTGCTAGGCTCCAACAGAGCAGAGCCAAACAGCAGCGAAATGCCCAGAGGAACACAGCCCAGCCGTCCAGGCTTGCATTCGGGGAACAGCCTGCCACACTCATTCCCAGGGCGGACCACCATGTGCACGGTCCGTCAAACGACCCTCTGACCCGCAGACAGCTGCAGCCCCCTCACCAGAGCAGAGCGCAGGGTGGGGCCAGCCAGGACTCCTCAGCCTAGAAGGCAGGAATCTCCCCAGCCCAAGGTCGGGCTGTTGCTTAGAGCTGTCCACGGGCCTTGCCTGCTCCTCCCACAGCTGCTATAAAAAGGCACTAATCATCCCCCATTATGCCCCCTGCACTCAGCTTTAGGCTCATGGGTCACTTGTCCACACCACTCATCCACCTGTAGGCCCTAGGGAGGGTTGGCCAGGGCTCCAGGAGAAAAGATTTTAAAAGATGTGACTAGGTAAGGTCCCGGTATACACAAGTCCCAAGAAAGGAAAGCCCAGCCCGGAAAAAGACCAGCCCAGGGAAAGCCCCGCCCAGGAAAAAAGCCCACCCAAAAAAGCTCCACCCAGAAAGAGACCCACCCAGGAAAAGCCCCACCCAGGAAAAGCCCCACCCAGGAAAAGCCCTGCCCAGAAAAAAGCCACACCCAAGGAAAGCCCCACCCAGGGAAAAGCCCACCCAGAAAAGCCCCACCCAGGGAAAGCCCCACCCAGGGAAAGCTCCACCCACGAAAAGCCCCGCCCAGTGAAAGCCCCTCCCAGGGAAAGCCCCGCCCAGGAAGAGCCTCACCCAGGAAAAGCCCCACCCAGGGAAAGCCCCACCCAGGGAAAGCTCCACCCACGAAAAGCCCCGCCCAGTGAAAGCCCCTCCCAGGGAAAGCCCCGCCCAGGAAGAGCCTCACCCAGGAAAAGCCCCACCCAGGGAAAGCCCCACCCACGAAAAGCCCCTCCCAGGGAAAGCCCCACCCAGGGAAACCTCCAACCACGAAAAGCCCCACCCAGAGACAGCCCCACCCGGGGAAAGCCCCCCCC
>NW_022437066.1:948904-1001733 GCF_009761245.1 Sapajus apella | reverse complement strand
TGCCTGGGGAAAGCTCCTCCCAGAAACACCCGCCCCAGGGAAAGCCCCCTCCGCCCGGAAAAGCCCCACCCAGGGAAAGCCACGCCCAGAAAAAGCCCTACTTCGAAAAAGACCAGCCCAAGGAGAGCTCAGCAGGGCTCTCTCCTGCTGTTTTTTGTTGTTTTGAGACGGAGTCTTGCACTGTCGCCCAGGCTGGAGTGCAGTGGCACAATCTCAGCTCACTGCAACCTCCGCCTCCTGTGTTCAAGCAATTCTCCCGCCTCAGCCTCCCGAGTAGCTTGGACTACAGGCACAAACCACCACACACGGCTAACTTTTGTAATTTTAGTGGGGACAGGGTTTCACCATGTTGGCCAGGCTGGTCTCGAACTTGTGACCTCAGGTGGTCCACGCACCTCGGCCTCCCAAGGTGCTGGCATTACAGGTGTGAGCTACCACACCCGGCCTCTTCTATTGTTTTCTGAATTGTTTACACTTCCCTCACTCATCCCAGAGCTTGAGAGAGACTCGGTGGCTGTCATGGGATGGAAGGATGGATGGGCAGGTGAACAAATGACATGCACAGGCAGCTGGCCAGTGGAGGATTTCTGCATCCAGCAGGAGGCAACTCAAGGCGTCGATCACCTTAAAACATACCTGCTCCCCTGCTGGGCACTTTTGCAACAGACAAGTTCACATCAAGCTAAACCTGCCCAGTCCCTACATTCCAACCCGAGTGACCAGCAGGACATGGGTCAGAAAAGCACATACAAAACCAGTCTGCAGAACCCCACCATGCCCAGATCCCCACAGAGAAGGGAGTGGGCATTTTCTCCACTGTCTTCTCTCTGGCCAGTGAGCCCCTGAGCCATGCATTGCAGTCCCACAGGTTGACCCTTGTTGCCAGCCTCAGGGTCAAGGTCACATTTCCAGACATAGCCCTAGGAAAAAGGTCAGCCCAGGGAAAGGGACATGGTCATGGCAGACAGATAGATAGACGCATGCACACAGGAACCATGTGCCTACCACATGTTCATGCACATGAGCACACACCCCATGCCACAGGTACATGCATGTGCACACACCACACACACACGTGCACAAAACTATGTATCCACACAGTGACACCACTCATACATACCTATCCACACATGCACGACCATGAATAGGTCATATGCAGCACATACACATGTGCACACATGCCACAGACACACTACATGAGTACATACATCCACATGCACCAAGCGCATGCCATATACACACACATGCAAGACCTGCACATGTGACAGAGGCACACAGCACACAGCACACCACCATATACACTCCATACAGTCACCTGCAGTTACGTACATACCTGCACACATATACACACAGCACACCACCATATACACTCCATACAGACACCGCAGATACATGCACACAGCACACACATACACACAGCACACCGCCGTATACACTCCATACAGACACCGCAGATACATGCACACAGCACACATATACACACAGCACACCACCGTATGCACTCCATACAGACACCCGCAGATATATGCTTACCTGCACACATGCACATACATCACAACACACATGTGCACCACACACACACACCACATGCACACCCAATCACCCATGCTACATACATGCCGTACCCCACACATGTGCATACACTGACCACAGCACACATATCAAAGCTACACCCAACAACATCCCTCTTTCCTCTTTTTTTGTTGAGACAGAGTCTGGCTCAGTTGTCCAGGCTGGAGTGCAGTGGCACAGTCTCAGCTCACTGCAACCTCTGCCCCCTGGGTTCAAGTGATTCTCCCGCCTCAGCCTCCTGAGTAGCTGGGATTACAGGTGTGCGCCACCATGCCCGGTTAATTTTTGTATTTTTAGCAGAGATGGGGTTTCACCATGTTGGCTAGGATGGTCTTGAACTCTTGACTTCAGGTGATCCCACCTCAGCCTCCCAAAGTGCTGAGATTATAGGCATGAGCCACTGCCCCTGGCCTCTTTGTTTTTTTTTTTTTTTCTTTTTTTTGGAAACAGAGTCTTGCTGTGTCGCCTAGACTGGAGTGCAGTGGCACAACCTCAGCTCACTGCAACCCTGGCCTCCAAGTAGCTGGGATTACAGGCATACGCCTCCATGCTTGGCTAGCTTTTGTATTTTTCAGTATAGATGGGGTTTCGCCATGTTGGTCAGGCTGGTCTCGAACTCCTGGGCCTCAAGTGATCCTCCCACCTTGGCCTCTTTGGAGTGGAAGCCAATGTTCCACAGCGGAGGCAGACTGGACCATCCAGCATGCCCATCTCCCAGGAGTGCAGAGAGGCAAGCTCTGGGCATCAGCAGGCTAAGGCCTTCTTGACCCTAGCCCGTCAATCTGTCACATTTTGTTCCTCCTTAGCAAGGGATGTTGAGGGTATTTTGCAGAGAGACATTTCACCAATCTTAATTTTTGACCAATTTTCCATAGCATGCAGATAATTTGTTTCCAAAACTTCATTTTTCTGAAATTGTCTTGATTGGTATCAGCTATTTCCATAAAATGATCGGATGAGTTTTGATGGACAGATTAGTCTTTTGTTTACAACTGTTTTGATTCTGATCATTCCACCACATCACATGCCATGGACCTGAATTGTGTCAAGAAGACGGGCTTCTCCGTCAGGCCCCAGTGGGCACTTTGACAGTGGGCACCCTGTGCCATGACGGGCGTGATGTTGGGTCTTGCTGGGAGCTGTGCTGCGTTCTGCGTGCGGAGCCTCTGCTGCATGCTCTCATTTGGGGCCTGGGCCAGTGCTGCTGGGGCCACCTCTATTTTGTGTTGCTGACATCCACCAATAGCACTGTCATGTGGAGCAAACACTGAAGGTTTGCATTTCTTTGTGGGCTTATGCTTGAGAAGATTGGGGTCAGACCTCTCCTCAGGGAGGGGAGGGTCACCTTGGTTTCCAGCGTCAAGCATTGTGAAAATTACTCAACACTCAGGCAATCCGCCCAACCCTGCTGCACACGCCTGGAAAACCCAAGTGTCAGGGGTGGTCTGGGCCCCCCTGGAGCACATCAGGCCCTGCACAGAAGGGTCTGACAGATGGGGGTGAAGGAAGGCCCCCACAAAGGCCTCAAGAGTCCCACCAGGCCCCCAGGTCCTTGTCATAGCCAGAGAGGCCCCAGCCCCAGAGGACCAGGTCCCCTGCTCCACTGTCCACAGGGGCCCACCTGCAAGAACACTGCCAGCGCTCCAGACCACACACGGCCGCAAGGTGAGGCCTGCCTCTGCTCTGTCCTCGGGGTGGTCCCAGGCCTGGGTGGCAGGGTAAAGGCAGCTGCTTGTGCAGACCCCAGAGGGGAAGGCCGCCTGTCATCTCTGGCCACCCCCAGGACGCTGGATCCCACCAGTATCTCCCCAGCCTTGAGAGCCCCTCCACCCCTCATTTCACATGTTTGAACACAGAGGACCAGAGCGGTGTGGCTTCTCTAGGAGGTCTTAGGAGCTCGTGTCCTGACTCTGCCACTTACCAACTCGTGTGTGCTGCGCCTCCATCTCCCTTCGGGACACAGGGATACTGTGAAACACTTAGAGCAGTGCCTGGTATCTGGCCAGGAAGTGATGAGTGATGATCCATCACCATCCTGGGGCCCCATCGTGGGGGGCCTTCGGACGTGGAGGGGTGGGCGTGCTGGGGGGCACAGGTGGAGGCCACAGCAAAAAGCTAGTCCCCTAAGCCAGGTCCCTAACCCCATCCCTGCTCCCCCAAGGTAAGAGCCAGCGACGGAGGCCTGGGAGGCTCCTGGGCTCTGGGCCCCAGTGCCCCTGCGGGTCTCCAGGCTTCGCTCCAGGAGGGGCTGGGGGCTGGGCAGGTCCCTGCTCCAGAGAAGGAGGACCTGGGCCTGCGGAGCGCGGTGGGAGGGCTGGAGTCCTGGCCCGTCACCCCCGTCTGCCCCACAGCGAGGACGATGCTGCCACCGTGTACCGCGCAGCCGCGATGCTGAACATGACGGGCTCCGGGTACGTGTGGCTGGTCGGGGAGCGCGAGATCTCGGGGAACGCCCTGCGCTACGCCCCGGACGGTGAGTGCTGGGCCTTGGCGGGGTCCCCGAACGGGGAGGCCCCCGCGGGCCCTGAGTCGCCTGCTCGCCCCAGGCATCCTCGGGCTGCAGCTCATCAACGGCAAGAACGAGTCGGCCCACATCAGCGACGCGGTGGGCGTGGTGGCCCAGGCGGTGCACGAGCTCCTGGAGAAGGAGAACATCACCGACCCGCCGCGGGGCTGCGTGGGCAACACCAACATCTGGAAGACTGGGCCGCTCTTCAAGAGGTGGGCGGGGCCTCGGGGCGGGGCGGGGCCGCTCTGCAATCGGTGGGCGGGGCCTCTCGGGACGGGGCGGAGCAGCTCTGCGGCGTGGGCGTGGCCTCGCAGTAGCTGGACGGGGTCGTTCTCAGGGCTGGCAGGGGCCGCTCTTGGGGAAGTGGGCGCGGTCGCTCTTAGGGAGCTGGGTGGGCCGCTCTGCAGGAGGTGGGCGGGGCCTCAGGACGGGGCGGGGCCGCTCTTCAAGAGATGGGCGGGGCCACTCAGGATGAGGCAGGGCAGCTCTGCGGTGTGGGCGTGGCCTCGCAGGAGCTGGGCGGGGTCGTTCTCGGGGCTGGGAGGGGCCGCTCTTGGGGAAGTGGGCGGGGTCGCTCTTAGGGTGCTGGGTGGGCCGCTCTTCAAGAGGTGGGCGGGGCCGCTCTGTGGTGGGCGGGCGTGGCCTCGCAGGAGCTGGGCGGGGCGACTCTTCAAGAGACGTGTGGGGTGCTGGGGGGAGTGGGCAGGGCCGCTTTCAGGAGGTGGGCGGCACTAGTCTCTGGAGTGCTGCAGTGAGCCTGCTGCCTGCATTCTGTGGACACTGTTACTTCTCTCCCCTCGCACCCCCAGCATCACCACATCGAATGGCACAATCATCTGCCCTCTTTCCAACACTGACACCAGTACCTGGACTGTCACTGGAATAGGGACTGGCTCCACTGCTCCCGCCCCCAGCACTGCAGCCCGCCCTGAAACAGCACCCCCTTCCCTGTGTGGCTGGCAGCCTTCGGGAGGAGGCTCTTGCTGCAGATGGGGACTGAAAGCTTCCAGGGGCCCAGGAGGCCAGATAGGGAGCCCAAGAACAGCACACGAGCCTGAGGGCCAGGGTTGGCCAAGGCCCAGAGACCCAAGTGAACATCTGCAGTGTGGCAGGAGTGAGCTCACAGCACGCCTGGACACCATGCCATGCCAGCCCACCCCCAGGTCCCCATGTGCAGAGCCACCATCCACAATGCCCACGTAAGCGCAGATGTAGGCAGCGCGTGTGCACATGCATACACAGAACTATGTGTGCACACAGACTCAGGCACGTGACACAATACATGCATGGGTGCATTTTTTTTTTAATGAAGCCTATTTTATTACTTCAAGTGTTAACGATAAAAAAATTTCAGCACAGCTGTTGCATTTGAAAAAGTGAAACTACATACTATGTTTCTAGCTCAGTGAACAGATTAACCTGATGTCTTTAAATGACATAACAATTGAGCATTGTACAGTACATCTTATGAAGACCCGTAAATTAAAGAACTACCGGTTTAAAGTTAGTGATTATGAAACAAAAACATATTCATAGTTTCAGCTTCTTTTTTCTTCCTCGACCATCAGGTGCTCCATCCCGCATAGGGATTATGTGTCCACACAGGTTCACCCATGTGGTTTTGGGTGGAATACACACGTGCACACACAGCCAGACAGGACAGCCTGCTGGTTAGAGCTGGCTCAACCTCTCCCTCACTCGCTGGCAAGAGGGCAGGCATCTTTCTGGGCTTCTGCCTCCCTTTCTGTCAGACAGGATGGCTGTGGGGACAACATCCTGACCCATGGCAAGCCTTTGAAGCAGGGTCTGGCACCCAGAAGCCATTCAGCTGCCATGAGCTGCACCGTCCATCTGGTGCAGGCAGACACCCTGCCGGCCAGGGTCTGGCGTCTGCCGATCTTTCCATTCTTGGAACTGGGACAAGGGGCAAGCCTGAGCGGCTCAGCCGGCAGAGAGAACGAGCGGGGAGAAGGAGCAGCTCTGAGAAGCCTCAGCCATGCTTCCTCCCCTAGAGTGCTGATGTCTTCCAAGTATGCGGACGGGGTGACCGGCCGCGTGGAGTTCAATGAGGACGGGGACCGGAAGTTCGCCAACTACAGCATCATGAACCTGCAGAACCGCAAGCTGGTGCAAGTGGGCATCTACAACGGCACCCACGTAGGTGGGGGTCATGAGGGGGTGGGGGCTGGGGCCTTAGGGTCCTGGGGCCAAGACCCCTGCGTGGCCACCCTCCATCTCATCCTCCCACCCCCAGGTCATCCCTAATGACAGGAAGATCATCTGGCCAGGCGGAGAGACAGAGAAGCCTCGAGGGTACCAGATGTCCACCAGACTGAAGGTGGGCCCCACAGACCTCCCTCAGTGTCCCCACCCTAGACAGCCCATCCACCTGCTGTGGCCCAAAGGAAGGGGCTGCGGTGAGGGCAAGGAAAGCCATTAAAGGAAGTGGGGGTGGGGCCTGCTTCCCCTGGCCACCGTCCAGCACGCCTGGCACAGCACAGGAAGCAGACAGAGCAGGAGGGAGGAGAGGAGGCTGCCCCCATCCCACAAGTGCTCTCCAGTGCCCCTCTTGCCCCAGCCCTACTGAAGTCTGGAGCAGCCGTCTGGGACAGAACCCGGCTGGGGAAGAGCGGAGGGAGAACAGCAGACAGAGGAGGTCTGGGGCAGACCTCAGCTTCAGCACCCACTGTCCTGAGTCCTGGTCCTCTACGCTCCTCATCCTTTCTCCAGCCCCCATGGCCTCCTGATGGGACTGCGCCAAACTGTCCTCTTCCAACGTGGCCTTCCTGCCACATTCCCTATGGTGGACAGTCCTTCTTGCCTCCCCTGGGCCTCTGAGAGCCCCCTGCCCTGGCTGGCTTCCTCCTTCAGGGCATCTTTTCCTTGGCTCCCTACTCCAGGGTGCTCTCCTGGGCATTCCTCCCAGGGCAGAGGCACCCCGCGCCCACTGCACACACTCCAGTCCCAGTGGTACCACAGACCACCAAAGGCAAGGACCTCACAGACAACATGCTTCTCTGTCTTTCCAGGCCCTCAAGTGTCTCTTCACCCTGTCTGCCTTCTGAGCCCACCCCTGAAGCCTGGTGCCAACCCCTGTAGCCTCCCACCCAGACTCCCTCCCCTGCTCTCCAGACAGGGTGGGGTTTTCTAGTGCCGGTGTGGGTCTCATTGCAGCCCGGACACCTCACACTGTCTGAAAGTAGCGGTCAAACGCCAAAGACCCCATCCAGGCTGTGAGATGCAGATGGCTTTTTACAGTTTGTTTCTGGCGTCACTAATTTTTTTAAAGTACTAGCATATGCATTACCTGTATAACAGGAAAACATCGTGAAAGTTTTATAAAGCAAATGAACTTCTTTAATGGCTCCCGATATCCCTAGGGATAAAAGCCAAAATGCTGCCTGGAGGCTGAGGCTTGGCCTGCCCCCCTCTCAGACTCACCCTCCCTAGGCCCTACCAGGAGGTGCCTCTCCCACTAACCCCATGGCTCCCTGCCTTTGCAGTCCTGGATTTTGGGCGCCTCTGCTCCACCTGCCCCTGGGCACCTGCTTGATCCCTGCCCATCTTGCGGGCTCAGCTCCGAATCACCCCCGGAGTCTTGGCAGTGTGCTCTGCTCCATTCCAACCCCCCTGCCCCGGATCCCTTCCCCACCCCCAGGCCATGGTCCCCTGAAGGACAGACAGGAGGCTGAACCCAAGCAGGAGTGTGGGTCGAGGAGGCCAGGGATGGGGGGGTCGCGTTCACAGGCGCAAGAGGATGGAGCCAGAGACTGATGCTCAAAGCCTGAAGGCTGCGTGCCGGAGCCTGCGGGGTTGGGGGCGGGAACAGGCAGAGTGCCTGGATGAAGGGAGGCATGGGTGGATAGCCCCACGGCCCCAGGTCCTATGCAGGCGCAGGTCGGCTTCGTGGACGTGCAGGTCCTTGTGGCGCAGCGGGTGGGGTCAGCCTGCAGGTGGGCAGTTTCTCACCATGGGAAGGTTCCTGGCATGCGGGATAACGGCAGCTCCTCTGCTGCAAGGAGTCATGTCTAAGCCCAGACTGGAGAAAAAGTGGCTAAGAGAAGGGACTAGCGCTCCAGGAGTCGTTCGGTGCCCTGCCCCTCCCCCGGGGGCTGCAGGCAGATGATGCTGACGGTGGCCGGGGAGAATGTGTCCAGCCCACCTGGGCTCTGTAAAGAAGCTCCAGAGAGAAGCAGTGGCCGCCAGCGGGGACGGGGGCAGGAGGAACCGTCGGGGATTAGGCGGGGTGCCGGGGAGGCTGGGAGCTGAGAAGAGGCCTGCGCCCTGGGCAGCCTTAGGTCGGTGGTCCAGGCTGGGTCTCCCCTTCCCCCCCAGATTGTGACGATCCACCAGGAGCCTTTCGTGTACGTCAAGCCCACGCTGAGCGACGGGACATGCAAGGAGGAGTTCACAGTCAACGGCGACCCGGTCAAGAAGGTGATCTGCACCGGACCGAACGACACGTCGCCGGGCAGCCGTGAGTGCAGGGGGTAGGGCGGGGGCGCGGGGAGCGGGGCGGTCGGGATCCCCGCAGTTACCGCCCCCACCTCCCCAGCCCGCCACACGGTGCCTCAGTGCTGCTACGGCTTCTGCATCGACCTGCTCATCAAGCTGGCACGGACCATGAACTTCACCTACGAGGTGCACCTGGTGGCCGATGGCAAGTTCGGCACACAGGAGCGGGTAGGCGGGGCGGCGGCGGCCGGGCCGGCGTGAGGGGCCTGTAGTCGGGGGTCCTGGAGAGGGTGGGGCGCGGAGTGGGCGGGGCTTGCCGGCTGGGTTGTGGCCCGGCGTGGGAGGGTCCTGAAAGCCCAGGTGGGGCATGGAGTGGGCGGGGCCTGCAGGCGGGAGGTCCTGGAGTGGGTGGGGCATGGGGTAGGCGGGGCTTGCTGTGTGGGTTGTGGCCCGGCGTGGGTGGGGCCTGTGGACGGGGGCTTGGAAGGGGTGGGGCGTGGAGTGGGCGTGGCCTGTGGGGCGGGGCGGGGCTGGAGGGGGGTGGTGCCTGTGAGCTGGGTTAGGGTCTGGGGCAGGGCAGGACCCCGGGGTGCGCTAGGGCGGCTTCAGTGGGTGGACGCTGTCTGCATCCCCGCCGGCTCTGGCGCCTCTCAGGTGAACAACAGCAACAAGAAGGAGTGGAACGGGATGATGGGCGAGCTGCTCAGCGGGCAGGCAGACATGATCGTGGCGCCGCTGACCATCAACAACGAGCGCGCGCAGTACATCGAGTTTTCCAAGCCCTTCAAGTACCAGGGCTTGACCATTCTGGTCAAGAAGGTGCGCAGGGGCCGGGTGGCAGGGGGGTGCCCGGAGCGCCCGGGCGGCGCTGACCCCGCGTGCCCCGCGACCCCCCCAGGAGATCCCCCGGAGCACGCTGGACTCGTTCATGCAGCCGTTCCAGAGCACACTGTGGCTGCTGGTGGGGCTGTCGGTGCACGTGGTGGCCGTGATGCTGTACCTGCTGGACCGCTTCAGGTGAGCGCGACCCGGAGCCCAGACACCTCCATCCGCGGGGGGTGGGGCCGGCGAGGGGTGGGGCGGGACCGGGCCGCCTCGCCCGCCCTCTCTCCCGCCCGCCCTCTGCGCCCCGCAGCCCCTTCGGTCGATTCAAGGTGAACAGTGAGGATGAGGAGGAGGACGCACTGACCCTGTCCTCGGCCATGTGGTTCTCCTGGGGCGTCCTGCTCAACTCCGGCATCGGGGAAGGTAAGGCCCCACCCGCCCGGCCCGCCCGGCCCTGCCCCGGCCCTCTAGGGTCCGACTGAGCCCCACACCCCGCCGCCCGCCCACAGGCGCCCCCAGAAGCTTCTCCGCGCGCATCCTGGGCATGGTGTGGGCCGGCTTTGCCATGATCATCGTGGCCTCCTACACCGCCAACCTGGCGGCCTTCCTGGTGCTCGACCGGCCTGAGGAGCGCATCACGGGCATCAACGACCCTCGGGTGAGGCCTGGTCGCGCTGGGGGAGGGAGCTCCAGGTGAGCTGGGGTCGGCCCGGGTACGGGCCTGGGGAGCCGCTGCTGGAGCCCTGCCCTCTGACCCTGCAGCTGAGGAACCCCTCGGACAAGTTCATCTATGCCACCGTGAAGCAGAGCTCCGTGGACATCTACTTCCGGCGGCAGGTGGAGCTGAGCACCATGTACCGGCACATGGAGAAGCACAACTATGAGAGTGCGGCGGAGGCCATCCAGGCCGTGAGGGACAAGTGAGGCCGGGGAGGGAGCAGTGCGGGGCCAGGAGGGGCGGCCTCCCCCAGGCAGGAGAGCAGCCAAGCCGGGCACCCCGGAGGTCACGCACGAGGGGCTTCCAGGCTGGCGGGACCAGGGCTCCCCTGACCCCATCTCTGCCGGCAGCAAGCTGCACGCCTTCATCTGGGACTCCGCGGTGCTGGAGTTCGAGGCCTCGCAGAAGTGTGACCTGGTGACGACGGGAGAGCTGTTCTTTCGCTCCGGCTTCGGCATCGGTATGCGCAAAGACAGCCCCTGGAAGCAGAACGTGTCCCTGTCCATCCTCAAGTGAGTACCCGGGCACCCCTGTCCCTCCTCTGCCCCTCCACCAGAGGTGGACGCCCTCCCCAGTGCTGGACCACTCCGAGACCACCACAGACTTCACACCCGGGCCAGGCGCTGCCCACTCCATGCTCCACCCCACCGGCCCCGCCCTGGCCCCCCTGCCCCCACCTTGCCTCATCCCCCCCCCCCCGGGCACCGCCGACCGCAGGCTCACTAGCTCCCACCCCCAGGTCCCATGAGAATGGCTTCATGGAAGACCTGGACAAGACGTGGGTTCGGTATCAGGAATGTGACTCACGCAGCAATGCCCCTGCGACCCTCACTTTTGAGAACATGGCAGGTGCGGCTTCCCTGACACTCCGGTGGGCTCTCTGTGGACTGTGGCCTCCCTGGCTGGCAACTGAGGCTCTGGATCCTGGCACACAGGGGTCTTCATGCTGGTGGCTGGGGGCATCGTGGCCGGGATCTTCCTGATTTTCATTGAGATCGCCTACAAGCGGCACAAGGACGCCCGCCGGAAGCAGATGCAGCTGGCTTTTGCAGCAGTGAACGTGTGGAGAAAGAACCTGCAGGTAGGGCAGGCCACCCTCCGAGGCCTGGTGCCCAGGGCCCGGCCTGGCCACGGCCCTCCTCCATCCCCGAAGGCCGTGGCACTGGCTCTGGCTCCGGTGGGCAGGACTGGAGCTAGGAGCCATGGCCAGGGGCAATGGTGAGTGCTCCCAGGGCACGGGGGCAGCACTGGTGGGGGGCTGCCTGCAGGTGGCTGCCCACTGCAAAGCCGGGGCCAAGGGAGGCCACGCACCCTGCTCCAAGCCTCCGCCTGGCCCCTCTGTCTCCAGAGTCGCCCGCCGGTACCCATTCCATAGGAAGGCAATCAGGCAGGGTAAGACAGGGGCCCGCCTGTGTATGGCACGTGAGTCCAAGATGCATTTTGCCCTCCGCCGACCCGAGCCCCCTTGCCACCCTTTGGAGACCCCCTTCCTGCCGTCCTTGTGCTCCGTGACTCTGATCCGAATTGGGCCAGGCCTGGTCCTGCCTGGTGGCCAGGTCGCATCCATGAGAATTTGCCGCCAGCAAGGGCAGCCACGGCCCACCTGGGACAGGGTGGGTAGTGGGCCTGTACAGGCCTCAGGGCCTGTGGCTGCGGTCGAGTTCCCGTTCACTCCATCTCTTCTCTTTCTCCGGGTGCGGTCCTGGAGCCTGTGTCCTGAGATGAAGCTGACATTGCAGCCAGGGCTGCTGGGGGAGGGGGTTGTTGCAGCCCCACACCTCTCATCTGCCCACTCTTGCTCTTGGCCCCACAGGTCCCCTGGGGACCTGGCTGCTGCCACCACTGGCCAGCACAGGCCACTTGGCCATCAGACCTGAGGCCAGAGTCCTAGGAGCTGCCTCTGTCACTCCAATTCCACCTCGATACCTGCCTCCGGCCCTCGGCCCCTTCCTGAATCTTGGTGTGTGCCCCTTGGAGGTCAGTGGCCTCCACGCAGACAGCTGGCGTGGCCTGAGTGGCAACTCCTTCAGTCCTCAGAGGACTCCTTCTCCTCGGGACGCCTGTAAGCCAGGGCCACCCAGGAGCCAGGGAGCCAGGCGGACCTCCCAGGAAGAGCCAGCCGAGATCCCCCAAGCCCAGTCCCAGCATGAGCAAGGTCAGGCCCGAGACCCTGGGCAGGAGAAGAGGCCACCCTCGAGCATCCACTGTCGGCCCGTCTGTCCAGCACAGGGAGGCAGGCAGGAGCGAGGGCCCACGTGGCCGGCCAGGCTGGGCAGCGGCCCACCCAGGAGCAGGCGAGGGCAGGTGTGGCCTCCACCCTAGCCGTCTAATCACTTATACATATTCATTTTAGGATAGAAAGAGTGGTAGAGCAGAGCCTGACCCTAAAAAGAAAGCCACATTTAGGGCTATCACCTCCACCCTGGCTTCCAGCTTCAAGAGGCGTAGGTCCTCCAAAGACACGGTAAGGGGGAGAGCACCCCAGTCCCGCGTCCGACTCCACCTGCCCCTGCCCTGCGTGTGTCTCCCGCCCCATCTCCCCCCCAGCCCCGGGCTCCTGTGGCCCACTCTGCCCATCTGCCCCGGCGGCCGCTCTGCCCAGCCCGCCCGTGTGGTGCTCTCTCTCTGGCCCTTTCTCCCGGCCCTCCTGGGTCCTCGGCTTTCCCCGTGTGTCTCCGTTAGTCCGCCTGCCCGCCTCCCTGCCATGACCCACACGCCATCTTGAAGCTGTCATGTCGTTGGTCAGTCAGTCAGCCACGCCACCTCTCGGGGCCAGGCCTGGGGCCCTGGGAGCCCAGCTCGGCCCCATCCTGGACCTCAGCCGCCAGGAGGCCACGTCACTTCTGTTATGTCCCCGTTTCTCTCGCCTCTCCCAGAGGGGCCCGCCGCCCTCACTTCACCCCTGCGACGGCCCTGGAGGGGGTGGCTGTGATGTCCCATCCCGTCCGTCTGTCTGGCCACTGGCCCCGCCCCCCAGACACCTGTCTCACCTGTCTCACCAGAGCCATGCGTGTCGCATCTTCCATGTGGTCTCTGTGTGGGCCGGGGGCTGGGGGCCGGGCCTGGGTCCATCTGGGTGGACGGCTGGGGCCTGGAGTTGGAGCTGGCCGCAGGGGCCTGTCAGGCAGGGAGCGGGGTGGGACCAGAAGGGGTGGCTCCCACCCCAGGCTGAGCAGGGGCCCCCCAGGAGGTGTGGCGGCAGCTCCCAGAGGGTCTGAGAACGGGTAGGGGCGACCCCATAATCCCTGGCCTGCAGACACTGAGGTTCCCAGACAGGGAGGCCTCTGGAAGGGAGACGAACACCTCAGTTCCTGACCCCAGCCACCCCTCAGGGCCCACCCCACAGAGCCAGGCCTTCTGCCCTTTGGGGCTCAGAATTCTCCTACGTCCTGCTTGGAGCAGCTGTGGCTGCGTGGGATATGCACACTCGGACCAGAGGCCCCCAAAGCAGACCCAGCCTTGCTAGCGGCACCGTAGGCCCAGGCAGCATGGTGGGGAGGGGCTCTGCCCAGAAATCCTCAACCCAGTGGCCACCCTGAAGTCCAGGGGCTAGTCTGGCCCGCAGGAAGCCCCCCAGCCTGTAGGCAGCATCACCACAAAGCTTAAGCCCCATGAGGAAGTGGGATTTGCACTCACCCGCCCCTCAATGCACTGGAAGCGGGGCAGGACTGCAGGGCACAGACAGGACTTGGCATCGAGCAACCCAAGTGCCAAGGTGAAGCCACCAGGGTGCCGCAAGAGGGACCCTGAGGCCTGGCTGCTCAGCCTCCCGGGAAAGGGACTCGGCATGCAGGACGGGTGGACAGCGAGAGCCTGTAGGGCTGGGATCCACTGGAAGCTCAAGGAGCAGGTGGAAGCACCATTCCTGGGGCCACCCGTGCCCTGGAAAGCGGGCAGAGCCAATGCTGCAGCGTCTGAGCCAGGAGTCCCGCTAGAGGGCGCAGGGAGCAGGGAGGGGGAATAGCGGCAGGGACCGTGGACTGGGCAGGTTGGGGAAGAGCGGGTGTCCAGGGAAGAGCAGACAGGGGAAGCAGCAATTTGGGACAGACAGCCACGGGGGGGGGGGGGCAAGCACAAACGTCTTGCAGGTGATGGGTCACTTTCAGAGGGTGACACTGGGTCCCAGGGCCCTGCCTGGAGCTGGGCCAGGTGCAGCTCAGAGACCCTCATGGTGCCCTCCCAGGAACATGTTCCCAGCGGAACCCTCACCCAAGCCTCCCTGGGCACCAGACACCATCCTCTGGGGCCAGCCCTGGCATCACATGGCATCTGGGGCTGGCCCCACCCTGCGAGGCTGAAATGTGGGGGGCACTGCCAGCTGGGGGTCTGGGCAGGGGAGGGCAGCCCAGCTCCCACCTGGTCTCTGGGACTGTGAGCTTGTTCAGAGGGAGGCCTGGGTGGGGGGCTCCCTCGGGCAGGGTGGGGTCAGTCCGGCTGCGGAGATCCTCTGCCCCGTCCTGTGGCCGGTCCGGGCCAGGGCGGCACTGGGCGCTGAGGGCTGGGGTCCCTGGCGGCCGGCGGGGCCAGCGGGTATTGATTGTTGGTTCTTATTTATAGAGCACCGGGGGTGGACGCGGCGCTTTGCAAAACCAAAAAGACACAGTGCTGCCGCGACGCGCTATTGAGAGGGAGGAGGGCCAGCTGCAGCTGTGTTCCCGTCATAGGGAGAGCTGAGACTCCCCGCCCGCCCTCCTCTGCCCCCTCCCCCGCAGACAGACAGACAGACGGACGGGACAGCGGCCCGGCCCACGCAGAGCCCCGGAGCACCACGGGGTCGGGGGAGGAGCACCCCCAGCCTCCCCCAGGCTGCGCCTGCCCGCCCGCTGGTTGGCCGGCTGGCCGGCCCACCCCGTCCCGGCCCCGCGCGTGCCCCCGGCGTGGGGCTAACGGGCGCCTTGTCTGTGTATTTCTATTTTGCAGCAGTACCATCCCACTGATATCACGGGCCCGCTCAACCTCTCAGATCCCTCGGTCAGCACCGTGGTGTGAGGCCCCCGGAGGCGCCCACCTGCCCAGTTAGCCCGGCCAAGGACACTGATGGGTCCTGCTGCTCGGGAAGGCCTGAGGGAAGCCCACCCGCCCCAGAGACTGCCCACCCTGGGCCTCCCGTCCGTCCGCCCGCCCGCCCCGCTGCCTGGCGGGCAGCCCCTGCTGGACCGAGGTGCGGACCGGCGCGGCTGAGGAAGGGGCAGAGCTGAGTCGGCTGGGCAGGGCCGCAGGGCGCTCCGGCAGAGGCAGGGCCCTGGGGTCTCCGAGCAGTGGGGAGAGGGAGCTACGTGGCCCCAGGCGGAGGGGCTTGGAGCAGAGACGGCAGCTCCATCCTTCCCGCAGCACCAGCCTGAGCCACAGCGGGGCCGACGGCCCCAGCTGGCTGGGTCGCCCCTCCTCGGGCGCAAGCGCTCCTCTGCAGCCTGAGCTCCACCCTCCCCCCTTCTTGCGGCACCGCCCACCCACGCCCCGTCTTCCCCTTGACCCTCCACGCCGGGGCTGGCCCTGCCGTCCCACTATGGCCGTCCCTGACTTCCCGGCCGGCAGCGCCTCCCGGAGGCGCTCGGGCTCCCGCCGCCTCGGGCCGTCTCCTCCTCCTCCTCCTCCGGACTCGAGAGGGCCAACCCCCTCGACTCCTTGTCCGGCCTGCGGCCCAGAACGGGCTTCCCCGGACGCTGGTTCGGGACTGTCTTCCACCCTGCCCTGCACCCGGGCACAGGAGAGCGCCACCCGCCCGCCCCCGCCCTCGCTCCGGGTGCGTGCCCGGCCCGCCACCTTGTACAGGACCAGCGCTCCCAGGGCCCGAGCTCGTGCCTTCCCCGTGCGGCCCATGCGCGGCGCGCTCTGCCCCTCCACCCCCCACCTCCCGGTGTATGCAGTGGTGATGCCTAAAGGAATGTCACGCAGGTTTCGGTCTGTGTCGCTTGTTGACGCCGACAGAGAGTAAAGGGAGGGCAAAGGCGTTGGGGAAGAAGCTTCCAGCGCCCAAGGCGGCCGCAGCTGCTCAGGCTCGGGCGGCGGCGGCGGCGGGGATCCCCGGGTCCGCGGGCGGGACCGAGCAGTGGGGGTCGGGATCGGAGTCTGGGTCCCGCGGTCTCCTCGGCCGGCGGAGGGCGGCGGCGCGGCGGCGGCGGCGCGCGCTGCAGGCGGTGAGCACGGAGCCCAGAGCCAGGCAGGCGGCCACGCTGACGAGGAAGGAGGCCGGCCCGAGCGCGTAGACCACGGCCAGGTCCCGCAGGGCGAGCGGCTGCGCGCAGTGGCGGAAGGCGGCGTCGGGGAAGGCAGTCAGCGGGCTGAGCGTCAGGCGTCCAGGCCACACGCAGAGCGCCGCCTCGGCCTCTGCGGGACACGGACACAGGCGCGGCGTCAGGCGGTGGCAGCCGCCCCGCCCCGCAGACCCCGCCCCGTGTCCGGGACAGCTCACCTGACGTGGGCAGCGGGTGCCGGCGCAGCCAGGCGCACAGCGGGCGCAGCGCGCAGCCGCAGGCCCAGGGGTTGCCGTGCAGGTGCAGCGCATCTAGGGCGGGCAGGCGGGCCAGCAGCCCCGGCGCCAGTGCCGCCAGCGCGTTGTCCTGCAGGCTGAGTGAGCGCAGCAGCGGGAGCGCGCCCAGCGCCGCGGGCTCCAGGCGCGCCAGCCGGTTGCCGGCCAGAGAGAGGGTGCGCAGCGCGCGCAGCGGCGCGAAGGTCCCGGGTGCCAGCGCTTCCAGCTGGTTGGCGCTCAGGTCCAGCAGCTGTAGCGCGCCCAGGCCCCAGAAGGCTCGCACGTGCACCGAGTGCAGCCCGTTCTCGCGCAGGTCCAGGCGCTGTAGCGCGCCCGCTCCCGCGAAGGCACCGGGCGGCAGCGCGCGGAGGTGGTTGTGGTCCAGCAGCAGCTCGCGGAGGCGCAGACTCAGGCCCGCGGGCACGGCGGGCAGCGCGAGTGCAGAGCAGGTGGCCAGGCCGCCCGGCTCGCACGTGCACACCTCGGGGCAGTCCCAGGCGCCTAGGGACCCCGAGGGCGAGGCCATGGCCGACACCTGGGCCCAGACAGGCCAAGGCGACAGCGATAGCAGCAGCAGCAGCGGCAGCCTCGGCGGCCGAGGCCGCGACCAGGAGGAACTCTGCATGGGGGCAGCCCCCGGCACCCCCGGTGGGAGGCCCGCTGCCTGTGTGTCCCCGGAGCCTGTCGTCCGCGTAGCGCGTTCCTGCGGCGCCTGCACAAATATTCTCTGGCGCGAGTGCAGGCAGTTCCTGTCCCACGGCTGGATCCACGCTTGGGGCGGGGGCGGGGCAAACAGCCAACGCCCAGCTCCGCCGGCCACCTGTCCCGGAGCTCCAGACTGCTCTTGGCACGGCGCCGGCCACAGCACTATTGGGACCACCTCGCCCCGTCTGATTCACCACCAGGCGCCCGCCGAGCCCTGAGCAGCAGGACGCCGCCCACCTGCACCCGACGACCTCATGGCTGCCACTGGCACCCACACACAACGCAGCCCAGAGGTCCTGCTCCTCACCGGCCTCGGCCCCACTCAGACTCAGCAAAGTGAGCCCAGTGTGCACCTGCTGAGTGGCTCCAAGCAGGGATGGTCCGTTCCCATAGTGGATGGGGCCTGAACTGGACACAGGCCTTGGGGTGTAGGGAGACAGCATACCCAGGCAGAAGAGGATGCCCGCTCCCTCCCTCCCCCCAGGACTCTTCTGGACCGCCGCCAGTGGAGTGGGGGTGGGGCATCAGCCCAAGTCCTGTTAAACCCAGCGGCCTCCGGAGCTGTCAGTTGCAGGTCCTGTTCTAGGGGCTTTCAAAAGCAGGGTGCAGGGAGGAGCCGGGCTGACCAGCTGTGGCAGAGAAGATAGAAACACATTGGGGGTGTGGTTTCCTGTCCTGGGGCAGAGGAACAGGGAACCTGGTGTGGGCCTGGGCGCCCGCTTTGATGAGACCCATAGGCGAGTGCACCCCCCACGATGCAGCCTTGAGGGGTGTGAGAGCCTGCAGGGAGGACAGTGCACAACCACTAAATACGGTTTATTTCCCTCCCCCCGCTGCCTCAGCCCTACTCAGGTGGTAGGGGTGGGGGTGGCGGCGGCTCTGGGGTAGCCTCCATGGAGATGGCCACGAGGCTCTCATCCTCCAGTGGGGGCATCACGGAGACCTCCAGGTCAGTGTCCAAGAGCTGGGACTCCACATATACTGGATGCAGGTCCATGCGATCTTCCTGGACCCCAAAATTCTCCACCAACCTGCATGACAGGGGCCGGGTCAGCACAGGCTGGTGGGGCCCTGACCCCCCCTTCCCCGCCCAGAGCAGGCCAGCATGTGGAACCGTGCTCCCCCAAGGCCTCCCCTGGGACAGCACCACCCCCACAGGGTCCCCCCTTGGACAGCACCCCCACCCACAGGGCCTCCCCTGGGACAGCGCCCCCCTTGAGGGCCTTCCCTGGGACAGCCCCCCACACAGGGCCTCCCCTGGAACAGTGACCCCCCTTGATGTCCTCTCCTTTGACAGCACCACCCCCAGGCCTCCCCTGGGACGGCGCCCCCCTCAAGGACCTCCCCTGCGACAGACCTCCCCCCAGGGCCCCCCTGGAACAGCCCCCCCCCCCCCCGGGGGGTCTCCCCCGCGCCAGTGTCCCCCCCCAGTCCCCCCCCTGGGACGGCGCCCCCCCCCCCAGGGCCTCTCCAGTGCTCACCTGTTGTTCTGTAGTCTCGGGCATGTTTCACTGAGCGGATGAAGGCCAACATGAGTCCTGGAAGAGCGCTGGGCCCCGGACCTCCCCCAGCACATGCCTGGGAAGCACCATTCCTGCCCTAGGTGACATCCCACCCAGGGGGCAAAGGCCCCTCTTGCAAGACTAAGGGCCCAGGGTGGAAAGCCTGGCCTCGCTCCCACTCACTCCTGGCCCCTGGGTTCACGCACCCCTTGGCCCGCAAGACGCCAATTGCCACGATGACGAGGGCACAGAAGCAGCTGGCGCTGACGCCTGCCAGCACCACCAGGAGGGCGATGAGGGCCTCGCGGCTGAGGCCAAGGCTGCATTCACAGTAGGTTCCAGCTGCAGAGACAGGGCCACATGGCCGCGGGGCTGGTCACCTGCCTGAGGAGGGCCCCCAGGTCTGCCCCTGCCCTGGTGGCTCCCAGAAGGACACCAGTGCTCCTGCCTTGCCTGGGAAAGGGGAACCCTGGCTGGGTGCGGGGTGCACGGCAGGAGGCGGTACCTGCAGCAGGGATGAGCAGAACGGAGAAGCATGTGAGGCCCAGGGCACTGCCACGCAGGCAGGACCGAGGCCAGAGACTGGGGGCCATGTCCAGCCCTGGCCACTGCCCACCTCTGACGGAACTGTCAGAAGGTGCTGACTTCACAGTGGGACTGTGAGGTGAGGGTGGGGGGCAGGGCCTCACGGTGCCTGAAGCCAATGTTTCACTTGCCCTTGGGCACTGCGATTCTGGGAGCCATGACAGCCTGCCCTGGGAATGGGACAGGTAGGGTGGACAGGTGCTGGAGGCAGAGGCAGCAGTGGGGCTGGCCTGGCCTGAGGGGCAGTCCCTCAGGAAACGGAGTGGGCAGCACTGCAGGCCCTGTGTGGGTGCAGTGGCCTGGCAACCTTGGGGGGCTGGCAGCAGGTAGCCTCAGCCTCAGCTTCCTCCCAGCTTAAGGGTTTCGGCAGCTCAGTGTGGGGCTGGGCTCCAGCTGGCTGCAGGTCACCTTCCTCCAGGGCCAGGGCAGGACGGGACCAAGGAGGGCTCAGGGGGTGGGCTTGCACCCAGCCTCCCTCCCCACTGCTTCTGGAAGGGTCTGGCTCACACTCCTGGCAAAGCTGTGGTCAGGAGGGCTGCTGGCACCCAAGGGATTCCCCCACCAACTTGGAAAGGTCTGGGGGATACTGGCTACCGCTGTCTGAGCAGGACCCCCCAGCCATGCCTCCCGAAGCATCCCCCATACAAGGCTCTAGACTAAAGGTGTCACTGAAGTTGGAGCCCCCAGGGGCTGTTCCCTCTGCAGAACAGGCAAGCATTGCCCAAGGAAGTTGGCTGCAGGCTGGCATGGCCAGGGTTAAGCTCAGCCTCCTCCCTGAACCTGCTGTTCCAGGCTGGGAGAGAGGCCCCTGCCCTCCCAGCCTGTCCTCCTCAGGACCTGCCAAGCAAACCGCCAGGCAGTAGAAGGAAACACCTGCCCCACAGCCAACCGAGGCTGGGCCTCCTGCCAGCTCAGGACCCATAGGGCATGGGTGGGAGCACAGCCTGCCTCCAGTGGCCCTGGTCACTGGGGACCCACTCGCCTGTTGTCAGGCACCCTCCTGCTGGGATCCTCCAACCTCTGACTTGCTGAGTGACGCCGTGACCTGAGGTGTACCCTTCACCCTTGTCTTCAGGACACATCCAGAGATGGAATCCACAAGACACAGAACAAAAGGTGTGCCCGAGCCAAGCTGGCGGTGACACCCACCAGGCCAGCCCAGCAGGTTTGTATCCTGGTTAGGACACTGGCACGCCCAGCCGGGGGCCAGGTGGTAGCCATGGACAATGGGATCCAGGCCAGGCCACCGCCTGACGGGACAGTGGGCGTCAGAGAAGTGGGCTGGGCCCCTCATCACAATTCAGGAGAAAGGGCCCCTCTTTTTGTGAGACAGACTTGGAGTGAAGTGGAGCAGGTAGTAGGGACCTGGGTGAGGGGAGATACCACATGAGCAGAACCAGCCCTCCTTGGCGGGTCCGAGGCCTGACACTCAGGAGCTGAGGGTCAGGGGCCTGAGGGTCAGGGGTTGAGGGTCAGGGGCCTGAGGGTCAGGGCCTGAGGGTCAGGGGCCTGAGGGTCAGGGGCCGAGGGTCAGGGGCCTGAGGGTCAGGGGCCTGAGGGTCAGGGCCTGAGGGTCAGGGGCCGAGGGTCAGGGGCCTGAGGGACAGGGGTTGAGGGTCAGGGGCCGAGGGTCAGGAGCCTGAGGGTCAGGGGCCTGAGGGACAGGGGTTGAGGGTCAGGGCCTGAGGGTCAGGGGCCGAGAGTCAGGGGCCTGAGGGTCAGGGGTTGAGGGTCAGGGGCCGAGGGACAGGGGTTGAGGGTTAGGGTCTGAGGGTCAGGGCCTGAGGGTCAGGGGCTGAGGGTCAGGGGCCTGAGGGACAGGGGTTGAGGGTCAGGGGCCGAGGGTCAGGAGCCTGAGGGTCAGGGGTTGAGGGTCAGCGGCCTGAGGGACAGGGGCTGAGGGTCAGGGGCTGTGCATCTAGCGCCTGCCTAATGCTGGCCACTTCCTCCTTCAAGCCCCGAGGCAGAGTTCTTTAGAGCAAGGAGGGTGCAGAAATGGAGCCGGATGGCTCAAACAGGCCAGAGCTGGAGAGGTGCGGAGGGTGCTGGGCGGTGGCTGCAGGAACCCAGGACAGTGGACATGTAGGCACCAGCAAGGGCATCTGGGGACGGTGGGGGAAGTGAAACCAGGTGCAGCTCACAGCCTGGGAAGGTGCTGCAGCAGGAGGAGGACTCCAGGCACCGGTTTCAAACTGCCTTTGTCCCCTGCAAGGACGGTGTCATGGGGTGGAACGTAGCCGGCCTGGAAACAGCCCCTCTGGGACAGAGGCCCAGGCTTTAGAAGCAGAAGAGCCCAGAGCTAGACCCCAGGGCCCTCGCTCAGCCTGACGGCATCTCCCTCTCCCAGGGCAGCCTCTTGGACGGGACCTGGGCAGTCTGCACATGCTTGGCGGCACGTGCGGGGGTCACAGGGGTGAGTTATCCGCCTTCTGAGGCACACTTATGAGCCTGAGTGCTGCAGCCACCCTGCAGTGTGGAGCAGGGACAAACACCCGGTCCCCCCGGCCAGCAGGGCAGGCCCTGGAGCAGAGCCTCGCTGCTGGAGAGGAGGAACGCTGGCCAAACGCTGGCCAAGGGGTCATCCACAAGCCCAGCAGTTCCAACAGAAACCACGAAACACCCCAGCCTCGCCCCACACCCCCAGCCTCGCCCCATACCCCCAGCCTCCCAGCCTGGCACGTGGCAGTGGGCACTGGCTGAGCAGAGGGTAACGCCAGGGCTCCTTCCAAAGGCCACAGGCGCAGGGTGGAGCCGGAGGTCCAGCAGGTGGCACCAAGCCCTGGGACGTGGCTGCCTGAGCTGTGGCCCAGGTGTGATGTGAGCCTTCATGCACTACTTTCTGCCCAAGCCAGGGGTGGCCCAGAATGCTCTCAGGAGGCCGCATTCCTGCTGCAGATGTGCAGGCCTGGATGGGCCCCCCACTTGCTGCCAGGGAGCAGATCCTGCCAGGCTGAGGTGGAAAGGCCCAGGCTAGCGGGGGACCCCAGGAGCCCCACAAAGCCACCAGGACAGGAAAGGATGATCCGACTGCTTTAATCTGCACGCTGTGGGGTGGGGGTGGGGTGCCCCTCAGCGGTACCTTCTGGGACACACGCGGGTGGGGGCTGGCACAGGAGAAGGAGAGCACCTGCAGGGCGGGGCCGGGTGGCAGATGGACGGGCAGGCGGGCGGGCGCGTCAGCCGCAGTTCTTGGGCAGGCGGTAGACGCCGGCCGAGTAGACGAGCTGCTGGTCCCGCACCTTCTTCTGCAGGTAGCCCTGCAGCTCCTGCAGGTCGATCTCGGCCAGCGCGGGCCCGGTCACCACGAACATGCGCAGCATGTTGTAGATGCGCTCCAGCGAAAGGCTCTCCAGGTTGGTCAGCATGGCCTGGATGTAGGTCCAGAAGAGCTGCGCGCACCGGCCAGCCCCCGTCAGGCGCAAGCAGGCCTCCCCGAGCCCCGCCGCACGCCCCCCACCCGTGGGCCCGGCACGCGCACCAGCAGCTCCTCCTCCTTCTGGTCAGCCTGGGAGGCCATGCCCGAGTCGCTCTCGTCGTCACTGTCGATGAGCACCATGCTGTCCCTGTCCTGAGGCCGCTCCTCCTCGATGACAGAGAAGGTGCCAGGGGGCTCCTCCCGCAGCACACCCTGCTGAAGCCACACAGACATCCTCCGCCGCAGGAGCGCCACGGGCATCTTTACCGCCTTGCTCAGCTCCTCCAGGGTCCAGCTGGCTGTGCGAACAGTGACCAAGACCCTGGGCGGCCTGCAGACGGGCCGCAGAGGTCGGGGGCCCAGACCACCCTGCCTTGCCTGCTGGCTTGGCTGCCCCAGGCCACACCCTCACTGAGGAGCAGCCCCTCACCACAGCAGGGCTGTGGAGCCAGGGCAGACCAGCTGGGGGCCGGTGGACTCACCTTGGTCCTGAAAGTACAGCAGAACCACCGCCTGTACCGGGGTGACGGCCACAGACAGCGTGCGGTCGGCCAGCTCCACATCCATGGTCACCAGGCCCAGAGTGTGCTTCCAGCTGAGGGTCCGCATGGCCTAAGGAGGGCTAGGGTCAGTGTGGGCGGCTCGGCTGCAGGGGGCCCAGGCTCACGGGCTCTGCCACCTGGAACCGGGTGAGGAAGGGCTCTCGAAGCCGCCTGGCCCACCCTGCCCCCGGCAGACAGCTGAGCAGCGGGAGCACAGGACCTGGTGGGCCCCACTTGCTCAGCCACCAGAAAACAGCAATGGGGCCGGTGTCACAAGATGTGTCCCAGAAAAGCTATGTGTGCATCCTAACCCCCCGTGCTTGGAAACGCAGGTGCACTGGCAAACAGGGCGGATGAGGTCACACTGGTGCGGGTGCAGCCTAACCCAACCGATAGGCATCCTTCTGAGGATGACGGAAGATACAGGCGGCAGGAGGTGCCCCATGAGGACAGAGGCTGGCTGGAGCTACGCGGCCACAAGCCAGGAAACACCAAGGGCTGCGGCAAAAGCCAACACCAGAAGCTGGAGAGCCGCGGAGCTCTAAGAGGTTCCCGGGGGCGCGGGGCCCTGCCAATACCTTAATCTTGACTTCCAGCCTCCAGAACCAAGGCAGTCTATTTCTGTTTTTCTAAAGCCACCCAGTTTGTGACACTGTTACAGCAGCCACAAGAAACGGACACATTTTGGTACCAGGAAGGGCGCTGCTGAAACGTGGCTCAGCAATGCCCCCTAACAGGTGCTTCTGCTGAGTCTCGGGCGGAGTGAGCGCCTGCTGTGGCGGAGGGGGCAGCAGGGAGCCTGGGGCTGGTGCTCTGCTGCTGGGTGGAAAGCGGGGCTGCAGCTGCCGAGCCTGGATGCTCAGCTGAGATCTCCAGGCAGCGCGGAAGCTGTGGCCTGGCTTCTCCTTGCCACTTAGTAGCAGAAGGCAAGGGAAAAATCAGTGAGTACGGAAACATTAAGCAAAAAGGCACCAGCCCCTGGAGATTTGAAAACCGCTCCGATGATCCAGGCAGCTCTGAGACGGGGCTAAGGCTGCGGCTGGACCAGGATTTGCGAGGTGAGGTGTGATCTGTGTCCAGCCGTCTCAGCAGCAGACGGGCAGCTGGGGCTCCGGGAAAGGGCTGCGGACCCTCGTCTGAGGGCCTGGACGCTGGTGAGCTGCACGAGAGAGAAGCCAACGAGGTTTGTGAGACTTTCACCAGCAGAAACGCTGCCAGGCTGGACTGAGAGGCCGGCAGGCTGGCTCCAGATGCAGAGGCCGAGGCTGGCGGGGCGGGGCTGCCCCCGAAGGCTGAGGACGGAGCCCTGAGCCCAGGATTCGCAGGCCGCGGCATCAAATGCAATTCGGCTGCTGCATTTGGACTTGGGGTGACCCGCCACCCTTTTTCCTTCCAGTGTTCCCTGTTGGGGTGGGAATGTCTATTCTATGCTTGTCTCACCGTTGAATTTTTGAAACAGCGTCTGTTGCCTGATTTCACAGCATCCCAGCTGGAGAGGAAGGGACACACCCAAGTCTCACCTGGACCTCATTTAGATGCTGTTTACATGCTGAGATGTGGAACTTCGTGTGGATGGTATTTAGATAAGATTTCGGACTTGGACTTGAGGCTGAAATGGTGAGGACTTTTGGGGATACTGGGGTTAACTGTAACTTGCATGTGAGAGAGCACCCCCATGGGGCAGACTGTTATGTGCCTCTCCGAAAAAGACACATGAACTGCTAACTCCCTGAAGCCCTGGATGTGACCTCATTTGGAAATATGGTCATGAAAGATAAAATTAAGATGAAGTCACCCTGGAGTAGAGTGAATGTCCAAGAGGGAATACGAACAGAGAGCAGGGGAACAGCCCAGGCGACGCAGCAGAGACTGGACCGAGCCAGCCACAGCCCCAGAGCTCCTGCAGCCCCCAGAAGCTGGCAGAGGCCAGGAAGCAGCCGCCCCTAGGGCCTCCAGAGGGCTCTGCTGACCCCGACCTCTATAAGATGATACATTTCTGGTTTTTTAAGCCTCTTGGTTTGTGGCACTTTGTTCTGGGGGCACTGGTGCACTGACCCGCCTGCTCTGTGGGCCACGGGCTCCTGAGCCCTCCCAGGATCTGGCAGCTCTTAAAGGAAACGAGCCCCACTTTACGGACAGAAGACGGAAGTGGAGTCAGTGGCTGGCCTTGGTCTTGGCTCTGGCTCCAAGGCCGTGACCCCCACAAACACCACTCATCAGCCTGCACTAGGACGGAAGGAGGGCTCAGGAGCAACAAGCTCAGGTGCTGATGCCGAGGGCTGCATGCCAGCTACGTGCCCAGCGAGGCCCCTAGGCCAGGAGCTCTGCCAGTGGGACCTCTTAGCACAGCTTGGCGCCTTTCTGAGCCATCCTGTGTCCCCTGAAGTGAAGACAAAGGGCACTGGGGTGTGGCAGCCCCAGGACGTCAGGCCTGAGCAACGGGAAGTGGCTGAGCCACGCTTGGGACCCCAGGGGGACCCTGGAGGGAGGCCAGGGGGCCTTGCCCGGAAGTGGCACTGTAGAGCCTGAGGCAGCCAGAGGGTCGGTGGGAGAGGGACCAATGACTTGTATGGAACACAGCGGGGCGGGGGGCTCGGTGCCCACAGGCTCTGGAGACACAGGCTGGAGCTGGAGGTGGGGGGATGGCCAAGGCCCTCCTTTCCACCAGGGCAGGCAAGCTGCGGGGGATACCTGGACTCTTCCAAAGCCGAACTGAGGCCTGGAGGGAGGCAGCAGCATGGCCCAACCTCCGCCTCCCGTGCCGGGGGCCTCTGCCTGGCCCTCCCCTGGTCTGTCTCTGCAAGGAAACCTCCCCCTTAGTTTCTAAAGTGGACTCATCACCCTGCCCTCGCCTAGGAATAAGGCTTCCTAGCCTGTCAAACACAGCAAGGCCTCTCGCTTGGCAGGAAGGAAGAAGCAGCACATCTAGACCCAGCGCCCATCACAGCAGGCCTAGAGAAGTTGGGGACCCTCCTTTGAACTCAGCCCCACCTGCTGGCCTTGGCCCCGGCTACGGCTGGCCCATCCCCCTCCTGGGGCACCCCTGGGGCTCCTGGGGTTGGGGTCTGCAGCCAGAAACCAGCTTTGCCCCAGGACCCTCTCCTCACATGTCCCCTGCTGGGGGGCTCTGAGCACTCACTGGGCACACCAGAGGCCTCACAGGCCCCACACACAGACTGAAAGCCCTGGAACCTGGCTGCACAGGGGTCCTAACCCCTTCCCCCTGACCCAACACATCTCACCTGACCATGAGCTCAGGGAAAGAACCTCCAAGCGTGGTCCCATACCCAGGGCCCTGGACACCTGTTCTGGGACTGCTGGGATTGGCGGTGCTGCCAGGGGACATGATACCATCACTCTGGGCACTCTGGGCACACTGGCCCCAGCTGCCAGCGCCTCCAGGCCAGGGCTCGCTCCCCACCCCCCGTGTGCTTCCCTCCCACTCACTACAGCCCTGGTCCTCACGCACCACGGGAACCGCAAAGGCAGCTCTCCGGGAAATATCCAGAAATGAGGGCAGGGCTGGGGCCCCAGGGTCAGGTGCGCTTGGGAGCGCTGCCCTGGGCAGAAGGTGGTCCTGGCTCCCTGGCCCTCACCTGCAGTGACACAACGCACCCCAAGTCCTGGTTCTGAGAGCCAGAGGGCAGATGGCAGAAGAGGAGGAAACGCTCAGTGGGTGGGGCCTGCTGGAGCCATGCGGGTCCCCGTGAAGCCCCACAGGAGATGTGAGCCCAGCACAGCCCACCCGAGCGCCTGTGGGGCCGAGGGACGCTGGCTCACAGGGGCATAGGCTCGCTGTGAGGAAGGCAGAGGGAGCGTGGGCTGAGATGGGACCAACCCCAGACACTCAGGAGACAACGGGGTGGCCACAGGCACCAGGCTGCTGAGCCCCACAGCACAGGGTGGGGTGCGGAGAGCCCCTCGGTACGGCCAGCGTGGAGGTACCTTGAGCTGCTCATACTTCTTGCAGTAAGCCTCCAGGGCTGCCCTGATGTCCTCGGGGACCTCCAGCTTCTCGTCCTTGAAGGGCGGCCAGAACTCGCTGGACAGGATGACAGCGTACACCCCGAACGGTGGCTGCTCCTCCGCCGGCCGCTTCTCGTCCTCCTCCCGGATGTTGGCATTGATGCGGCGGGAGTCCGCCATGTCCTGAGGGAGGAGCCGGCGTCACGGGGGACCTGGGGGGTGGCGGGCTGGGGGGCGGCGGGCGGGGCAGGACCCACCTTCAGCATGACCTCACAGAAGTGCATCGGGGCCTCACCGAAGCGCAGCTTCAGCAGTTCCACATTGCGGATCTCCCTGGAGAGACAGACCAGCGTCTGAGCAGGGGGTCGCTGCCCCGAGCAGCACCTGCAGCAGTCACGGGTGCGCCTCCCAGGCAGAGCAGGGGGCCTGCGTGGCACCCCGGCAGCCAGCTCAGCCCCAGCCAGAAGCGGGGGTGGCACACAGCTCTGACCCAGGCCCCAGGCCCTGTCCCGACAGAGGCTCAGCAAGGGCCCGGGCACCCCTGGAGACGGCTGGCGCCTCCTGGGCCTCACCGCTCAGGGCTGAAGCTGAGCTGGTGCAGCAGGCGGTCGGCCAGCAGCGAGCGGTACTCATTGATGAACAGGTCCTTGCTGCCATAGATGCTGACCAGCAGGCTGATGATGTCCGAGGAGCGCCGCTTGGAGCTGGACTTCCCTGGCACAGCGGGGACAGGGGCGTCACCTGACTGGCACCATGGCAAGGACAGGGCCGTCCCCTCCCATCCCACCCTGCCAGAAGCACAGCCCAGCATGGCTTTTCCTGAAGGCCGTCAAGGCTGGGAGCAGCCCGGCACCTCCGAGGAGACCTGGAGTCGGGTCCTAGGGCAGCAGCTTCGATCCCCGGCCCCCCATCTCATGGGGACCTCCCCGGACCCTCAAGTAGGCTTAGGGTACAAGCCACAGGTTCTGGGGTTTTCCTCTGAGCCAGACTAAAGACGCTGAAGACTTACCATCTGTGCCAGGGCTGGGGCCAGGCAGGGGCCCCAGAGCTCTCAGAGCTCCGCAGACTGCGGCCAGGTACAGATGGGCCCTGAGCAGGAGCTGTCACCTAATGGGACTCTGAGGCCCACACCAGCAGGGGGTGCAGGGCCATCACGCTTTCCTTCACTCCTCTGCCAGGTGTCATGGCGGGGCAGGGGACACCCCACAGCTCTCAAGGGGCGGGAGGCAGGGCACCTCCCATGGCTAGAGTGACCAGCCACAGAGGAACACAGCGCACCACGGGCCTGCCCAGGCCGGCGGCAGTGGAGCACTGCCCTAACTTTGGACCCCCTCAAGCCTCTGGGGCACTGGCCACACCTGACACAGCCAAGCTGTGTGGCCAGAGAGGACCCCAGAGCGGCCGGCCTGGCTGACGCCTCCGTTCATTGGCAAAACGGACGCTGTGGGGCGAGCTGACCTGGATCAGCGTCCACGGGGTCCGGGACCCAGTCCTCAGGCTCGCCCGAGTCGTCCTCACTGTCCTGGCCCGTCTCCAGGCTGGCTGGGTCAGTCTTGGACAGCTCAACGGCCAGGTCCCCCGTCCCGTCTGAGTCCCCCGTCAGCCCGGCCACAATCTGCCGCACCGTGTCCTCCCGGGTCCTGCCGGCGGGAGCGCTGCTGTGGCCCACAGTGTGGATACCCTGCATGCCCCTCCCACTGCCCACGCCAGCCCCACCACCGCTGCCTCTACGGCCAGCGATGACGGGCTGTGTACTCAAGACAGGCCCGTCAGACTCCCTGAAGAGCGAACCCGGCGCTACATGGGAACAACAGGAGCTGCGTGTGAGGGCAAGGCCAGCCTGCGTGCCCGCAGCCCCAGCACTGAGGGACACTGAGGCAGGAGGGCTCGAGCCCAGGCCGGTGCCCGAGGCTGCAGAGAGTTGATTCTGCCACTGCACTCCGACACAGCGAGAGCCTGTCTCGAAAACAAGAAAAGCAAAAAAATAACGGGCCCAGATGCCGGGCCAGTTACAGCCACAAAGTAGCAAACAAGTCCAGGCAGGCGCCGGGGTCCCAGCGGCTCCCGCTACTCAGTCCTGGGGCCGTGGGGCCTCTGCAACCCCCGAGGAACTTCCGGGCAGCCGTGGCCAGGCCCTCATTCCAACACATTCTCCACCGAACGGCCCCAGGGAGCATCTGCCCCTTGTAGTGGAAAAGGCCGGGACAGCACGGAGCCGCTCTCCTTGCCTGGTTGGTGCCTGGGGGCCTGGTCAGCACCGAGGCAAGGCTGAGTGGATGAGCTTCTCTCTGTGCTGAAGAGGGGGAGGCCGAGGAAGGGCTGCAGTGGGCCCCTGGCAGCTTCACACAGAGGGGACGGTGACACCGTGACAAGCACAGGCGCCCAGCACAGGCAAGCGGAAAGGAAGGAGCCCGGGCCTGAGCCCGTGCACTCAGCCCAGCTGGGGGGAGACCTTGTGTCCTGAGGGCCGAGCACACCCTCCGCTGCCCCCAGGACCAGGGGAGCTCAGCAGGACACCTGGGCCCCCCGTGGCGCCTGGGCCAGCCGCGGCCCTCACCTCAGGTAGCGGCGGATGGGCTCACAGGCCACCTCCAGGATGACCATGGAAGGATCCAGGACGCGCAGCGCCTTGATGGCAGAGATGTAGAGAGTGATGATGTCACACGTGTTGACGCCTATACCAGGACAGACGCTGGTGGTCACGCCGCGCCCAGGACCACAGCCTCCCAGGGGCCACACCGGTCAGGTGGACCACAGGGCCCTGCTGCAGCCTCCTTCCACAGACCAACCTGGCCGCAGAAGCTGCTCCCCTTGCCGCCCGTCCGCCCATCCCCATCCCCCCGTCCCCCCGTCCTCGCCTCTCCCTGCTCACAGGCTCTCCCTGCTCACAGGCTCTCCCTGCTCACAGGCTCTGGAGACTGCGTCTCCAGCTCCCTGGACACGAGCTCCCTGATAGTGCCTCAGCCCTGAGGGCCGAGTGGCTGGGCGGCAGCAGCCAGCACACAGCACCTGGATGCAGCAGCCGAGTCTCCAGGGCGGCCTTGAGGGACACGAGCAGCTGCTGCCTCTGGTCTGTCCTCTCCAGGCAGTACTTGAGGTCCTCAATGGCTGGCCGGGAGTCTGGGAAGTCTACAAGAAGAGGGACATGCCTCAGGGACAGACAAGGACACATGCGCCGTGGGGGGCTCGCCAGCCCCGGGACGAAGAGACCACCCGCTAGGCCCAGACATCCCCCCAGCACTTTGGCGTGCTGATGCACTTGACCAGAATGCCACAGGGTGGACACAAGTGACAGCCAGGGCCAGTGCCCAGCAGGAGCCAAGGCTGAGGGAGCACAGGAGTGGACACTTAGGAGCACCGTCCCGCATCTGCTGCACCCGCCCTGATCCAGACATGGGGACGCCTGCAGTGGGGAGGGCACCAGCCCTGCAAGCACGACAGACAAATGCGCAGAGAACCCAGACATGGACACGGAAGGGACACAGCAAAGGCCCTGGGAGGGCGCTCCAGACAGGAGAGTGGGCGGACCTCGGATGATGCTGAAGAGCTCCTCGATGCGCAGGCTGGCGTAGATGCGGTAGAAGAACCTCTGCACGTGGCAGCGCCAGCGGCGCAGGGTGCTGCCCGCCTCGGGAGACGCGGGCCTGGAGGGGCCGTCCTGCAGGAACACCTTGCCGAGCCAGCCAACCACCCGCTCGATCCACTGTCGGGAGAACGGTAGTGTGGGCCGCAGGGAGGCGTGGTGAGCCAGGCCGACTCGGAGGCTGGGAGGAGCCCAAAGGGACCATCCTGGCCCTCCTGCGAGGCCAGTGCCCAGTGCCCACACGCGCACCAGTGTCCACACTTATCAGCGGCAACAGCAACCCTAGCATGAGATGTGACGGACACACATGACCTGTGTGCTGTGTCTGGTAGGCACACTTGCCCCCATTTAAACGAATAAACCCGCCCTTGGGACCAGACGGGTGACCGGCCACGCCCATGAACATCACAAGAGCATCTCAGTGAGCACAAACCCCTAGCGGCAATTCCGCCACAGGGGCCCAGGCGTGCACACGCCCACAGGCGGCTGTCCGGTGGCAAGACGCACAGACGGTTCACCCTCTTCAACCTACCGCCCACTCTCCCCACCAATGGGGCGACGCCCACCCGCCCTCTTTGAAAGCCCCACATCTCGGCCAATCTGCACCTCAGTAGGTGGACCCTGCAGCACTGGGGAGAGGACAGGTGTCAAGTGGGGCCAGGGTGGGAGGACTCACATGGCTGGGCCCAGCTCCCCCACGGCTCTGGGAGACCAGAGCAGAGCCCCAGACCACACCCCAATAGCACAGGTACCTGGAGGCCCGGTGCAAGGGTGTCTGACTCCCCACTGTGGTGTGGGCTGGCTGTTGGCCAGTCCATGAAGGACCAGCCATGCAAGTCCACACTCAAGAAGGGCAGCGAGCAGGAGAAGGGGTCACTCACTGGCCCCTCTGGTGGGCCTGGCCTCGCCACACCTGGCTGAAGCAGCCCCTCGGGACCCTGGCCCGGTACTGCTTGTGGCCGTGGGATTCTGTGCAGACCTGATGAGCACATCCTAGATGTGTCTTCACTGTCACCAGGGCCCAACCATGCTGTGGCTGCTTCTGAAGCCAAGTGTCAGGTTTGACAGAAACCTACTCCCTAGTTCCCAGAGGGGCCCAGCTCAAGGGGGGGTCCTCACCTTGTGGAACTCTCGCAGGAAGGAGCGCTCATACTCGCCTCGGCAACGGTCCTCCATCCTCTCCCGGGTCACCTGGTGCAGGGTGGCGGTCACAGCCTCGGCACTGACCCGCTCCAGCAGACTGAGCCTGTGTCTAGAGGAGAGCCCTGGCCATGGGCACCCACAGCACACACCGGTCCCTCTAGCCCCGGCACGGGTGCCCACGGCACACACCGGCCCCTCTAGCCCCGGCACGGGCGCCCACGGCACACACCGGCCCCTCTAGCCCCGGCACGGGCGCCCACGGCACACACCGGCCCCTCTAGCCCCGGCACGGGTGCCCACGGCACACACCGGCCCCTCTAGCCCAGAACAGCCCCATGCCAGGACGGACCTGCCTACAGCATGCATGTAGCACACATACACCCCACAATCCTCAGCTGGGGGTGGTGGTTGTGCCAAAGGCTTCAAGGAGCCTGGGAGCACTCCCGGGCCTGCTGCCCCTGCCCAGCTGGCCTTCCCCATGTGATAAGTGGCAGCAGGTGTGGCTGTCGGGGCCCAAGTCTTATCTCCCAGGATCAGCTCTGAAACAACCACCAATTACATTGCTACCCTGGCCGCAGAAGTACAGCTGCCACGGCATACAGTGTGCCCGCACAGAGATCTGAGCAAAGGCAGTGACTTTCAGTGCGGCCTCTGGTCTAAAGAAGCAAAAGGACTCAAAAGAGGGATGAGAAAAGTTTGCTGGGATGAGCCCAACAGAAGCTCTTCACACTCTTCCTCACGCCTGCCAGCAACAGGACACTCCTTAGTCCACTAAGAACGCTCCCTTATCTGCACCGCTACGCCTCTGTTCGATGTGACAAAGTCACCCCAAATGGCCACCAAGGGTGTGACGATTGCTACAGGGCTACAACAGGACCTGTCTCTAACAAAACCCTCTCCAGAGAACCAGAAAGGGGACTGCTTGCCCTCACAGCGACCTGATCTGCCTCGAGAGAAGCAGCAGGAAGCTTCTGTTCACAATGACAGGGCAAGGAATGTCCACAGAGTAAGAATCATTCCTCCTCAGGTTCGACAAAAGCACAGTGGAAGAGTCCAGAAAGTTTGGAATTGCTAAGAAATTTGCTGCTGCCAACACAAGCCACATGGGCCCTTAGCATGACCCCGTGGAACTGGATGTGAGTGACAGAAGAGACGCCTGTATCCAGGACACACTGCACAGGAGTCCCTGGGACTCTCCCTGTGTCATGTTCCTGGCTATCAGGGCGGCTCACCAGCTTCCTGCAGAGGCCCGCTGGACCCAGGGTAGCAGCGGGGAACCGGAAGGAGCACGGCATGGCCAGCGGGACAGAGTACTCACAAGACCTGGCTGAGCTGGTGGAACTGCTCCAGAGCCTGGCGACACCAACACTGCTGCTTGTCACTGCCGCACCCTGCACACAGCGGGCTCTGCAGGAGTCGGTAGTAGCGGCGGCGGGCATACCGGCTGTCCAGCTCCCCCTCGAGTTCCGGGTCTGTGCCCCCTTCTCCCTTCCTCTTACTCTGCATATAGACTCTCAAGAAGCGCCCATACAGGCGCTGGATCATTTCTTGGAAGGTTCTGGGGGTGCTAAAGAACAAGACTCCGCGCAACATAGTGTGGACTTTTTCTCGCAGCCCCTGAGCACCAGTGCCCATCAGCAAGCCCAAGCGAGTCCATTTCTCCAGCAGCTCTAGGCTCCGGAGGTAGGGATCCAGGCGGCTCTCCAGCAGGCCAAAAGCGTCAAGGAGCAGCAGAAGGCACTGGGGCTCATCCGCAGAGTTCTCGCGCTGGGAGATGGCATTCCAGAACTCAGGGGAGATGTTGGCCTGCAGATCGTTCTGCAGCACCTCTACGAACCACTCCTCCAGGGCCGAGTGCAGGCCGTGGCCCCTCAGAACCTCCACCGCCGCCCGGAGCTCCTCTTCCTTTGGCGGGACTGCACCGCTGGTCCGTGAAGACACCTGGAGTGCAGAAAACCATGAGCAGAGGGGAACACAACGTCGAGGTGGGGAGAGGAGGGAAGCTTAGAAGCTGAGGGGAGGCTGCAAACTCCGCTGCCCCTTGTCCATGGTGCATGGATGTTGGGCCGAAGCTAGGGAAGGACTGCCAGCGGAGCCGAACGAAAGGGAACGGTGGAAGAAGGTGGCAGGACAGGGCACAGGCACGTGAGGGACAGAGCCGTTTGAACTCGAGGGTGGCCGCCCCAAAGCGCGTAGGGTCCCGGGAACTCCGCACGGGGCTGCCGCTCTCTTCCCAGGCCTCACCAGCCCCAGCGCAGCCGGCGGCACCAGGCCGGTGCTCACGGTATTCCAGGCCAGTAACAACTCCGGTCCAGGCCGAGGGTCGCTGCCCCCCTCCATCGCCGCAGCCGCCGCCGCCGCCATCTGCACCGCCCCTGCTCCTCGATCGGCACGGGGCGGCGCGCGGCGATGACGCACCTCTGGGGGCGGCGCGCGGCGATGACGCACACAAGGCGCGCGGCGATGACGCGCTACTTTGGCGCGTGGTCGGGGAGCGGTGCGCAGGCGCGGGGAGCGCTGCGGCCGCGGCGGTTGGGGTGGCGGGGCCCCGGGCGGCGTTGACCATGACCCAGCAGGGCGCGGCGCTGCAGAACTACAACAACGAGCTGGTCAAGTGTGAGCGCCGCAGCCGGGGCGGGGACGTCGGGAGGGGCGCGGGGAGGTCGGGAGGGCGCGGGCCCGGGTTCCCGGCTCGCAGCGGGGTGCCCCCGGGCCCCGCCTCGCTGCGGGCATCGCGCGGCGTGAGCCCTCCGTGCCGGGGGCGGGGTGTCCGTGGCCCGAGCCCTCGCAGGCCCCGCGCCGGGCGCTCTGGGGCGGTGCCCGACTCTGGCTTCCTCGGGCGGAAGGAGGCCGGCCCTCCGCCGCCGCGCTCCTCCCTGGGCTCACGGCGGCGCCCCGGCCCGGCCCCGCAGGCATTGAGGAGCTGTGCCAGAAGCGGGAGGAGCTGTGCCGGCAGATCCAGCAGGAGGAGGACGAGAAGCAGCGGCTGCAGAATGAGGTGAGGCAGCTCACGGAGAAGCTGGCCCGCGTCAACGAGAACCTGGCACGCAAGATTGCCTCTCGCAACGAGTTCGACCGGACCATCGCGGAGACCGAGGCCGCCTACCTCAAGGTGGAGCTCGGGAGGCCAGGCGGAGCATCAGGGGGTAGCCACGCAGGGCTGTGGACCGTCTGTGCCCTGCTGGCATCTCGGGCTGGGGCAGCGTGACCAGGCGCATCGAGGCACCCAGGCTGCTGCGGGGGTGACCGTGGGGCTGCCTGTGGGGGCCTGGGGCATCCTGGGTCCTGGTCTTTATCTGGTTCTCGCTAATCGTGTGGTTCTTTCTGCTCAGAGTGTGAGGAGCTAGGTCTTGGGCAGAGCACCCAGCATGGGCCAGTGCTAGCTTAGTCTGGCTTTGTCGGGGGGAGGAAGTGCTTTGGGTCAGCTTCAGGAGGGAAGAGGGCCTGTCAACCCGTCTGCCAGTCCCGTTGGGCTTCTCCCTTCCCCCAGCACAGGACCCGTTGGCTACAGCTCCCGTGGCCAGGTCCTCGCACCTGAGTGTGAGGACAGCCGGGCCTTGGGGCCTTCCCAGCAGGTGCACAGTGACAAGCCTCTTTTTCAATTCTCTGGCCCCAGATCCTGGAGAGCTCCCAGACTTTGCTCAGTGTCCTCAAGAGGGAAGCTGGGAACCTGACCAAGGCTACAGCCTCAGACCAGAAAAGTAGCGGTGGCAGGGACAGCTGACCCGACACAGGCGGGCCCACCTCCGTGCGCCCCCAGCTCAGCCGGGCAAGTCTGTTCTCGGCGAATCTTTGTTCTTCGTGGCAGCAGCTGCTCTCTCTCAACCTCCACTGGCATCGGTGACAAGCCCAGGACACAGCCCACCTGGGGGTGGGTCCTGGCTTTGTGCTTACACAGGTTCCGGGGATGGTGGGCTCCAAGTCAGCGCTGCAAGGGGCCTGTCTTTGAGGCACCCACTCTCCTGGGCTGCCAGGGAGGCCCTGGTTGGAGTCCGAGCACCATGGGGGTCCCCCCACCTTGTCCCTCCTCAGCCAGGGTGGATGCAGGGGTTCTCCTTCACCCCAGAACCCAAACTTCAGGGCTCACCCCTGTGGCCTGTGACTGTCAATAAAGATTATCTTTGTAAAGATCCGTGCCAGCCTGCTGCTTGCCTGTGTTAACAGCGTGGGGTTGCCAGCCACCCGCAGAGCCAGAGCCTGAGGTTCCCCTTTGGGAGAGGAGGCAGGAGAGTGTGGAGTGGCCTCTCTGTGAGTGCCCTACTAGCCTCAGGGACACCGCTGAGGGTGCCCACCCTGCCCAGGCCAGCCCCACCCTTAGCCCTCCCCAGCAGGGCCGCCGATTCTCTTCCCCTGACTGGCCCATGGCCGCCCCCCCCAGGAGCTCTGCTTGCTCGTCCTGTTCTCTGCCACACCTTGGCATCCAGCATAGGACCCAGCCCAGAGAGAGAGCTGGGGATGCCAAGCATTTTCACCACCTGCCTCGGGCCCAGGTCCCTCTCAGCAACGACTGGGGGGCTTCACACCCCCTGCCTGTTCCTCAGCTGCAAGTTCTGCTTGGCCTGAGGACACCGCTGCTGCCGGGGGCCTGCTCTCTTCTCCCTGGCCACACCAAGCACCGCCCACTTCCATCCTTCCATGTGCCCCCTGTCCTGTCCCTGCAGCAACCAAGCAGTGCCCAAGGACTGGGCCAATTTGGGAAGCATGTGTTGATCCAGAGGGTCCAGAGAAGAGCTGGGCACACCCTCACAGGGAAATACACTAAACTCCTCCTTCAGCCAGAATCCGGCCAAACAGCGTCTCTCTGATCCGGGGTTTGATTCTCCAGGGAGGAAACAGCGCTTGGGTTGTAAACAGCCCAGCTCTGGCCCCTTGTGGGTCGGGGGCACACCAAGTGCAACAGGAGACACCAACTCCTGTGCTGCCCCGTGCTGACCTGCCCTTGGTCCCATCCCAGGCTCTGGGCCCCTCAGAGAAGCACTTCAGGCCCAAAAGCTCAGCGCTCTCCCCTCCCACGTGAGGTCTAGGCCCCGACAGCAGGCCTGGCATCCCACCTCCGCAAAGTCGGGGGCAACAGGTTAACAGGCCATGGCAGTCGGGGGTCAGAGCCTGGGCCGCTGGGGCATCAAGGCATGGGGGCACCAGACTGTGGTCACCTCCCACACACCCTGGCACAGACGTGCAAGCTGGGCCCACTGCACCCCAGGTGGCTTCTTCCCACAGAGACCTGCCCCTGCTCCCCTCCAGCCAAGGATCGCGTGGTGTGGGCACCAGCAGCTTGGTACAGTGCTGTTTATTGCGTCCGTCATCAGAGGCAGGAAAGACGCCACTCGTCACAGAGGGCCAGGCTGAGGGGCGGAATAGGGAACGGCCTGGTGCAGAATCTGCACAGCTCCCCCCCTCCCCGGTCGCAGATGGCCACCACCCTGCAGGCCCCTGGCCCTCACCCACGGGCAGCACCCCACCTCACTCCCCCTCGGACTCCCCCAAACCTGGGCCAGGGAGAGAGACCCAGACCTGGCCCCGACAGCAGGAGGCACCTGGCTGCTTCCAGGGCTAGGAGGGGTGGGGATACGGTGAGGCCAGACGAGACGAGGCAGAAAGGCGCAGTAGTCCCTGGCCACTGCCCAGCTTCCAGGACTCCCACAGCTGGGCTCAGAAGTACAGGGCTGGCTCACTGCGGAAGTCCGAGAGGTCATTCTGACTGGCAGGTGTCAGCTGAGAAAGAGGACAGAATGTGGGCGCATGGGCTCACCCAGGCGTCAGGCCCCCCAGCACTCACGCTCCGCAGCTCACCATGGCCTCCAAGGGTGGGGGCTCTGCCTCCCTCGGTGCCTGCTCCAGCGCCTGCTCCTGCCACTTGCTCAAGGCCACAGAGTGCTTCGGGGTGTAGCTGGACAGGCCTGTGGACCGAGGAGCACAGGCGGACGTGAGGACATAGACCAGGCTCCGCCCCTCCCAGGCTACCCGACCCCTAGGTGGGCACTCACCTGAGCTACCCTCGGGCAGCCAAGCGTTCTCGGGCCTCACGCTGCTCACAAATGTGGCCCGGGGCAGGAAGAGTGCAAAGGGCTTCTCCTCTGAGCAGGACCCCTCCTCCTCCTCTTCCTCCTCTTCTTCCTCCTCCTCCTCCTCTTCCTCCCCCTCCACGTCTTCCTCCTGCGCTAGGGAGCTCTCGGAAGGGTACTCAAACGTGGTCTGCAGGCTTTTGTCGTTGAAGGAGATCTTCATCTGGGAGGGAGAGTCCAGTGAACCAGGGCTGCTGTGCCCAGCTGGACGCAGGGATGCCAGGGGCTGGGGAAGTGAACCAGGGCTGCTGTGCCCAGCTGGATGCAGGGATGCCAGGGGCTGGGGACGTGAACCAGGGCTGCTGTGCCCAGCTGGATGCAGGGATGCCAGGGGCTGGGGAAGTGAACCAGGGCTGCTGTGCTCAGCTGGACGCAGCGATGCCAGGGGCTGGAGACGTGAACCAGGGCTGCTGTGCCCAGCTGGACGCAGGGATGCCAGGGGCTCAGGTTCAGCCCTCAAGGTGAGGCCGACCTGACTGGGGAGCCGCATACACCATCAGCCCTTCGGGGGCTCCAGGAAGTGGGGGAAGACCTCTCCATGTGGACCCTGCAGGCTGTATCCATCCCCTCCACCCTGGGGGCCAACATCCCCTCCCACCCCAGCCAGGGACCAGACGCTGACCAGGACCAGAAGCCCAAGCCTCTGAGTCCTCAGAAGCCTCTAGAGCTGCTCCCTGGGCTGCCATCTCAGGATTCTCCTGCTCTGCCATCTGGACATAGCACCAGCTGGGGGAAACTGGGTGGGCATGTCCCCCCGACCGAGCAGCTCTACAGCAAGAACAGGGCGGAAGTGAGGCAGCGCCCTCAGAGGCCTTGCACTCTAGGCTCCAGGCAGCTCCTGTTGGTGTCTGCGGCGTCTCTCTAAAGCCAAGTTCATGTCCTGGCTTACTGGATGCATGGACAATCCAGCAGAGCACAGACCCCCACTGCCAACAAGGGCCTCTGTAAGGCATCGAAGCTGGGCGCAGGCCCCAGGCACCACCCACCTAACAGCTGAGAGTTGGCCTAAGGCTGTGTAGAGTAGGGGGGGCGCCTCCACTGAGCCTGGGTGCCAGCGGCCCCATCAATGACCCCTCCCTCACCCTGCTGCCCCTCTGGCCATCGCCCACTATGCCCACTTCGTAGACTGCAGGATTTCACATCTGAGCAAATGCTTTCCTTCTCCCAGCGGCCTTGAAGCCCAGGCAGCCCTGCTGGTTCCCAGAGGCAATGGGGGCAGTGGGGGCCAACGGCCAGGACTCTCCACTTCCCCTGACCGGGCTTGTGTGGGGCCGAGCTCCCACCAGGCCTGCTCAGCTGCACTCAGCCCGGGACAGCGGTGCCTGATGAATGTGAGTGGCACCCGCCTGCAGCAGATGGAGGAGCCCGGCTGGAGCTGGAAATATTAAACTCTTCCTGGGCACAAGACACCAGCAGCTCAAGTTCCTCCTCCTCCCCTAGAAGGAGCCGGAGGTAGGAGCCGGGCCCCAGGCAGCGAACCACTGCAGCCAGGGACAGGAGGGCAAGAGACAGCCTCAAGAGGCAGCCACACAGGGCTGCCAGGACAGGGCCCAGGACACACACTCCCGCCATCACACCCTCTCCGGCAGCGGCCACACGGCCCACACAGCCAAGCGCACCCTTAGGCCCCTTACTATGAACACAGCCGGGGGTCCACCCTTTGTGCCCAGACCTCCAGCTTCACCCTCAGCACAGCCCACACGGAGCCCTGCTCGGCCACTCAGCTGCCTGCTTGCATTCCCACCCCAGGCCGCGGCGCCCCAGCCATCTGCACTGATGAGCAGGGACGGGGAGGCCATCTGGATTAGACAAAACAAGCTGTCAGACATCTGCTCCTGTTCCTTGACTGCCTTGCCTGTAGCTAGGTCCACCCGGCCTAGCAGTCACCCCACGGGCGGCCAGGCAGGCAGAGGCTGGGACAATGGATTGGCCACCAGACCCCACAGGCGCCCACCCACTTCCAGCCTGCTTAGGAATGGGGTCACCCAGCCCTCCCAGACTCATGCTTTGGGACAGATACCCCAGGTGGAGATGCTCCAGGCAGAATGAGGCTGGTGGGCCAGAGGTCGCCCACAGGCCCAAAGCCCCAAAGCAAATGGGGCTTCCAGCCACCCTGGTTCTGTGGAGCTCACCCAGATGACCCTGAAGCCCTCTAGGCCCAGCCCCCATGGCTGGGAACACAGCAGGGCCGGCTGCCAGGGCCGAGGATTAGCGCCCTCGCTCATGCACATGACCGGTCCCAGCAGGGGGGCCGCAGGGGCTGGGTGCACATGGGCCCTGAGCCTGGTACAGCCTGGCCAGGCAGTGGGGGGCGGGGTGGACAGGCAGCCCATCTGCACTCAGCTGGGGCCCAGGGCTCTGGTCACATCCTGCCTCCCCAGGTCTCCCCAGCTGGGCTGGTGTCAGCTCAGGCTCACAACCCTCCCATCCCACTGTCGGGACAGGTCAGGGCGTCACAGGACACCCCATGACTCATGCCATGAGCAACCTGCAGACCCGAGGATGCAGGATGGGCAAGGGTGTGGCTGGGGGCTGGCACTGCACACACTTGGCCACAGCCTATTAGGGACTTCGCCTGGCGCAGCCAACACAGCAGGCAGATGGGTCCCTTAGCCGAGCTTCCGGGCACAGCCTGGGCCTCTCAGGGCCCTTTTGTTCTTGCTCCACCTACCTTGCCTAGCTTTGGTTACCAAAGGGCCTCCACCCGGGACAAAGGGCCCAGCAGCCAGGACCAACCTGCCCAGATGGAGGTGTGAGCGGAGCCCAGCCCTGCCCCTCCTTCCCTGGGCGTGGCTGCCTGCCTCCCATCCCCGACTCGGCCCCAGCCAAAGGTCCCGAGGGTGATGGGACACCAGACCAGGCTGCCGGGGGCAATGTCCACAGCAGGCTCCCGAGATGCTGGGTGCTCTCCGAGCAAAGCTCGGCCCCCAGCGTCAGGCACAGCCTCCACCCATGAGAAAGCTGGAAGGAGCAGGGTCCAGGTCTGTTCCTGGGGTCCCTGGCTCCAGAGAGACCACTTAAGTGTCACCTATGGGAAGAGCTGGTAGAGAGGTGGGAAGGACAGGGACCCAGCCACCAACGATGAGATGCGACAGCCCCTGGCCACCTAGGATCTGCCCAGCAAATGGGGAGAGAGGCAAGGAGGAGCCCAGGCTGGGGGCTTGGTGCTGGCCAGGAGGGGCATCGGTAGGAAAGGCAGATGTCAGGGTGGCACCCTTGGGTGTAAGGATCAGAGAGCAAGGCCTTGGGAGTGGAGACGGAAGCTGCACAGCAGGTGAGGGCGGACAGCTCTGGGTGTCCAGGACCAAGCCCTGGGGACACTGACATGTTCGAGATGGGCAGAGTCCGGAGGGGAAGAGGGCAGAGGGGAGGGAAGGGGCAGCCAGACTGGTAGGAGCCAGGCCAGGTGGCACTCCAGGAAGAGGAAAGGCTGCAGCGTTCCCATGGGAGGCAGGTGTGAGGAGAGACGCCCCACCCTCCAGGAAAACAGCCTGGGGTGTGGCTGCCCTGCCTACACAGGGCACCTGCGGATTCTGCCAGTGGATAACCCAGCCCAGCCTAGGTCCCGCAGGTGCATAGACCAGCAGCCCCCCAGACTCAGCCTGTCCAGAGCAGGCCTGCACCCCTCAGACGCGGGCAAGGGCATCGTACCCTGTGCGGGGACAGCCATTCCCAGGGCAGGCCCCTCACCGACCCCCACCACCCAGACAACTCCACTGAAGAGCTGCCCTTCACCTGCACCCCAGGAAAAGCAGCACCACCACCACCCGCTGCCCCCAGTTGTGTCCGGCAGGACTCTGGGCCCTTCACTCCACCCCATGCCCTGGGGTGGCAGCCAGTAGTTCCAACTGAACACTGGGCTGGATGCAGTGGCTCACACCTGTAATCCCAGCACTTTGGGAGGCCAAGGTGGGCAGATCACCTGAGGTCAGGAGTTTCAAGACCATCCTGGCCAACATGGTGAAACCCATCTGCACTAAAAATACAAAAATTAGCTGGGTGTGGTGGTAGGCGCCTGTAATCCCAGCTACTCTGGAGGCTGAGGCAGGAGAATTGCTTGAATCCGGGAAGTGGAGGTTGCCCTGAGCCAAGATTGTGCCATTGCACTCTAGCCTGAGACACAGTGAGACTCCGTCTCAAAAAATTAAAACATAAAAAAAGGTTGGCCAGGGTGGTCAGGCAAGGCCAGGTGAAGGACCTGCAGGGGCACCTTGCACCCCACCTGTGAGTGCTCCTGGCCCACAGGCTGCACAGTCCATGGAAGACCCCTGGCCCACAGCCCACTGTGCCAAGGCCAGCAAGCCATTCTGAAAGGCAGGGCAGCCCCGTGCCTCCGTCCCCTCCTGATGGACATTCTAGCTCTTCCCAGGCAGGGCAGCTGGCGTGTACCCAGGCAGGAAGTCACAGCCAGCAAGTCATGCTGCTCTGGCAGGCCCTGCCCGGGCCACCTGGCCACGCCAGGCATCGTCCATCTGGACCCCCACCCCTTCAGGCTGGCCCGAGCTCTGACCTCCTGCTGGTCTAGGGCCTGCTTCCCAGGCTCAGCCTCTCCCCCACTTCTGTCTTCCTGTCCCTGCTGGGCTTCAAGCCCCCAACCTACCCTCCCACCCTAACCCAGCCACAAATGACCCCCCACAGTTCTGTACCTTTTTGTTATTTAAGATGAAGTCTCTCTCTGTCACTCAGGCTGGAGTGCAGTGGCACGATCTCGGCTCACTGCAACCTCCGCCTCCCAGGTTCAACCAATTATCTGCCTCAGTCTCCTGAGTAGCTGGGATTACAGGCACCTGCCACCATGACCGGCTAATTTTTTTGTGTCTTTTTTTAGTAGAGACAGGGCTTTACCATCTTTGCCAGGCTGGTCTTGAACTCCTGACTTCGTGATCCACCATCCTCGGCCTCCCAAAGTGTTAGGATTACAGGTGTGAGCCATCACGCCTGGCCCAGTTCTGTCCCTTCTGAGGGCAGGATGGCCAGGCTCCAGGCAATGGCCTCGAGTCCCAGGAAGAAGCCAGGTTTCCAGGGATGGCTACACGGGTTTGGGAGGGGCTCTAGAAACAAGAACCTGAACTCAGCTCTCGCCCCACAAGCTCCATGACCCCATCCGACTCCCGAGCTTAGGCAGTTTCCTCTCTACAAAGTGGGCACCGTCCCCATTTCGGCCACTGGGGCAAGCCCAGAAGCGCCCACCTCACACAGCAGCCAGGGCCAGGGGTACGGATGCCGGGGAGGGAGAGGCAGACAGGAGCTGGAGAACAGAGGCCGTGTCCATCAGATCGACCCCACCTCAATGGGCTGGGGTGACACTCGGGAGAGGGTAGGGAAGACGGACCCACGTGGCTCCAGGGGTGGGAGGGGCCCCGGGCCCGAACCCGAGCCCCCACTGGAGGCACCTCAGGAGAGTCAGCAGAGACGCCTGGGTTGGCAGATGGAGCCCACATGAGTGCCAACGCCCTGGTTCCAGGAGGGGGAGGATGGCACTGGAAGAGGTGAGATGCCAAATCCAATCCCAGGCAGGAAGCAAACAGAGGCAGGCAGTGGCCTGTCTGTGGAGGGAGCCTGCAAGGTCTCATCCCCAGCCCCCATACCAGGGAAACTGAGGCTGGAGAACAGGCTGCCTGGGGTGACCTAGCCAGTACTAGCTCTGGGGCAGTGCCTGGACAGGAAAAGCCAAGGGAGACACCCCAGGCCACCTCTCAGTCCCTGGGGAAGGCACACCTGCTTCCCGACAGGTCACTTCCGACAGGGGAGTCACGTGGAACTGCCCTTGGAATTTGCCCCAGGAAACAAATATAGGTGCAGGAATGACCAGGAAGAATCTGAGGATTTTTTTTTCTTGTGCCCAGAGGGTTCCAGGCCACTGGCCAGAGCTGGCTGAGGAGGGAGGCTCCCCTGCCTGGCTGCTGAGAGCCTCCGAAGGGCCCTTCTCCCCAGCAAGCTTCCCAGGCCCAGATCAGGCACACACTAAGCACTCATTCGGCACTTCTGCCCGACTCCTGGCCAGTGTCCCTTCTGAGGAGCTGACAGCCAACTCCAACTGGCTGGTGAGCTGCACCCCAGGGCTAGCCATGATGAAGGGACACAGCCAACCCCTAGCACTGGCCTCTTACCACTCACATCCTGGTGCCTGGCACCCATGCAGCTGGGCCTCCAGGAGACCATGGGAGGCCACCCCTCAAAGCCAAGCCCAGGGAAGAGCCTACAAACCCAGGTCTGCTTCTTCCAGCTGGACTCACAAAGGGACAGGCCCGCCTAGCTAATTCCAGATGAGCCACAAGAGCTGGCAGGAGGCACAGCACTGTCTTCCTGGTACTCTCCAGCTGTTCCCACGGCCCAAGTCACGGGGCTCCACTGGGGCCCTGGACCGGACATGGCTCACCCAGCCCCAGCTCTCCTCCAGTGCACGTAGAAACCATCCTTTGCCCCGGCCAGGCGTCCCAGGATCAGGGCAGATGCTGCCCCCACAGCTCTGTGAGCTGTCTCTCTCCCTCCCGGCCAGTGGCCCTGCCCCCACCACTGACCTTCTTTCTTGAGGAGCCGGCCTTGGTGAGGCAGGACTTCTGCAGGGCCAGGTAGCCGCCAATCACCTCAATCTCATGCACCGTGGGGTAGCGCTTCTTCAGCGTGGGCCCCAGGAGGCCACCAGCCTCCTCTTCCTCAGCCTCCAGTGGCCGGGGGCCCCCATCAGCCTGACTCAAGTGCTGCTCCTGCAGGGGCCCTGGCTTCCTCTTGGGCACCACTGTGAAGGTATGGCTGCCTCTCGGCTGGAGCTCCGCCACGCACCCGGGCCTAGCAGGGTGAGTGGAGTAGGGGAGTTTGGCTTCTTGGGGGGCCTCCTCCTCCGAGTCTACCTCATCAATGAAGGTGACAGGCAGCCCCGGCCTCCCGTGTTCCTGGCTATTCTTGGCCAAGCCAGGAACATTGAAGCCTTCGGCAGGCTCAGCTTCTTCCGCGGCAGGCGGCAGGAAGGGGGGCGGTGAGGACGACCTCTGCCACCTGACGGCTCGGTCAGAGAGTGCAGTGGCTGCCCTTGGACAGGGCCCCTCATCGACTGCCCACTGTGCCTGGACCTCCAGGGGATTCTTCCCCAGGGCAGGAGAACCATCTCCTCCAGGCACCAGCTGGGCTCCGAGCTCCTGGCTCGGGGTGCTCCGGCCCACGTCTCCCTTTGGCAGCTCCGAGGACTGCCTCCCCTCAGCAGGAGGGGCCCGGGAGTCCTTGCTCTTGGGGATGAACAAGAAGGAATTTCGAGAGTTTGCGCGGAGGCTGGCCAGCGCCCGGGCCTGGAGGTCCCCCGAGGGAATGGTCTCCATGTCTGGCTTGGGGGCCGGCCGTATCTCGAAGGAGTCGTTGGCGCTGGTGGCCGCGGAGACGCACTGGCGCTGGCTGGGAGTGGCACTGGCAGGGGGCGCGGCTGGAGTGGCACTCGGGGTCCCAGGGCTGGGGGGCGGGTGGAGGGAGGGATCCCCCGGCTCCACCTTTGGCTTCCACTGTCCCGACCCGGGCGGGGAGCCCGCGAGGCCGTTGGCAGGGCTGGCCCGGGGCTGAGCGGCCGAGGCCCCGTTGGAGAGCAGGCGGGCGCCCGCGCCGCGGTGCAGACCCCGGGGGTGGACGGTGAAGGAGTTGCTCCCGGTCTTCTGCAGGAAGTCGCTGCGCCGGGCCCCGGGGCTCGCCCCGCCACTGCAGGGCCCGGGCGCGGCGGGCAGGCTGGGAGCCGCGGGCGGGGGCCGGGGCGGCGCCGGCGGCGGCTGCGGGGGTCGGGCGCGCTCCGGGCTCCCGCGGCGGCGCGGCGCGGCGGGCGGGTCGAACCTCTCCAGCAGGCGGCTGACGCGGCCGGGCGGCGCCCCGTACACCAGCACCTCGGCGGCGCGGATCTGCGCGGCCCCCGCGGCGGGCGGCGCGGGCGGAAAGCCGGGCACCGTCTCGATGATGAGGACGCTGTCGGCGCGGAGGGCGCGCACGCCCGGCACGCGGCTGTACCGCTCCAGCAGCCGCGCCCCCGCCGCGCCAGCGCCGCGCCGCCGCTCGGCCTCCAGCCGCATGAACGGGTTCTCGCGCAGCGGGCCCAGGCTCTCCGCCAGCACCCGCTGCTCGGGCTCCGCCGCGCCGGGCCCCGCGCCCCCGCCCAGCGCGGCCAGCTTGGCCCGCTTCCGCTCCAGGATCTCGCGCTTCCAGGCGGGCAGCGCGGAGCGCGGCCCCGGGCCCGGCCGCCCCAGCGCGGCCATGCTGTGGACGCGGCCGCGGACGGCGGGACTGAGCGCCTGAGGGGCCGCCGCCGCCGCTGCAGGCCCGGGCACCGCGGCCACGCCCCCTCCCGGCCACCGCCCATTGGGGGAGGCCGGCTCGCCCCGCCCCGCGCGGGAGGCCCACCTATAGCAGGGGAGGGGGCGGGACCCTCAGTGACCCCACCGATTGGACAACACTCGCCTCAACCCCGCCTCCCAAGGGACCTCACTGGACGACGCCTGCCGCCGGAGCCGCCCCCATCGGGGAAGGCCCCTGGGACACGCCCCGGCGCCTCGCGCAGCCCAGTGGCCGCTTCCGCGTCTTGGCTCCCGGCTCCCGGCGTCCCGGGCGGAGCAGGGTGGGCGGCCCCTGGGCCCCGCGCCCCGAGTGACCTTGGGCGAGCTTGGGCTTCCTTACGCGGCCAGCACCCAGGCCGCCTGTTCCCTCCGCTGAGAGCGCGGTGCAGGAAGAGGGCTGCTCCAGGACCGAAGGCACCCGCGCCCGTGCGCCGTGCACAGGCCACACACTGGCCCAGACCCTGCTTTCACCAGTGGTCCTCCGACCTCCGGCAGGTGCCTGCGGGGTCTGGAAATGCCAATTCAGGAGCCCCGCCCAGCCCCAGCGAATCAGTGTCTCATAGGCTGCCCAGGTGGGAGCCTCTTAACCCAGCCTTGCCATCCGTGGTCCCCCCCAAACCAAAGCATCCGCAGGAGTAGGCACAAAGGAAGTAGCCTCTCCCCCGCCCCCGCGAACACAAGCTGTTTCACCAGGGCTCTGCATGCTTGGACAGCTCTCCCATGCAGAAACAGCCAAAAAAAGTCAGGGTAACGGTGGGCCTCACAGAGCCCGCCCCTGTGTGATCACTCCACCCTGCTGCCACGTTAAGGCCACTCCTCTCATCTGTTGAACTTCTCCCCATCCCAAGGCTCGGTATGCCATGACCCTGAGGGCACAGCCTCCAGGCTGACAAGTCCCCGCGAAGCCCAAGGCTTCCACCCCAGGAAGGGCTGTGGAATGCTCCCACAGTCTTTCAAGCCTGCAGACAATAGGCAGATCGCTTGAAGCCATGGGGAGAAGGGGGACTGCAGTGCACACCACCGTCTTTCTGTCACCTGCCCTGCAGTCAGCAGCCTGCTCCAGTAGACACTGCTGTTTCCCACACCACTTGCCTTTCAGGGACAGGGCTCCAAGGTCACTCGGGTCTCTGCAAAGACGCAGAGGTTTTTTGTTTTTTTGTTTTTTTTAATCTGGGGATGGCCTTCTCACCTTCTGTGCCCCATAACATCCGCAATGCCACCTCCTTAATGCTGCCTGATTCTCCTGCCACTCCATTAAGCTGGATAAAATAAACTTTTTTTTTTTTTTTTAGACAGATTCCTGTTCTTGTGGCCGAGGCTGGAATGCAGTGGTGCAATCTCGGCTCACTGCAACCTCCACCTCCCAAGCTCAAGCGATTCTCCTGCCTCAGCCTCCCGAGTAGCTGGGATTACAGGTGTCCACCACCACGCCCAGCTAATTTTTGTATTTTTAGTAGAGATGGGGTTTCACCTTGTTGGCCAGGCTGGTCTCAAACTCCTGACCTTGTGATCCGCCTGCCTCAGCCTCCCAAAGTGCTGGGATTACAGCCGTGAGCCACTGCACCCGGCCAAAATAAACTTTCATTTCAGCCTTCCAGAAGCCGAGTGTCTCCTGCCTTACAGTCCTCCTCCAATCACTTTCTAAGAAGGAAGTGTGTGCTGTTCATCACTTCTACACTAATAGGGTTACCCAATTCTGAACTACCAAAATAAAACAGGGGAACACATAAAACAGAAAATCTAGAAATAACATTACAAGGAAACTCACTCCCACTGTTCAGCATCCTCACTAAAGAATCTTCTGGCCTCAAAGGCCAAGAGTGCCGATTAAGAGACCTTGGACTCTGAGGATCACATTCACTCTCTGTCACACGTTTTGCTTTTAATTCTTTAGGGGTATAAAAACCATCCTCAGCTCAAGGGTCATACAAAAACAGACCTTAGGACACTGTTTGCTGGTCCCTGCTCTACCGAGTGCCAACAAGGCCACAATGACCACACACTGGCAAAAAGCCATGGGCTCTGCGATCACAAACTATTCAACAAACATGGGCCCAGATAGCTGTCTTCATCCGGGGGGATTGGGGGTGCCTGAATTACCCGCCTCCTAGAGCAGGAAGGAGGGATTCTCCAGAACAAGTGATTCCCACCACCACCATCCACTGAGCTCTAGCCACAGGTTTCAATCCATCTAAAACCACAGCTCTGTCACCAGTTATACCATGTAGCAGAAGTATCTCAATGTTCACCCTATTTAACCCTTCAGAGGCACAGCCAAACACTATTCATTTCAGGAAAACATTCTCTTACTTTATTCCATCTCAGCAAAGGTTCTCATTTGGCACCTGAGTGGCATTAAACCAAAGTTTGTAGGCGAACAAAGCTGGGCCACTCACAAGCTTGCCATTTGTAGGTCTCAATGCCTATTGAGTATCCAACACCTGTTCCTCTCTTCAGTCTCTTAGGGAGGCTTAAATCTGTCTCAGCTGTGCTAACGGTGCCAGCCACAAGGTGGTGAAAAAGTCCATAAAACTGCAGCCTTTGCTGGGATAGGAAGCCAAACAGCGCCTGGACAGCAGAGTTCTTTTCTTGGGCAACAGATAACCAGACAAGACCCTAATTGTGCTCTTATTCAACATTCTTCTGTCTCTGCCTAGACTGAAATAAAGAGTCAACCTCTCTCTTGGCACAGGGGAGGAGATACAAGCTCGTTTACATTTGATAGATCTGAAGAACACATCTACCGAAGTCTGGTTCGGATGGACGGTGCAGGGAGCTCTTAGGTCAGCGCTGTGGTTGCAGGACATCCCCGAGTCCAGCTTTGCGGCCTTTGTGCAGCACTACTTTCCCAGGACCCACAGGAAATAGAGTCCACCTGGACATTTTACTTATATTCAGTTTCCGAGTGTCAGAGGAGTTCAGGACTGTCTGCCCTGGGGCCCTCCTCAGGACAATTCAGGATTACCTACTCAACTCATGAAATAAAAGGAAATACATTTTAAGGATGAAGGCTGCTCTTTTAAGCCCTGCTGAAGAAACCATTTCAGACATGATTGGAATAGAAACACTGGGCACTCAGCTCGGCGCAAGCAGGAGTTGCCTTCCGACCAAAGAACCTCTCCTCCGGTGCAGCGCAAGTAGGACCTCGGCTTGAGGTCAGCATTCTAGCCGTCCAGCGCTCTCTCTCTGGCACCTCGAAGAGGCTAGTTGACCCGACACGCGCGGATCATGAGCAGCTGCAGGAGAATGAAGACCGGGGACGTGACGAGGCCGAACCAGAGCTCCCGAGTCTGCTCCGCCAGCTTCTGGCACAACAGCATCTCGAAAACGAACTTGAGACTCAGGACCGTGAGGACCCAGAAAAGGCGGAGCACCGCCAGCCGCTTCTCTCCGTCCTGGAAGAGGCGGACGGACACGATGGTGGTGAAGTAGGTGCTGAGCCCGTCAGCGGCGAAGAAGGGCACGAACACGTTCCACCAGGAGAGGCCCGGTACCAGGCCATCCACACGCAGTGCCAGCAGCACGGAGAACACCAACAGGGCTAGCAGGTGCACGAAGATCTCGAAGGTGGCGAAGCCCAGCCACTGCACCAGCTCCCGGAGCGAGAAGAGCATCGCGCCCGTTGAGCGCGGGCCGGGGCCCGGCCGAGCGTGCCACCCGCGGAGCTGCGTGTCCTCTCCCCGTGGCCCTCGCCCGTGCGTGCCGCCGCTGCTGCGAGCGAGAGGCGGCGAGCGTCCCCGCCAGCCCCAGCCCTCGGCGCTGGTTCGCCGCCAACCGCCCGGCCCCGGCCCGGGACCCAACACCGGCAGCTCGCGGACGCCCCGGCCCGGGACCCAACACCGGCAGCTCGCGGACGCCGGCCTCGCTCGGACGCCATGCCCCGCCGGGCGCGTCCCTACTGCGTCACTTCCGGCCGACAGCGGAAGGCGGGGTGGTCCCTGCAGCCCTGCCGGCGGGAGCTGCCTCCTGGTCTTCGGTCTCCGGCCCGGAGTCCCCGGGCGCGCCGCGATGGCGGCCCCGCAGCTTCTGGTGCTCTTCGGCAGCCAGACAGGCACGGCTCAGGATGTGTCGGAGAGGCTGGGTCGCGAAGCCCGGCGCCGGCGGCTTGGCTGCCGGGTGCAGGGCCTGGACTCCTACCCGGTGGTGAGGGCTCGCGGGGGCCTCGGCGGGGGACGAGCAGGCCTGGGTGCCCGCCCCTCGGGGTCATCGACCCAAAAGGCGTCGCATTTAGCCTGGGACCGGGTCCTTCCCTTGTGGCGGATTTAGGAGAAGGGGAGGAGGTTGGAGCCCGACCCGGTCTGGCCGCGCACGTGAATCCCTCTGCCCTGTCAGCCGGAGCCGAGGAGAGGAGGGCCGGGGTTCGGGAGGGCCGCCGGCGCCTCCGGCCGGAGGTCTTACGTGTGTGTGTCTTTTTGTTGAGGCGAATCTGATCCACGAGCCCCTGGTGATATTTGTTTGTGCAACCACAGGCCAAGGAGACCCGCCTGACAACATGAAGGTAAGGCTGGCCTCCTGTGGCCCCTCAGACCTGCGCCCTCGCCTCTGGCCACGTTTTCATTGCCTGGATTCCAGGTGCAGTCAATAGCTCTCCTCCTCCATCTGATGCAGTTTCCGAGGTGGATTTGAGGACGTCCTTGAGTGGAGCTGGGGGCTTTGGTTGCTCTCTCTAATAAACTCGTCCTGGCCACCAAATAGCCTCATTATCCATTTTAACCTTTCTTAGTTTTCCAGGGCTATGTGTGCATCTAGTCTGTGTCTCGTGCGATTCTCTAGACTGTATGACCCTCGGGGAATGTTAATTCTCTGACCATGTTTTCAGCACATACTATCTTCCTAGCACAGCCTGAGTCTGGGGATTCGGCTGTGAACCCAGCATCCAGCTTTCGTCCTCACAGAGTTCGCACTGTGGCAGAAGCAGCTAATGGACAGTCACAGTGCCCGGAAACACCTGCTGCTGGGGAGAGGCGTACTGATAAGGGACATCGAGCCTTTTCTCGCCCAGCCTTGGGGCCCAGGCAGAGGTTTCCAGAAGAAGAGAGTGTAAACTGAGTCACTGGAGGATGTGTGAGGGCTAGCCAGGCCCCAAGGAAGAAGGAGCAGTCTGTGTAGAAGAGAAGGGTGATTTGGCTTGTGTGAACAGTAGAAAGCAGTTCAGGCCGGGCGTGGCAGCTCACATCTGTAATCCCAGCACTTTGAGAGGCTGAGGTGGGTGGATCACTTGAAGTCAGGAGTTCAAGACCAGTCTGGCCAACCTTGTGATGAAACCTTGTCTCTACTAAAAATATATAAATTAGTCAGGCATGTTGGTGTGCACCTGTATCTCAGCTATTCAGGAGGCTGAGGCAGGAGAATCACTTGAACCTGGGAGGCTGAGGTCGCGCCATTGCACTCCAGCCTGGGCCACAGAGTGAAGCTCCGTCTCAAAAAAGATGAGAAGCCCTTCTAGAAAGTGTAATGAAAAGCAGGGCAGAAAATGGAAAGAAGCAGATACCAAAATTCAAAGATTATTCCAGTGGAGTGGCCTCAGAATGAGAAGACAGCAGTAGAGAGGAAGTTATCCAGGAAAGTAACAAGATGTCCAGAGCGGGTCTGCAGCCGGAGAGCCCCGTGCCCAGGAAGGGCCCTGCTCAGAACGAACAGGCTACCCTCGGGCATGTCATTGTGGGTTTAGCTGCTGGGGACGGAGTGCCTTACACACCCCAAGGGTGGCAAGCGGGACCCTAGCTTTTCAGCAGTGGTGCCAAGCCCAGGACAAACTCAGTTGCTTGCCGGTTGTGAGGGAAAAGTCACAGCAATGCTCTCTCCTGAACCCTTTTCTCAGGAAGGAGGAAGTTCCCCAAACCAAGCAGGAAAAAGCGCTTTGGGATTCAGGAAGCAAGGGGGTCCCCCCAGCAGGGGCACTGTGGGGGGGGGGGGGTCTGGGGCAAGAGGCCAAGTACATTTGCTTGCACAGTGTGACCGAGTGAGGCAGCTGATGAGGTGGTGAGGCCCCAGGAGGCCAGGAGTGGTGCAGGGCCAGGGTCAAAGCTGTGGGCTGACAAAGCCAGGGCCTCTACTCTGGCCTCCGTGCTTGGCCACGGGTTGGGGAGGTGGGTGGGCTGGGAAGACCACACAGACTGGCCACCTGGAATGCAGGCAAGAGGCAGCAGGCTCTTTGTAGAGGGGCCTACTGTCAAGCCTGGAGACCACCATGGAAGGCAGGTTGTGGAATGGGATGATCTGAACACTGCTGGCTCAAGGTCCTGCAGCCACGGAAGGAAGGAGAGAGATGTGTCCTAGAGACACGGACCTCAGCCAAGGAAGGAAGGGGATGTGTCCCAGAGACACGGACATCGGCCACGGAAGGAAGGGGATGTGTCCCAGAGACTCTGGGTGTCGAGGTCTGTGGGATGGACCTCAGAGGTCCAGGTGTGGGGGGCCTGTGAGATGGGCCTCAGAGGTCCGGGTGTGGGGGTCTCTGGGATGGGCCTCA
>NW_022437066.1:937144-948894 GCF_009761245.1 Sapajus apella | reverse complement strand
GCCTAACAGGTTTGGGTGTGGGGGTCTCTGGGATGGGCCTAACAGGTCCGGGTGTGGGCCTCAGAGGTCCGGGTGTGGGGGTCTCTGAGATGGACCCATTCGGGCAGCAGAGGCCCATGCTCTGGCTGGGAAGTGACGGGTGGAGGTACACAGTTTGAGGAGCAAGTGCAGAGCTGTTTATGGCGGCTCAGAGCCGGGGGCAGGGAAGAGTGACGTCCCAGGAAGGGAGCCCCACACAGGCCAGAGTGCGGAGCAGGCTGTCTGGCTCCTGTGGGCAGGGTGGGCCCTGGTCTTAGGTCCTGCACCAGCCGTGCCTCCTCCCAGTGCCCCTCGCCCTGCTGGCTGGGCCTGGGCCTTGCCTTTTCGTCAGATCCAGTTCCATTCTGCCGCTTCCTGTCCTCTCCCTGTTCCCTTGAGACCCTCCCCTCACTCCCTGCTTTGGGGCTGGCCCAGAGGTTGGGGACTGACACAGGGTTTCCTCCGGCTGCAGAACTTCTGGAGGTTTATATTCCGGAAGAATCTGCCCTCCACTGCCCTCTGTCAGATGGACTTTGCTGTCTTGGGCCTCGGGGACTCCTCATATGCCAAGTGAGTAGGGGACAGGACGGTTCTGGGGGTCCAGCTGCCAGACCAGCTTTCAGGGTCGGCCCTGCAGCGGCACTGGCTTCTCCAAGATACTCCCTGGCGGGTGCCCCAGCCATCACACTGTGGGAGGGCACAGAGGGAAGCAGGCAGGGTGGCAGAGGCTGGGCTCAGAGCCATGCTGACATCACAGAAGCCTGCCTGGCACCAGTTCCCACTGTTACAAACACGTGTGCCATGGGCTGTTCACGACTCAGAGGTGGAGGTGGGCCCTGTGTCCTGCTGCTGCCCCAGCGGCTGCCTCCGCCTTTTCCCCTGGGCATTTCGCAGGGCTCACCTGCCCCTGAGCAAGGAGTAGCATGTTCAGTGTGCAAATGGTATTTTTAGACCCCCACAGCCTTGAAACCGTCGGCTGTCCATGTAGGGCCCAGGTCCACGAGCACCGAGCATCAAAAGCCGTGTGCGTAGCGGGGTCTCATCGCTTCAGATGAAAGGAAACAGGAAGGCCGGGGCAGTCCACCCGTTCTGCCGGGAGGCTTGTTCTGTGCATGATGTGTTCAGGCGAGGGAGGGAGCCTGTCTGCTGACCGAATTCCCAGGGAGGAGTCTGCTGACCGCATTCCCAGGGAGGAGCGGGACCTGGGGCCCGTCATGCCTCAGAACCAGAGTGAGAAGCGAAACTGACCCCCAAGAAGATGCCTGGCCCTCTCCCCAACCCAGAGCTTCTTCGCTGAGGAGTGAGCCACACCGTGGCTGGGGGCCTGGAGGCCTCCATTGCCTCAACTCCCTGTCCAGAGATGAGGGCCCATTAGTGGCACGAGGCCACACGCCTCCGCCCACACAGGCTGGTTCTCCACAAGCAGAGGACCTGCTGCTCAGGGCCCTGCCGGCTGCCTGGTCTCAGCAGCCCCTGGCGTGTGGAGACCCTGCCCCCTCCTAGGGCGTGGCCAGCATGGAGTGTTGCCACCTGAGGAAGTCCCTGCCTGGGTTCCGCTCTGCCAGGCTCCAGCCCGGGACCAACCATGCTGTCTCTGCAGGTTCAACTTTGTGGCCAAGAAGCTGCACCGACGGCTCCTGCAGCTTGGGGGCAGTGCCCTCCTGCCCGTGTGCCTGGGGGATGACCAGCATGAGCTGGGGTGAGTCTTCGGGGCTGGCCCTGCAGCCATGGTCTGACCTGGCCATGCCTGAGGTCCGCTCAGGCCAGCACACGTGCCCCCTCCCAGGCCCGATGCTGCTGTGGACCCCTGGCTGCGAGACTTATGGGGCAAGGTTCTGGGGCTGTGCCCACCGCCTCCGGGCCTTGCTGAGATCCCTCCCGGAGTCCCGTGAGTATGGCCTCGGGTCACCCGCAGGCGGCTTGGGGACCTCACCTGGGTCTCTCCTGTGAGTGTGGGCAGCCCCTGGGTCGGGGGGTTTCTGGTCTGAAGAGCCTGCCCTCCCACAGCCTGCCCTCCAAGTTCAGCCTGCGGTTCCTCCACGAGGTGCCTAGTGCGGGCTCTGAGGGGCAGCAGGTGGCTCACCCTGACTCCAGAGAGCCCCCGTCGGAGTTGCATCCCTTCCTGGCACCCATGATCTCCAACCAGAGAGTCACCGGCCCCTCCCACTTCCAGGACGTCCGGCTGATTGAGTTTGACATCTCAGGCTCTGCCATCAGGTGAGGCCCGAGACAGCAGGTGGTGGAGGGGACTGCTGGGGTCCAGAGGAGGCTGGGCTGGGCTGCAGGGGATGGCCTCCATCTGGGGCCCCTGCTGGCTTCTTCTCACAGCTTCGCTGCCGGCGATGTGGTGCTGATTCAGCCCTCCAACTCAGCTGCCCACGTCCAGCAGTTCTGCCAGGCGCTGGGCCTGGACCCTGACCAGCTCTTCACGCTGCAGCCGCGGGAGCCAGGTGAGCCCAGCCTCAGCCAGCCTGACTCTCTTCCCTCCCCCGTGTCCTGGGCCGCTACCCCGAGGGCCCCACCGCAGCCCACAGAGGCTCCCGCTCACCCTGTAGATGCCCTCCTACCCACGAGGCTGCCCCAGCCCTGCTCCGTGCGGCACCTCGTGTCCCAGTACCTGGACATCACCAGCGTGCCTCGCCGCTCCTTCTTTGAGCTCCTGGCCTGTCTGTCCCCCCATGAGCTGGAGCAGGAGAAGCTGCTGGAGTTCAGTTCTGCCCAGGGCCAGGAGGAGCTCTTTGAATACTGCAACCGGCCCCGCAGGACCATTGTGGAGGTGAGGAAGGTCAACGCGGCTGGTGGGGCCCAGCCCCTGAGCCAGGGCCACACTGCAGCCACTCCGAGACTCTCTCTGCCCAGGTGCTGTGTGACTTCCCACACACAGCCGCCGCCATCCCCCCGGACTACCTGTTGGACCTCATCCCCGCTATCCGGCCGAGGGCCTTCTCCATCGCCTCCTCCATGCTGGTGAGGGGCCCCGGGAAAGCTGGGACGGGGCTGTAGGGCTCTGTGGGCAGAAGCTGTGCTCTGACCAGGTGACGGTCCCCTACCCAGGACCGCCCCTGGGTAAAGTGGCTGGGCCCACAGCCCAGGCAGCAGATGCAGGCAGCCTTGTGCCACCATGCCTACCCTATCATCCTCCCTAGGCCCACCCCCCCTCCCCGCCGTCCTCCCCAGGCTCACCCCCGCCGCCGTCCTCCCTAGGCTCACCCCTCGCGGCTGCAGATCCTCGTGGCTGTAGTGCAGTTCCAGACTCGCCTCAAGGAGCCCCGCCGGGGCCTCTGCTCCTCCTGGCTGGCATCCCTGGACCCTGGGCAAGGTGACCCCTGCTCCCAGGGTGGGGGCCGTGGCCCCATGTCCCCTTCTCTCCCATGCCCACACAGATGCTGGGCTAGGGCCCCAGCAGACTCCGAGCCGCCTTTGAGCCTCTTCACACCACCTCTCTCCTGCATAGGACCTGTCCGGGTTCCTCTCTGGGTGCGGCCTGGGAGTCTGGCCTTCCCAGAGATGCCAGACGTGCCTGTGATTATGGTGGGGCCTGGCACCGGGGTAGCCCCCTTCCGAGCAGCCATCCAGGAGCGCGTGGCCCAGGACCGGACCAGTGAGTGCCCGGGGTCCCGGGGTAGGGTTGTGGTGGGGGCTTCCAGCAGTTCAAGGACCCCCCTGCGTTCCCCTAGGAAACGTCTTGTTTTTTGGCTGCCGCTGGCGGGACCAAGACTTCTACTGGAAGGCGGAGTGGCAGGAGCTGGAGAAGCGAGGCTGTCTGACCCTGGTCCCTGCCTTCTCCCGGGAACAGGTGCGTGTGTGTGCTCGGGGGCTGAGAAAGGAGGAGAGGGGCTCACACTCAGCCCCACCCTGCCCTCTGCCCTGCAGGAGCAGAAAGTGTATGTGCAGCACCGGCTCCGGGAGCGGGGGAAGCTGGTGTGGGAGCTGCTGGACCGCCAGGGTGCACACTTCTACCTGGCAGGGTGAGCAGTCTCAGGTGCGGCGGGAGCGGGCCCAGCCCTAGGCCCAGCCTCACGCGCCTTCTGCCACCACCCCTCTAGCAATGCCAAGTCCATGCCAGCGGATGTCTCGGAAGCCCTGGTGTCCATCTTCCAGGAGGAGGGCGGACTCTGCAGCTCTGACGCCACCGCCTATCTAGCCAGGCTCCAGCGGACACGGCGCTTTCAGACTGAGACATGGGCCTGAGCCCGTTGGCTGCCCGTGATCCTCCTGGGAGCCCAGGAGGGCATCGTCCTCCCGGACCAGGGGTGGTGCTTCCAGGTCCCAGCTGGTTGGGGCAACAGCAGCTCCTAAGCACAGCCACACCCTCGTCGACGCTGGGTCCCACCCTTTGAGCCCTGACTCCCCTGCGGCCTCTGCCAGCCAGCCCTCCCCTCCCCACCCTGACTGTGAGCTGTGTCCTCGTTTTCCCCCACCCTCTTCCTGGTCAAGGTGGTGGCCTGGGCTGCTCCACTTCACCGGTGCAGCGGCCCAAGATGGCGTGAGCAGCCCACTGGGCACCGGGGGCAGCACAGGGCCCCCATGAGGCCACACTGCACTCCGCCCTGGGGCCACCTTGGCCACTGCAGCCTGCTGGGCAGCACATTGCAGTCACCACCCCCACACGGCTGAGGCTGGGCTCAGACCACAAGAAAGCAGCTCCCTTAGAGCAGTAGGGGGTCCCAGGCCAGAGCAGCCCCTTTCTCTCCTGGTCCCAGGAAAGCCTTGGCAGGAGCTGCTGGCCTCTGGGTGGCTGCTTCTAGCACAGGCTTCCTTCCTTTTGCTGGTCGGGTCCCCTGGGGGGGGGGGGGGGAGGTGGGCACCATGGTGCACTTGCTGGCCTGCCTGTACCCGAGTGGCAGCTCTTGCCTGCCTCTGACGTGACAAGTTCCCTGCCTGCTTCATTCTCAAAGGCTTGGTGGGTCAGCTGAGATCTGATCGTCAGGACGGTTTTGGGCAGGTGCTGGAAGGCAGAGCTAAGCCGTCCGTCCTGCCTGGGAGCTGAGGCTGCCGGAAGCAGTGGTGGGAGAGGGTGTGGTGGATACGGCCCCGCCCCTGGGAGGGGCTTTAGGCACCAGGAAGGGAAGTCCCGCTGGAGGAGTCCTGCTGATCACACCGCCTCGCCGTCCTCTCCTCGGAGTCTCTTATCTGTGGTCGGCTGGTTGCTGGCAGGGGACTAGACGTGGCCGAGGCTGGGCTGGGGACGGCACTGCAAGGGCACAGGATCCACTCAGCAGGCCAGCCTTGCCGGGGCCCCAGCGTAGTTCCTGTCCAGTGAGAGAGCCAGCCAGGTCAGTGCCAGACCCAGTGGAGCCCAGACCCTGCTTGCCCTGGAGGTCTGCACCTGTCGCCACCCTGGGGTCCCTGGCCGCCTATCCTGACTCCTCCCCCAGGACCACCACCCCTGAGCTGTGCCCTGGGGTCCCTGGCCTCCACCTTGCTGACTCCCACCCTGGGCCTGTCAGTCCACCTGGGGCTTCTCTGGGCCCTGAGTGCCTGAACCCACTGTGCCCAGCACCAGTGGGTGAAGGGGATGACTTTGGGCTCCCCCAAGATGCTGAGACTCCAGCCAGTGAGCCCCTGTTGGAGGCTGTGGCCATGGAGGGTGCCTGGGCCCTTCCAGCCTGGAAGGAGGAGCGGGGAGAGCAGGCAGCAGGGCAGAGGGAAGAAGAGTGCCCCATCTGCACTGAGCCCTATGGACCCAGGGAGCATCGCCTGGCCCTGCTGAACTGTAGCCACGGCCTGTGTGTGGGCTGCCTGCGCAGGCTGCTGGGCTCGGCCCCGAGCTCCGACCTGGGCTGGGTGCGCTGCCCACTGTGCCGCCAGAAGACCCCCATGCCGGAGTGGGAGATCTGCCAGCTGCAGGAGGAGCTGCTGCTGGCCGACGGGCCCCCACGCCAGTCCCCCCGAGAGGCCCCCGCACCCCAGCACCGCGACCCTGGACCCTGGGGCTCCCTGGAGCACCGCTACCAGCTGCGCTTTCTGGCGGGGCCCGTGGGTGGCCGCGGCTGCCTGCCCTTCCTGCCCTGTCCGCCCTGCCTGGGTGCCTGGCTCTGGACCCTGCGGGAGCAGGGACCCTGTGCCCGCCGCGTGGCGCTGCTGAGCCTGCTGGCCCTCGAGCTGCTGGGGCTGCTGCTGGTCTTCGTGCCGCTGGTGCTGCTGGGGCTGCTCTTCCTGCTCCTGGACCGCTCTGGCCGCTGAGCAGAGCCCAGGATGGCCCTGACGCCAGTGGGCCCAGCCTGGCCCACATCGCCACTGGGTGCTGTGAGACCTGAAGACCAGGCTGAAAAACCCAAGGTTGGGTCCAGGGTACTGCCCTTCAATCAAGACCTCCATGGCTGAACCCAAGACGGGCCACCCTGGAGCCTGACCCTGCCAGAGTGCATGGCTGCCCTGGACGCCGGTGCCCAAGGACAGCTGCTGGAGGAGCCAGCCCAGCAGGAAGGTCTTTGAGCAGGGCCCCATGCACCCAGTGGTAGACAGGCACCCTATGGCCATGGCTGATGCTGGCCACACTTCCCCTTCCGAGGGCCGGCCGAGCACAGCAGACATGAAGGTTAATGGAGCTGCAGTCAGTCCGTTCCTTGGGGAGGACAGGGGTTCCGCCCACTCTGTGTTCAGATAAGGGCCACTGCATGTCCCTGAAGGTCAGGCCAGCCGGGGGAGGGGCCTATGCTGTGAAAACTCCGCCTACAAAGGCTTCTCTCCCCACCTGCTCAGGCTGAGACCCACTGGGGGTCAGCACTGGCCTGTTGCAGGGACAAGGGTCCACCCAGGCCTTAGAACGTAAGCACCAGCCCCAGCTTTGCCCCTGCACACCCTCACGTTGCCACACCTGGGGCCTTCGTGGAAAAGGGTGGAGACATCGGGTCTGTGGGTGACCGTGAGAGACGGAGCACTGGGCTCAATGCAAAGCAGCTTCCAATAAACCGGCTCCTGGGAACGCCATTGTCACTGCTTGTTTTTGTTACCCCAGCCTCACTGTCCAGGCGGGCTTTTTTTTTTTTTTTTTGAGACAGAGTACCCCGCTGTCCCTCACTGGAGTGCAGTGGCATGATCTCTGCTCACTGCAGCCTCTGCCTCCCGAGTCCAAGCAGTTCTGCCTCAGCCTCCCTAGCAGTTGGGATTACAGGCATGTGCCACCATGCCCACTTGTTTGTATTTTTAGTAGAGACGGGTTTCACCATGTGTGTCAGGCTGACCTTGAACTCTTGACCTCAAGTGATCCGCCCGCCTCAGCCTCACAAAGTGCTGGGATTACAGGCGTGAGCCACCTCGCCCAGCCTGGGGCAGCCTCTTCCTCACACCCAGGTGGTCCAGGTGCCAGACAGGAGGCCCTGGGTCCTTATTCCCCCACCACCATCTTGGCCAGCATTTGTCCCACACCCCTGCACAGACGCCCAAAGGCTACTCCCGCACAACACTGGAAGACCCAGGTGGGTGCTCAGGGCCAGGTAGGCACCAGGAGTGAAATCAACTGGCTTGTCCCCCACACCATCGAAAATGTCCTCTGCCCAGCTGGGGTGGCTCTGCACACCCGCCACCTAGCCCTGCCAGGCACCCACAAGCAGCCCACTCTGCACTTGTGGGTGTCTACACCCATGCTCACAGCCCACAGAGCCCTCCTGAGCTGCACGCACAGCCCAGCCCGGCCCCCAGCGCGCACAGCAGGCCCACCCCAGCAGTGCTGGGCCTCTCTCTGGCAGCTGCAAGCTGAGCCCTGTCCGGGCGGCCGCCCTGGGTGCCACCCTAGGCCCAGGCCTGAGCACAGCCCACGGGAGCAAGCTTCAGTCCAGGGAACAGGTGCAAACTTTGGCAAAGAGTTTTAATGGCAAAGTTGGCTGCAATGACAGTGCCACTTGGGGTGGGGCCGGAAGCCATGGTGGGGAAGGAAGGGTCAGCGGGCGGCAGGGCAGGGCCGGGTCCCTGAAGAAGCGGCGATCGAGGCTCAGCGGGCAGTGTTCGGGCAGGCAGGCGCTACTACATGATGGAGCAGGCGGACAGTGGGTTCCGCACGTGGCAGGTGCAGGCGGCCCCACAGTACTGCCGGAAGGTCTGGTAGCAGCTGCCCTCGGGCTCGGCCCCCCACTGACCCCCGGACGGGGCTGTCAGCGCCTCAGGCGGCAGGCGGCTCAGGATGGACGTGTTGACAGCCAGCGCGGCCAGGCCGTAGTCGGTGAAGAGCACAGTCTCTCGGCGGCAGGTGGGGCAGGAGATGAACTTGTACTTGGGGCACGACTCATAGAGAATCTGCAGGCACTGCTCACACACGGAGTGCAGGCAGGACAGCACTCGGGGCCGCCGCTGGGTGACATTGTACGTGTGCCCGCAGGTGGGGCACTCCAGGGGCTCACCTACTGCTGCCGAAGAAGCTGCCGAGGCCGAGGGGCCAGGCCGAATCACGTACTGATTGACAATGACCTCGTCCTCGGGGGCCACGCGGGGAAAACCCAGCTCCGCGCTGCCCTTACGTGGCCGCCGTGGCAGCGGCGGGGTGTGGGGCGCCCCTTCCAAGGCAGGCATGTCCCCCCCACACGCCTGGTTGACAATGATCTCTGTGTCTGAGGGCCAGGCACGCTTGGGTGCCAGAGTGGGGGTGGGCCGGGGAGCAGGCGGGAAGCAGGGGGCAGCCGGCAGCTCAGGGAACTTTTCGGGATGCACGATCTTCATGGCCTCCATCTTGAGAATGACATGGGGACCCTTCAGGCAGGACATGAGGAGGCCCGGCCAGCCACTGCCCGCCTCGGGCCCAGGCTCAGAGGGCATCCGGCTGTCTCCAGTCAGACTGGGTGTTCGGGTGGGTGGCGGCGTGGTGTGGGGCTGAGGGGGAGGTGATGGGGCAGCATCCTGGTCCCACCAGACCTGGGGGGGGCCCCGGCTGGCCCGTGGACTTCTAGGGGCAGCCGGCGAGAGTTGGGGGCGCAGGGGCCCCCCCACTGGCCACAGTGGCTTCCCTGGTCCAGTCCTGGGAGGAGGAGGAAGGGGTGGGGGAGGGGGAGGCAGGCGGGGGCAGGGGGGCGTGGGAGGCTGCCCTGGGCTGGGCGTCGGGCCCAGGGTCTCACCCAGGGTCTCTGGCTGCTGAGGCTGGCGAGGGGGCGTGGGGGGGGGCTCCCCCGGCAGCCGAGGTCAGCAGGCCGCGGGCTGGGACATCGGGGCAGGCAGGGGCTGGGTGGGCCCCATGGCTCCAGGACAGGGCGCCCAGGGAAGGCAGCTAGCCGGAGCGTTGGCTGCAGAAGGACCCGGGCAGCAGGCTCCGCGGCAGGAGCAGAGGCAAGGCCTGGGCCGGGCCTGAGCTGCAGGTGAGAGACGCCGTGAGGATAGTGCCCAGGCCACCCCTACCCTCGCCCTCTGCCCGCACAAAGGCCCGAGCGCCCGACCTCTGACCCTGACCTCAGCCGCGGGATCCCGACCTCCGCGGGCTTCGGAACCCAGCCCCCTCCCCGATCCCCGCCTCCAAGGCCGGACGCACCTTCCCGAGGGCCGACCCCCGCCGCGTGGGGAGGGGCGCCCAGTCCGCCCCCGGCCCCGGCCCCCGCCCCCTGCGCTCACCTGCCCCAGCCTGGCGTCCCGGCCGCGCGCCGCCGCCGCAGAGGTTGTCTCAAAGGCAGGCCCGGACGCGGCGCCCGCGCCTCGGCCCGGCAGCTCGGGGGGCTCCGGCGGCTCCGGCGAAGCTGCGGCGACCTCGGGCGATGGCCGGGCCCGGGCGGCACCCAGGGGCGCGGGCGCGGGGCGCGGGGCGCGGGGCTCGGCGCGGCGGCGGCGGCAGGTGCGTGCGGAGCGTGGCGCGCTCTGCGGCGGAGGCGCGGGGACCGCAGTGCGCGCGGCGCCCGCCCGCGCCCGCAGCGCCACCCCCCGTCTGGGGACCCGCGCGGGGTCCGCGGGGCGGGGCCAGCCTCCCGGCCGCCCCTCAGTCCGTTCCTGGCGTCGCCCTCGCCCGCGGGCTGCGTAGGGGGCAGGACCCCCGCGTCGCCCCCAGTTCTCCGCTCCCCTCCTGCCTAGGCTGACCCTGGGTCCTGGTCAAGCCTCCCCAAATTGTGGGGGAATCGGCCGTTCTCCTCCTCACACTAGGAGGCCTCCGGACGCTGGAGCGGGAGGGAGGGGACCCGCAAGGAGGGTCCCAGGGGAGCTGGTTCCAGGGCGCACCGGCGCCCCCCAACCCCGACCCCAGGAAAGGCCCCGAGGCCTCCAGCCCCGCCCGTGCCCGGTGCGGCTGCTCAGAGAGGGCGCTGGGAACCTAAGGGGCACGAGCGGGGCAGAAGGCTGAGGCAGCGGACGGCCGGGCCGGGTGGGAGTGTGCGAAAGATAGGCTGGCAGCCCCGCGCGGGGCAGAGGCGGCCCTGAGGACCGCACCTGCCCGAGGAAGGGTGGCCCGGGCACTCAGCGGGCAGCCTCGCCCACCAGCGCGCAGGGCGGGCCTCTCCGCTTCCTCAGCCCCGGCTGCTCTGCCCGCCTGGGTCCGCCTTCTGCCTGCAGAGCCTGCGGGCAAGGGAAGGACCCAGGGCTTGCCGGTCACCGCCGGGCAGTGGACCAGGCCTTCGAGGGCCTCTGCTGCTCGCTGTGACCCGCTCCGGACCCAGCACCAGGCCCTGCACAGCCTGGCTTCCTTCAGCCCCGCTCTCCGCTGGACTGGCCGGACCGCTCCCGCTCTAGGCAGAGCCACAGGACCTGCAGAGTGCTGAGCCAGAGGGCACGCTGCCCCTTGTGCCGGAGCCCACGTGGGCAAACCAGGCTGGAGGAGCGGCCCTGCCCTTAGGGTCTGGCTTGGCCCCTCCGTGGGGCCTCGGGCTAGTGTCACTCAGAGAGCAGTAGGGAGCGGTGTGCGGGTGACGGGGGGCTGCTCGAGGGGCCCTTACGGGGCCTGGCATGATGGTGGGGCAACTGAGGCAGCCTGGGCCCGGGGAGGGTTGGAGCCCAGCTCCGCCGCAGGCCCTGCTCACCTACCCACCCGGCGCGCGCCCGAGGACGCACCAGGCCGCAAGCCCCGCCCACTCCTCGAGACCCCGCCCCGTAAGGGATGAGACCCCGCCCCGTAAGGGAGGAGGCCCCGCCCCCGAAGCTGGGCCTTTTCGGCCCCTCAGTTCAGAGCCAGGGAGGCCCAAGCCGAGGATTGGTTACATCCGAACCGGGTCTTTCGGGAAACCCTAGAGCGCGAAGGCTTCTGGGGAATAAAATTTTCACGGCCGGTCCCTGCCCACTTGGCGCATGCGCCAAAGGCGCACGCAGGGCGGCGGGCGGGGCTTCCGGCGCCTGCGCAGTGGGCCTCTGTCGCCGGCTTCCGGCGTGCCGGGTGCCCCGCAGCGCCCAGTTCTCCCCAAATCGGGGCCGGGCTGCCTGAACTCGTGTCCGGACCGGTCTGACGGGCCCCACACAGACCACCCCGGCCACCCTGGCCTCCGGCCCACGTGACTGGACCCCGCCCTTCCCGGTGCTCCTCGGGGCGCCAAGACCCCCGCGGGCCTGGGACGCCCCGCTGCAACCACCGTCCCGCCGCGCCCACCGTCCGGCGGCGTCCACCGTCCCGCCGCGCCCACCGTCCCGTACCCGCCCACCGTCCCGCGGCGCCCACCGTCCCGTACCCGCCCACCGTCCCGTACCCGCCCACCGTCCCGCCGCGCCCACCGTCCCGTACCCGCCCACCGTCCCGTACCCGCCCACCGTCCCGCGGCGCCCACCGTCCCGCGGCACCCACCGTCCCGTACCCGCCCACTGTCCCGCGGCGCTCACTGTCCCGTACCCACCCACTGTCC
>NW_022437066.1:902472-932144 GCF_009761245.1 Sapajus apella | reverse complement strand
GGGTACGGGACAGTGGGCCCCCACTGTCCCGTCCCCCCCCCCGGTCCCGCGGCGCCCACTGTCCCGCGGCGCCCACTGTCCCATACCCGCCCACTATCCCACGGCGAACCGGCCAGTGCCGGTGCAGACAGAGCCGCAGCCGGGCTGGAGGCGGGGGCCCAGGGCGGGGACGCTAGGGGCCCGTGTGGACCCCTCGCCTGCCAGCCAGAGGGTAACTGCAGTTTGAGGAATGAGACTCAAATGTCAGTGGCGTCTAAAGCCCGTGTCGTTGATCGTAAGACCCGTGACAAAACGTGCAAACCAAACAGTTTTTATCCGTGAAAAAAGCAGAAAAGCCGCTCGGCACGGTGCCTCACGCCTGGAATCCAGCACTTGGGAGGTGCAGGTGGGCAGATCGCTCGGGGAGTTGCGACCAGCCCAGGCAGCAGTGAGACCCACCTCGCTGGAGAATCGGCCTGCGCGGCGGTGCGCCTGCAGCCCTCCCAGCTACTCGCGAGGCCGAGGTGGGAGGATCCCCAGAGCCCAGGAGGTCGAGGTGCAGTAAGCCCAGGTGGTGCCACTGCGCTCCAGCCTGGATGGCAGAGTGAGACCCTGCCTTGACTGAAGAACCGCTGGGCGCGGTGGCTCACGCCTGTAGTCCCAGCACATTAGGAGGCCGAGGCGGGCAGATCACCTGAGGTCAGGAGTTCAAGACCAGCCTGGCCAATACGGTGAAACCCTGTCTCTACTAAAAATACAAAAATTAGCCGGGGGTGGTGACGGGCTCCTGTAATCCCAGCTATTCCGGAGGCTGAAGCAGGAAATCGCCTGAACCCAGGAGGCAGAGGTTGCAGTGAGCTGAGATCGCGCCATTGCACTCCAGCCTGGGCAACAAAGAACAAAAGTCCGTCTCAAAAAAAAAAAAAAAAAAAAAAAGGTAGAAAGCCCCAAGACCCTATCCTGTCAAACACCTTGGTCTCCGCTGAGTGGAGGCTCAGAGGCCCTGCCTCAGCCAGGGTTTTGAGGTGTGTGAGCAACAGCTGGGGACTGCAGCCCAGGAATTCCAGGGCCTCGCCCCACTTCCTTTCCGGAGCCGTGACCTCAGGCTCGCCTCCTGCCCTCACCTCTGGCAAGCTGCAGATGCCCTTTAGGGCCAGGCCGTGCCCCGGATGTGAGGGGACTGAGTCACTGGGTTCGGCAGTGCCCCTCGGAGCCCAGGTCTAGGCTGCCGCCCACCTGAGGATGAGGGGTGGGCCAGCGGCCGCGCTCCAGTTGCTGAGGCCTCTTGGGAACCCCATTTCTGAGCCCCGCCCATGGCCCCGCCCCTCCCAAGGAGCGAAAAGGCGCTGCCGGCCGCTCAACTCAGGCACTGGGACCTAGAGCTCCGAGGACCGAGAGGACAGACTGCCGCGCTGCCACCATCGGTGAGCCCTCAGCCCTGGGACAGCCCTGGGACTGCCCTGCAGGGTCAGCCCCTTCTCTCCAGTCTCTCACCCTCTCCCATCCCATTCCCAGCTGCATCTAAGGGGCAATGCCACCAGGGGAGGGCAGGATCCCTGGCAGGGGAGGCGGCGGGGAGGCACCAGCCCTCGCTCTCGCTTGGCTCCTGCCCATGACAGCAGTCTGGCACACACGTGCAGGTCACTTTGAGGTCACTGCACCCCTGGGTACCTTTGCCTTGGACAAGGCATGCTGCTCCTGGGTGGGGGCTTTCTTGGGCCACCGGCTTGTGGGCAGCCATCCCACTCCACTGAGTCCGTATCTGTCTTCTCTGCCCACCCCTGCAGGCTGGGCCATGGACCCCCACGAGATGGTCATCAAGAACCCGTATACCCACATCAGCATCCCCCGGGCTCACCTGCGGCCCGACCTGGGGCAGCAGTTAGAGGAGGCTTCCACCTGTTCCTCATCCTCAGAGATGCAGCCACTGCCAGTAGGGCCCTGTGCCCTGGAGCCAACCCATCTCTTGCAGCCGACGCAGGTCCCAGGGCCCAAGGGCGCCAAGGGTACCCAGGGGGCTGTGCCCATCCAGAACCAGCAGACCTGGCAACAGCCTGGCAACCCGTACGGCAGCAGCCGGCGCCCGGCCGGACTGACCTACGCTGGCCATCCGCCCGTGGGGCGCGGGGACGACATCGCCCACCACTGCTGCTGCTGCCCCTGCTGCCGCTGCTGCCACTGCCCCCCCTTCTGCCGCTGCCACAGCTGCTGCTGCTGCGTCGTCTCCTAGCCCGGCCCGCCCTGCCAGGGCCAGGACCCAGGCAGTGCCTGAACATTCAGGGTGGCTACTGTCACGGCACCAGCCCCTTCCCACCAGGGACTGGGCATGGACCCACCAGGAAGGTGACCACTCAGCCCGAGCTCCTGAAACGGAATCCCAAGCCCTGGCTGGAGAGGGGTGCTCCTGATAACCTTAAGGCCCGGGCAATAAAGCAAGGTGGTCTCCCGGCAGCTCTTCTTTGCCGCGGGCTCCTTTGGGAGGGCCTTGTAGCTGGACGCAGAGCAGCTCTCCCCTTGTGTGGGCTCAAGGACACACGTGCACACACACAGCTCGGCCCCATGCACACTCGAGGACACACACGTGCACACACACATCATCGGCCCCATGCACACTCAAGGACACACACAGTCACCGGCGTTGCAGGGACAGGGCTGCCACTGCTCCCGACATCCACTCTCCCCCTGCCCTGCCGGTCTCCGGCCTGCCCAGAGGTGCCACGGGGACTTGCAGTGTGTCCACGGCCCTGGCCGAGCAGGGTCTGGATTTGAGCTCCCTGGGGTCAGTCTGTGGGTCGGCCCGCAGGAGGATGGGACTGGGGGGACCCGAGGAAAGGCCTCCAAGAGGAGGAGCGTGCTGGCAGGAGGGCGGTGGGTGCGGCAGGTGCCACAGGTTTCAGGGAGTGGGAGCTCAGGACAGGAGGGCCCAGACAGCCTGGATCACGCCCTGCCCACTGGTGATTCACCTCCCAGCCTCGGCTGGGATGTTTTTCTAGTTTCCCAGGAAATGTCGAATTCCTGCACGTCTGCTATCCTGCCTTGGGGCCTGGGCTTCCAGGAGGCGGCGGCCTGAACCAGGCCTTGAGGACGAAGCAGGGAACGGGGAGGGAAGGAGGCTGGGACCGTCTCCTGGTCTGTTTGAGCTGGGCGAGGGCCTCTCTGGGGCTGAGCTCGAGGTGCCAGGCTGCTCTGCACAGGTGCTGCCTCTCTGCTGCAGGCCAGGATGCCAGGAAGGGAGCGACTGCTGAGGCCAGTGTGGGGCACCCTGGTGTTCCAGGCAGGCAGAGAAAAGGCAAGGAGGCGGCAGCTGAGCTGGCCACGCAGGACAGACGGGTCCTCACACCAGGCCAGCCCTTCCCTGACACATGGTGACTAGCCCCACAGCAGAGCAGGGCAGGGCAGGTGCCTGGCATGCAGAGGTCTCCAGGCGTGGGACGGATGGGTCACTGCCCTGACCCTGTGCAGGGACTTGGCGTGCCAGGCTCCCCGCCTTGCTCCGTCACCGGCCCCCACCGGAGGGTGACCGCACCCAGGCCAGCCACGGGAACCTGTCTGACCAGTCCTAGGGGCAGACTGCCAAGAGGGTGGGCAGGGGTGAGGAGGGGCCGTCTGCTTCCACCCAGTAGGGCTGTGAGTGGTCTTAGGATCCTGCCCACCCATCCCAGCCCCTCTCGGTCCCCTGACTGTGCTCTGCCTGCGTTCTGGTGTGGACAGGCTGACAGCACCTCCTGGAACCTAGGGCACCCGGGTGGCCTGGGGGCTGCAGATGAGCAGAGCAGCCGGGAGCTGCCCGCTGAGGAGGTGGCGTCTGGCGCTGTCTGGGGACCCCAGCTGGGAGTGGGGATCCCCAGACATGGAGCTGGCGCGCCACCTGGAGGCCTTGAGGGCAGACACGGCCCCCTGCCATCCAGCGGGCACCAAGGTGAGGCTGAGAAGCACAATGGCAAAGTCTGCAAAGGGCTCTGTGCCCGAGGGAAATCCCGGCAGGCTTCCTAGAGGACATGTGAGCGGAGATCGAGGCAGGAAAACAATCCAGTTTGGAGAGGAGATTGAGGGAGGGATATAGCAAGGGTGGGGGAGGGGAGGGGAGGGGAGGTGGGGAAGAGTGTGAGTGTGGGGAGAGGGGCTGAGAGTGGGCGAATGGAGCCCCCAAGGCTAGCCTGGATGAGGTGTTAGCAGAAGGTGGCCGGTCTGGATGGCAGGGGTGGGCGGGGCCGCAGGGCACCTTATCTCCTGCAAGTGCATGGTGCCATCAGATCCAGTTTCAAGGCTTTTGTGTCTGAAACGGGAGCCCACACCCGCCCAGCCGGCCACCTGCCTCTCTCCTGAGTCCTGTGTAAGGCCAGTAATGCAAGCCAGGAGGGAGCCACAGGGTGCCCTGGGTCCCCACCCCCTTCTCCGGCCACCCCCTGGCTGTGCATAGCGGCCCAGCAGAGCCCATGCAGGTAAGAGACCTGGGCTCCCGTTGGTTGTGAGGGTGGGGGCCAGGGCTGGGCCAGGGCGTCCTGTGAGAACAGGAGGCTGCCCGGCTGGTGCCCACATGAAGCAGAGGTGCCCGGACCCTGGTGTCTTCCTGCACCCTCCCTCCCAGGTCTGCACGCACCAGCCCCCCAGACCCAGTGCCTGACCTCTGGGGCAGGTTCCTGGGGCCAGCACCCCACCGACGGGGACAATGCCCGAGGCAGGCTGTCCACTGCGGGCTTCCCTCTGGCAGGATGCTGCGGCCAGAGAGCCCCCAGGCCTCAGGGGAGGGCGGCCCCCGGAGGAGCGACTGCATCGTCTGCTGCTCGGCTTATGATCTCTCCGGGCACCTGCCCCGCCGCCTCCACTGCGGGCACACCTTCTGCCAGGCGTGTGTGCGGCGGCTGGACGCACCGGCACCCGAGCAGCGCTGGATCCCCTGCCCACAGTGCCGCCAGAGCACGCCCACGCCTCGAGGAGGGGTGGCTATGCTGGACCTGGACCTGGCCGCTTTCCTGGCAGTCAAGGCTGAGCGGGAGCCGGCAGGAGTGCAGCCCCAGCCCCTTGCCTCCCTCAAAGGCGGCACCATCACTCAGCAGCCGGCGGGGCTGTGCCCTGCCCTGGGCCCCCAGCCCCACTTCCCTCGGCCCAGACACTGCTGCTGGGGCTGTGGCCGCCTCTGCTGCCCGCCCCCAGGCATCCCCGAGGTCTGACTCTGGCCATTCCCACCCCTGCAGGGGAAATGCCTGCCTTGGAACCCCTGGCCACGCACAGCCCACCTGGAGCCACCTGGTAGCAGCGTTCTGTACACAGCTCCACATGGCCCAGTGGGGTGCTGCGAACCCAGGCCACAGCCTAAGGTTGGAGACTGGGAGCCTTCGCAGGAGGCTAGGGACCTCCCGCCTGTCCTGGCCAAAATTACCAGACCCCCGACTAGCCCAACCAGATGTGCCTGCTGAGGCTGCTGCCGCCTGAGTGGACGGCAAGCCTGGCCCGGGCCTAGACCCAGCGCAAAGGATGGCTCCCAGAAGGATGCAAAGGCCAGTCCCAGGGCCCAGGCTGCAGGCTGGAGGGCAGGGCCGGGCTGGGCTGTGCCCAGAGTAGGTCCCCTCTCCCACAAGTGTCCCAGTATGTGCCAGGAGGGTGGCAAGGCCACCTCCTTCCTCTCTGCCCTGCACGGAAGCCCTGTGAATTCACCCACTCTGCAAAACTCATGGAGTTCCCACTGTGTGCCGGCACTGTTCCTGGGGGGTCCCGTGCAGGCACAAGGCCATGCAGCCATCGAGGAGGACGCCCCGGCGGGGCCTGCCTGAGGTCTCACAGCCCAGCTGGCCTCATCTTCGGCTGAACCTTCCCAGGCTCCCAGCAGCCACCACACAGACTGTTCAGAGGGGCCAGGGCCGGGGCTGGAGGCTGTGGATGGCAGTGACCCCCAAGGGAGTACTGCGACACCCCACCCTGCCCCCATAGAAGGCAGTGTTACTCAGGAGCCCAGGGACAGACTGGTGCCCCCCACCACCGCTGGAGCAGGGTCGCAGGATGGGACGGAAGAGAATTTGCTGAGTGGACATTCAGAAGCGTCTACTTTCTCTGGGGCAAAGTCCCATGCACGCAGCGGGGGCTGGGCAGCCAGGAGAGCAGGCACAAGCAGCCCCTGGGCAGGACGAGCCTTGCGGGAGCTGCTCCATACCCCAGGTCAGGAAGGGGCCCAGTCCTCCTAGGGGACACCGCACAGGCAGTGGGGCCATCTGGGATTCTGCTGTGGAGAGCAGTGTGGCGGGCCAGGCAGTGGTGTCAAAGGTGGCCGGGGGGGCCCTGCCTTTCTCCCTCTGCAGATGGAGGCTGCCCACCTCCATCGCTGCTGAGGCCTAGCCCTGTTCTGAACCTGGATCCGAACCCTCTGACCTCAGGCTGGGTGCCCTCCCTGGCTACACGAACAAGCCTGTCCTCCCCACTGGCAGGTGCAAAGGGCTTCCCTCCCCACTCTGTCGGGGAAGGGATGACCCTGAGAAGGTCTGTGGAGCCCTGAGATGCATGGAGGTGGGGACTGGAGTCTCCGGAGCCCGGGAAGGCCAGCCATGCTCTTGCATCCTGCCCGGCTGGGTCACACAGATGCCTGCTGGGGATGTCCAGTGCTGAAGGCCGGTGCCCTGCAGTGCCCTGAGCCTGATTCAGAGTGCACCTGGAGAAATCCTGCTCCAGGAGGGTTGGGCTGGGGCTTGGAGCTCCTGGCCACAGTGTGACAGGACGTGGACGGGGCCCAGGGGCCTTGGGGCCAGGAGGGTACCCCGTGGGGACTTGGGCTCCTGGGTAAACATTAATGGGCTCTGCGCCGGCAGGTCATGTGCATGATCAGGGGATCTTTGACCTGCACCCGCTCCCGCCCCGCTCCTGCAGGTGGCACCTCACCACCCACACAGGTAGGAGCTCCCAGGACCAGGCTGGGCCCAGGGACAGTGAGGCTGAGGCTGGGTGGCCTCCAAGCCCAGGGCTTGGGCCCCATCCTGAGCCTCCAGGACCTGAGGGCAGCAGACAGCAGGCTCGGCAGCAGGAGGGAGCGTGAGGCAGAGGACGCCTGGACCTGAGCCCAGGGCCCTGGGTGGAAGGTCCCAGTGGGCGGCACGAGGCTGTGGGGTGAGCAGGCCCAGGAGGATGAGAAAGCAGCTGCTTCGGGGCCAGGAGCGTTGAGGTGGTGTGAAGACACCTGGTCCCCACCTGCTCCCTATCACCAGGGCATGGGTCCCTTATCAAGCCGAGACGTCACTGATTGGTATCAAATACCAAAGTCTAAGTCAGGACCATCCACAGTGTCCCTGATACACCTGATAAGAGAGGCCCCCAGGTCCCCAGTTCACAGTCGGTTCCGGCCTGAGCCTGCACCCTCGGCACCCGCCAGGCCTTCCAGTCAGGACCAGCAAGGGGGCCGGGGAGCCAGGGCCCCTCAGTCAGCCCCGGAACTGGACTAGGCTCTCCTGACAACTGCCTGAGGTCACTGTCGCCATCCCCCTGTGGATGGAGAAGGGGGTGGGGAGGGAGGGTGGCAGCCGAGGCCTCAGTTCAGGGAACCCAGGGGCACAAATTCAGCCTGAGTCCGGGGCCAGGGCAGGAGGAGGCGTGACTGACGCGTGGGTCTCCCCAGCAGATCCGGGCCTGGGCCTGGGTCTGTCCCTGCCCGAAATCCATGCGGAGCTCCCTCCCGGACAGCCAGGTCCCCCACCCCACTCTGGATGCAGTGGACCTAGTGGACAGGACGCTGAAGAATGCAGGTACCAGCAGGCCCCACGCCCCAGGCCTTGACCGGTCTGACCACCTGTCCCCCGGGCACTGGGCAGAGACAGACCTCCCGGGAGCCCACATGGTTCCGACAGCTCCGCTCAGGTCCAGCCCAGCTGCAGCCCCGTCTTCCCTGTTCCGTTTCTGCCCCTCACTCCAGGCCTCTCGCGCCTCAGCCCCTCCTGGCCTGTGTCCTGGTGCCCCCAGCTGAGGGGGGTCCTGGAAATGGCCACACTCAATTCCACCCCCACAGGAACCTCTAGTTCTACTCCAGTCTTGCAGGAGGGCGACACAGATCCCTGGGCCCTCCCTCAGCTGAAGGACACCAGCCAGCCCTGGAAAGGTGGGTCTGGGGGTGCCAGGCTGGCAGGCCTCTGTCCCCCAGGGGCTGGGGGGAGACAGCAGGGTGGGGCCCAAACGGGCTGTGCGTGGAGAACACTGACATGCAGGCCCCTGGGGGGCAGCGCATGCCCCTCAGCCCATCATGTGTCCTGTCCTGGGGTGGACGAGCCACGCTCCCCATGCGTCCCTGCCCTCCTGCAGGTGGCTATGCTTCTTCGAGAGGGGGTCCCAGGGGCTTCTGGCTTGGAAAGGCAGGGGGAGTGGACAGAGGGGACCCAGGCCCTGCCCTGGGGGTGACAGAGGAGGAGAAAATGGGACCCCGCCCTGTCGGGGACCAAGGATGAGGGGCCTTGGGGGGGCAGTCAGGGTGGAGGCCGGCCAAGGACAGCCTGCCCTGTGTCCTCAGAGCTCCACATGGCCGCCAGGCTGCGTCTTGTGGCCGGCAACCTCCTCAAGGCCTGCGGGCTCCTCGGGTGCCTGTACCTGTTCATCTGCTCCCTGGACGTCCTCAGCTCCGCCTTCCAGCTGCTGGGCAGTGAGTGACGGGCAGGTGCCCAGGGCGGGGCGGGCAGCCAGCCCTCCGCAGCCTGAGTGCAGCTCTCTCGCCGGTGCAGGCAGACTGGCCGGAGACATCTTCAGGGACAACGTGGTGCTGTCCAACCCAATGGCTGGACTGGTCATCGGCGTGCTGGTCACAGCCCTGGTGCAGAGCTCAAGCACGTCCTCCTCCATCGTGGTCAGCATGGTGGCCGCTAAGTGTGTGTGCACCCTCCTTCCCCGGGTGGGGGCGGGGGCGGGGTGGGCCGCAGGCTGACTCAGCACCCCACCGGCAGTGCTGACTGTCCGGGCGTCCGTGCCCATCATCATGGGTGTCAACGTAGGCACATCCATCACCAGCACCCTGGTCTCAATGGCGCAGTCAGGAGACCGGGATGAATTTCAGAGGTGAGTTGCAGGTGGAAGGGCCGGGCAGGGCTGCACCCCGGCCGCCCCCCTCCCCCACCGACTCTGGGGTCGCAGGGCCTTCAGCGGCTCAGCGGTGCACGGCATCTTCAACTGGCTCACGACGCTGGTCATGCTGCCGCTGGAGAGCGCCACGGCCCTGCTGGAGAGGGTCAGCGAGCTGGCCCTGGGTGCCGCCAGCTTGGAGCCCGGGGCACAGGTGCCCGACATCCTCAAGGTGCTGACCAAGCCGCTTACACACCTCATCGTGCAGGTGAGGAGAGGCGGAGCAGGCTGGATGGGAGGCAGAGGCCGGGCCTGCCCTGATGCAGGGTCAGCATTGAGGGCAGCAGCGGGCAGGGCTGGGCTGGACCCTGCGGGCGTCAGAGCCCCAGCTGAGCCCTGAGGGAGGGTCTCACACACTGTCACGACTCCTCCGGCCCCCAGCTGGACTCTGATGTGATCGTGGGCAGCATCACGGACAACGCCACCACCAGCAGCCTCATTAAGCAGTGGTGCAGCTCTACTGGGCAGCCGGTGAGGCGCCACCCAGCCCCTCCCTGACCCTGGCCCCCACCTGCTGAGCCCCACCCACCTCACCTTGAGCCCTCTGACCTCTGTCTGCCAACTGAGCCTGTCCTGAGTCCTCCCTGCCCTCGCCAGACCAAGGGGAACAGCAGCGACTGTGGAGACTCCGGCCCCTGCGAGGACAGGAACGGCACCGCCCCGGCGGACAGGCTGCCCTGTGAGGCCCGGCCCACCCCACACCCCCCAAGCCCCCCACGCTCCCCCTCACCCACCCTTGCAAAGAGAGGAACAGCACAGCCCTGCGGACAGGCTGCCCTGTGAGGCCCCTGCACCAGCCAGCCCCTCAAGCTCACCTTACCTGCCGCTGCCCCACCTCCAGGCCAACACCTGTTTGCGGGCACGGAGCTCACGGACCTGGCTGTGGGCTTCATCCTGCTGGCCGGCTCCCTGCTGGTGCTCTGCAGCTGCCTGGTCCTCATTGTCAAGCTGCTCAACTCTGTGCTGCGTGGCCGTGTGGCCCAGGCCGTGAAGACCATCATCAACGCGGGTGAGGGCTGGGGAGGAGATGCGGTGGCCAGGGCTGACCCGGCACCCCCCGCAGACTTCCCCTTCCCTCTGGGCTGGCTCAGCGGCTACCTGGGCCTCCTCTGCCGTGGCCAGAGCTGACCCGGCATCCCCCGCAGACATCCCCTTCCCTCTGGGCTGGCTCAGTGGCTACCTGGGCCTCCTCTGCCGTGGCCAGGGCTGACCCGGCATCCCCCACAGAGTTCCCCTTCCCTCTGGGCTGGCTCAGCGGCTACCTGGCCCTCCTCGTGGGAGCCGGCCTGACCTTTGTACTGCAGAGCAGCAGCGTCCTCACAGCGGCCATCGTGCCCCTCATGGGTGAGCAGGCGGGCAGGGGCCTCCGGAGCAGGGGCTCAGGCTGGAGCCCTGTGGTGACCCCCAGTTCCCCCAGGAGTCGGGGTGATCAGCCTGGACCGGGCGTACCCCCTCTTACTGGGCTCCAACATCGGCACCACCACCACAGCCCTGCTGGCCGCCCTGGCCAGCCCTGCAGAAAGGATACTCAGCGCCCTGCAGGTACTGCCCGCCCACTGCCAGAGCCTGCCAGGCTCCCTCTCAGCCCCATAGAAAGGAGTGTCCCCAGCCCCACGTGCCCAGGTGGGCTGGGCCCCTGCCCTACCTGACCCCCAGGCTGGCCATGCCCCCACCTTCACAGACCCCTTCCCTGGCCATGACCCGCCCTCCCGGAAACCCCAGGCTGGCCACGCCCCTGCCCTCCTGGACCTGGTCCCTAGCCGCCAGCCTCAGCCCTACTGCTCAGCCTCCTTGGTGACCCCATCTCATTGGGCCCAGGCCCCTGACGGCCCCCTCGCCCCCAGGTCGCCCTCATCCACTTCTTTTTCAACCTGGCGGGCATCCTGCTGTGGTACCCGGTGCCTGCGCTGCGGCTGCCCATCCAGCTGGCCAGGCACTTTGCGGCAGTGACTGCCCGTTACCGCTGGGTGGCTGGGGCCTACCTGCTGCTCGGCTTCCTGCTGCTGCCCCTGGCAGTCTTTGGGCTCTCCCTGGCAGGGGCCACGGTGCTGGCTGCCGTCGGGGGTCCCCTGGTGGGGCTGGTGCTCCTCGTGATCCTGGTTACCATCCTGCAGCGGCGCCGGCCGGCCTGGCTGCCGGCCCGCCTGCGCTCCTGGGCCTGGCTCCCCATCTGGCTCCACTCTCTGGAGCCCTGGGACCGCCTGGTGACCCGCTGCTGCCCCTGCAAGGCCTGTAGCCCCTCGCAGGCCACCACCAAAGAGGCCCACTGCTACGAGAACCCTGAGGTCTTGACCTCCCAGCAGCTGTGAGGGTGGGCAGCGTGAGGACCACCCCGCCCTCCCTGGCTGGGAGGACTCTGGAGGGTCCTGGGGGAGGGGTCCCCTGCTCCCCTTCTGTGCAAATAAACCAGGCTGTTACCCCAGGTGAGCGTCCTCACTCCCCTAAACAGGGGCCACCTGGGCAGGGGCAGGGGATGCGGCCCAATGCTGCCCCCTGGTGGACACTCTGGGGCCCGGGGCTCAGGTGCAGGTGACACCTACCTCCACTGGGTGTTTCTCACCACAGCTGCTGGGGACAGAAGCTGCCAAGGAATGGGGCCTAGGGGGCGGGGACTTCCCACAGCGGGAGCCAGGGTCCCTCCCGAGGGCACAGGGGAGAGCCCAGCCTTCAGGGAGCAGGGCAGGTGGTTTGGGGCTGGGAGGCCCCGGACCCCCTCTGCCCCTGGCTGATGTCACGGTTGGGGTGGGGCCTGGAGTCCCACCAGGTACGTGGGGTGTGAGGAGGGGACCCTGATGGCTCGGAGGGCCGGGTGCTCCCTGAGGCACCCCCTGCCCCTCTGCCCTCTATGTCTCTCGGCTGGTCCTGGGCTGCGTCCCCAGGGACGCTGCTATGCAGGGCTGGGCCATGGCAGGTCTCAGCTCCCAGAACCCACGGGGAAGCCGGCCTCCCCTGCCAGGCTGGGGTGCACTGAGGCCTCGCGCTGCCACGGGGAAGGCCTGTCCCGGGAAGGCCTGCCCATGGGGTGGGCCCAGGAGAGCTGGCAGCGCCCATGGGGAGGACTTGGGAGCCGCGGTGGGGGGGGGGGCTCGCCCTCCCTCCACTGTGCGGTCGGGTTTCCACACAGGAAGGCTTGTCTGTTGGCCAGTGGTAACTGGACACCCGGGGGGGGGGGCTCCTGCCACCTCTCGCCCAGAGCTTCCCACCCCAACCCCCACTCCCCGCAAGGGAAGAAAGCTCTGGGTCACCCCAGAACCCCAGCTCTCCGTCAGACACACACAAACAGGTGGGCGGAGGCGGCCCGTCAGGGACCGGTCTGGTTTGATCATTTCTTTTCTTTCTTCCTTCCTCCCTCCCTCCCTCTCCCTCCCAACCTTCCTTTCTTCTTTTGAAACAGTTTTCTCTTGTTGCCCAGGCTGGAGTGCAGTGGTGAGATCTTGGCTCACCACAACCTCTGCCTTCCAGGTTCGAGCGATTCTCCCGCCTCAGACTCCCGCTTACAGGCATGTGGCACCATGCCAGGCTACTTTTTTTTTTTTTTTTCAAGTACAATTTCCATTTTATTTTTCTCCAGGGAATAGTTGCCTTCAATCTTTTACTCAGTTCCTTACATGGGTTTTGGTGGGGGTCGTGGGGCAGCACCCGCAGGTCTAAATCGGGGTGGGGGTGTTCAGTCCTTGCGGGCTTCACGAGATCGATTCCTGACTACTTTGCTGTGAACCGCACAGCTCACACAGTAATGTAGCTTCACATAGAGCTTGGGAAGTGCATAGGCATCAAAGACGCTCGCTTCAGAAATGTCCCTGACTGCTGCGGCCCCCACTATGTTTCGAATGACGAATTTCTTAATGGCCTTGTCCTTGGACGCGCATCGGGCACAGTTTGTGTAGCGAATAGGCTGAACATGGCCGCGGCCCTTTTTGGCACGACCGTTGTTCCTTCTTTTCTTTGTCATTTTGGAAGCTCGCAGCAGAGAAAGCTACTTTTGTTTTTAGTAGAAGCAGGGTTTCTTCATGTTGGTCAGGCTGGTCTCAAACTCCCAACCTCAGGCAATCCGCCGCCTCAGCCTCCCACAGTGCTGGGATTGCAGGCGTGTGCTCATTTGAGTCTGCTGTTGTGACCAGTCACATCCTCCCATCGAGAACTGCAGCCCTGATGGGGGCACCTCTCTTCCCAGGGCCTCCGAGTTGCCCTGGTCAGACCCCATTAGGGGACAAGGAGGTGTGTGGCCAGTCAGGAAGATGAGGCCTGAGGGGCCCCACGGCCATTTCTTCAGTGGCTCTGTCCCTTCTGCCCTCAGTTCCCTCTGCCCCCTTGGCCCCTAGTCTTCCCTGGGTCCTCTGCCCCAGCTGCCTGCAAAGCTCCTAGGCCTCCTAGGCCTGGGTTTCACTGACCGAGGGAAATGATCGCTTGCTCTGGGAGTGGGGGAGCCTCTGGGGTGGGCTCCAGTGAGAACGGAACCCCTAGCAGCTAGAGCTTTGGTTCCCACAAACCTGTGATTCTAGGATGGCCTCTGGACCTGACATCAGCTGTAGGGGACAGACCTGGCTGGCTCCCTGGGGAGACTGAGGGGAGCTCCCCTGCCCTTTGAGTGGAATCAGTGAGGCCCTTGTAGAGGGGGAGGAAGCGCCCATGCGCCTGTCCTTCCAGGCAGGTGAGGCCTCCCACAATGGCTGGCCTCTGGGTCCTTTAAGGCCGTCAACACTGTCTGCCTGATGCCCCCGCCTGGTGGTAACACACCCTCCCGCTGGGACCATGGCGACCGGTAAACAGAGCCGTCACTGTGGATCCTCCGACAGCTGCAGGCCGGAGGAGGGCGGCACTCCCCCGGCCCTGCCTGCCCCACTTCCCAGCTCTTCTGGCCCTCTTGGGACTGCATCCTACGTGGTCACAGACCCCAGGCCCCAGGGGTCGGTCCTCCTGCCCCACACTATCCCGCCTCTCCACCCTGCAGCAGGCCTAATTTATTCTTTTAAAAACATTACAAAAACACAGTCGGGCGTGGTGGCTCACAACTGTAATCCCAGCACTTTGGGAGGCCTAGGTGGGCAGATCACCTGAAGTCAGGAGTTCAAGACCAGCCTGACCAACGTGGTGAAACCGACTCTACTAAAACTACAGAAATTAGCTGGTGTAGTTACGCGCACGCCTGTAATCCCAGTTACTCTGGAGGCTGAGGCAGGAGAATCACCTGAACTTGTGAGGCAGAAGTTGCAGTGAGCTGAGATGGTGCCACCACACTCCAGCTTGGGCATGAGAGCACGGCTCGGTCTCAAAAATAAATAAATACAAATACTACAAACATACAGCTGGGTGCAATGACTCACATCTGTAATCACGGCACTGTGGAAGCCAAGCTGGGTTGGATCACGAGGTCTGGAATTCAAGACCAGCCTAGCTAAGATGGTAAAATCCTGTATCTATGAAAAACACAAAAAATTAAGCTGGGCATGGTGGCGGGTGCCTGCAATCCCAGCTACTTGGGAGGGTGAAGCAGAGAACTGCTGGAACCCGGGAGGCGGAGGTTGCACTGAGCCGAGATTGAGACACTGCACTCCAGCCTGGGCAACAGAGTCCGTCTAAAAATAAATAAATAAAATAAGGCCAGGCGCGGTGGCTCAAGCCTGTAATCCCAGCACTTTGGGAGGCCGAGGCGGGTGGATCACGAGGTCAAGAGATCGAGACCATCCTGGTCAACCTGGTGAAACCCCGTCTCTACTAAAAATACAAAAAATTAGCTGGGCATGGTGGCGCGTGCCTATAATCCCAGCTACTCAGGAGGCTGAGGCAGGAGAATTGCCTGAACCCAGGAGGCGGAGGTTGCGGTGAGTCGAGATCGCGCCATTGCACTCCAGCCTGCGTAACATGAGTGAAACTCCGTCTCAAAAAATAAATAAATAAATAAATAAAATAATTAGCCAGGCATGGTGGTGCACACCTATAGTCCCAGCTACTTGGGAGCTGAGGCAGGAGAATCGCTTGATTCCAGGAGGTGGAGGTTGTAGCGAGCCAAGACCACACGTTGCACTCCAGCCTGGGTGACAAGAGCAAAACTCCATCTCAAAAAAATAAAAGAAAAAAGCTACAAAAACACAGAAGGCACAGTAGCTCTTGCCGGTAATCCCAGCACTTTGGGAGGCCGAGGCGGCCGGATTACATGAGGTCAGCAGTTTGAGACCAGCCTGGCCAACGTGGTGAAAGCCCATCTCTACCAAAATTACAAAAATCAGCGGCATGGTGGTGGGTGCCTGTAGTCCCAGCTACTGGAGAGGCTGAGGCAGGAGAATCTTTTGAACTTGGGGGGCCGACATCGTGCCCCAAAATAATAAGTAAAATAAAAATGCTACGAAAACACAGCGCGTTTGTTTCCAAGCAGGCTGATCCATGGCGCGCCCACACGCGTTCGTGTTCTTCCTAAGTCGTCCTCCTGCCCAAGTAGAAATCAAGCCTCGACCTGGGAAAAGCATCGACAGAAGGATCTGTCGGCCCCGGCGCGCCGACCGGCGGCTGGAAGACCCGCCCGGGAGCCCGGGAGGACGGGGCCCCGCCGAGGGGGAAGCTCGGGCACTCCCGGGGCAGAGGCTCCAAGGAGACGGGCGCGGGGCCAGCGCCGTCTCCACAACAGGGCAGGGCGCGCGGCTGCGGGGAGGCCTCGGCCCTGCGCGCCCCTCCCCGGCCCCGCGCCCCCGCCCTCGGCGGCCCCACGGGCTCCCCTCCCCCGACCGCGAGGGCAGCGGGCGCGCGGGACGCCAGACCAGGAAGGCCCGCGACCTCCGCGGCTCTGCGGGGAGCTCCCCTCGGGGCCGCGGCCTCCGAGCCCGGGTGTCTTCGGCCTTGAAGGCGCCGCAGCTTCCTCGGCCTGGAGGCCCCGGGCTCGCTCCGCGCGGACCCCGCTCCCGAACCCGCCCGGCGCGCAGATGCCGTGTCCCGGGGCAAGGCCGGCGAGGGCGCGACACCGGACGCTCGGCCGCCGCGGGCCTGCGCTTCCCGGCTCCCGAGCCGCGTCCCCGGGCTCCGAGCCAGCGCTGCGCCCGCCCCAAGCCGGCCCGCCCGCCCCGCGCAGCTGCCCGCAGGCCGACCGGAAGCCCGCGCCCGCGCCTGCGCCCCACCCCTCCGCGCGCCTCCCGCGGCACTGCGGCGGTTACCAGGACGCTGACCCCGCGCAGCCAATAGCGCCAGCCTGACAGCGTGCTCCCGGGAGCCAGCCAATGACAGGGCAAATCAATCATTTGAAACACCCAATGGACGGAGCGCTGCTGCGCCAGGTGGGGGGTTTGTGATAGGGCGATCGAAGGCTGCGGCCGACCAATAAAGACCCAACGGGGTTGAAAAGGCGGACCTTAGGCGGGCTGATTGACGGGAATGCGGCCAATGAAACGAGGGAGCTTTCCAGCCTCGTTCTGGCAGCCAAATCCCAGGCTGCCGGAGGCGGGCGCAGAGGGTATATAAGCATTGGCGAAGCGTCGGTTGTAGCAGTCTGCGCGCCTGCTTCTCCGCCTGTGTTTCTGTGTCTCTAGCCTCGTCCCCGCCGCCGCCGCCGCCGCCGCCGCCGCCATCATGAGGGAGATCGTGCACCTGCAGGCCGGGCAGTGCGGCAACCAAATCGGCGCCAAGGTGAGCTGCCGGGGCGCTGGGGCCGGCGCGGGTCGGCCGGGCGGGACGGCCGGGTAGCCGGGGAAGATGGCGGCAGCGGCGGGCGGGCGGCGCCCCCGCATTGCGGTCGCTGGGCCCTTGGCGCGGGGAGGCCGAAGCCCCCAGGAACCTGGCGGCTGGGGCGCGTGGGGCGGGGGAGGGGACGGGGAGGGCCGGGCTGCCGCGCCCGTCCGGGGCGGGGCTGCCTCCCTGCGCACCGGCCGCGGTGACTCAGCCCCGGCCCGCCCGGGCCCGCCCGCGTCCCTTGCAGTTCTGGGAGGTGATCAGCGATGAGCACGGCATCGACCCCACGGGCACCTACCACGGGGACAGCGACCTGCAGCTGGAGCGCATCAACGTGTACTACAACGAGGCCACCGGTGAGGCCCTGGCCCCTTCTCCGACCGCCCTCCCCGGTCCCCGCGGCCCCTGCCCTGGCTGACGCCCTCCCGTCCCCGCAGGCGGCAAGTACGTGCCCCGCGCAGTCCTCGTGGATCTGGAGCCCGGCACCATGGACTCCGTGCGCTCTGGGCCCTTCGGGCAGATCTTCCGGCCGGACAACTTCGTTTTCGGTGAGCCGCGGCTGGGGGCTGGGGCTGGGCGGCGGCTCAAAGGTCAAGGGGCGGCTGCAAGGGCACTGCCGTGGGAACTGCGCAGCCAGGGCCCCTGGACCCCTCCTCTCCTGAGCCGCTCAATCCCCTCTTCTAAATCGGCTTTGGGAGCAAGGTCCAGCTGTCTGCCGAGGCGAGGAGCCGCGGCACACGTAATCTCCCTGCAGGGAGCTGAGCTGGGGGCAGTGTCGGCTGCTCTGTCCTTGGGAATTGGCAGGGCCCCTGACTTCATTTTGACCCGGCAGGCTGTCGATCTTTCGCTTTGAGGGTCCCTTTGCGCTACGTGCAGGGTGGATTCTGCGGTCAGCGCACACCACGTGCTTGGCTTTTTTCCCCATGGGGTTTGTGACCAGTAGTGCCATCTACCTGGCTAACAAATGACGAGCTGTGTTCTCTCACAGGTCAGAGTGGTGCTGGGAACAACTGGGCCAAGGGGCACTACACAGAAGGCGCAGAGCTTGTGGACTCGGTGCTGGACGTTGTGAGGAAGGAGGCTGAGAGCTGTGACTGCCTGCAGGGTTTCCAGCTGACCCACTCCTTGGGTGGGGGGACTGGGTCTGGGATGGGTACTCTCCTTATCAGCAAGATCCGGGAGGAGTACCCAGACAGGATCATGAACACGTTCAGTGTGGTGCCCTCCCCCAAGGTGTCAGACACGGTGGTGGAGCCCTACAATGCCACTCTCTCAGTCCACCAGCTCGTAGAGAACACCGATGAGACGTACTGCATCGATAATGAAGCTCTCTACGACATCTGCTTCAGAACCCTCAAGCTGACGACGCCTACCTACGGGGACCTGAACCACCTGGTGTCTGCCACCATGAGTGGGGTCACCACCTGCCTGCGCTTCCCAGGCCAGCTCAATGCTGACCTGCGCAAGCTGGCTGTGAACATGGTCCCATTCCCCCGCCTGCACTTCTTCATGCCTGGCTTCGCCCCACTGACCAGCAGGGGCAGCCAGCAGTACCGGGCCCTGACAGTGCCCGAGCTCACCCAGCAGATGTTTGATGCCAAGAACATGATGGCAGCCTGCGACCCCCGCCATGGCCGCTACCTGACGGTGGCCGCCGTGTTCAGGGGCCGCATGTCCATGAAGGAGGTGGACGAGCAAATGCTTAATGTCCAAAATAAGAACAGCAGCTACTTTGTCGAGTGGATCCCCAACAACGTGAAAACGGCTGTCTGTGACATCCCGCCCCGGGGGCTAAAAATGTCCGCCACCTTCATTGGCAACAGCACAGCCATCCAGGAGCTGTTCAAGCGCATCTCGGAGCAGTTCACTGCCATGTTCCGGCGCAAGGCTTTCCTGCACTGGTACACGGGTGAGGGCATGGACGAGATGGAGTTCACCGAGGCCGAGAGCAACATGAACGACCTGGTGTCCGAGTACCAGCAGTACCAGGACGCCACGGCCGAGGAGGAGGGCGAGTTTGAGGAGGAGGCTGAGGAGGAGGTGGCCTAGAGCCTCCAGTCACCGGGAAAGCAGGGAAGCGGTGTGAACTCTTTATTCACTCCCAGCCTGTCCTCTGGCCTGTCCCGCTGTGTGTGCACCTGCTGTTTTCCCTTCCATATTCCATGCTGTACAGACACCACCATTAAAGCTTTTTCATAGCGTGTGGTCTCGCCGCGCCTGTTCCTTCCAGTAGGCCTTCCGGGTGCTGTTGCCAAACGTCAGCGCGTAGTTGTCCTGCATGGCTGCGGGGACCAAGGCTGCTGCTGAGCTGGGCTTTTCACACACCAGGGACCAGCATGGGCTGGATACCGGGCTTCAGAGGAGTTTGGGGCTGCCCCAGGCATCTGCTTCCTGAAGCAAGCCTGGCCCGTCCTGGGTACCAAACCTTAGGGGGCCAGGTGGCCTGAGTCTGGGGTGTTAATAGGAGAACCCAGTGACCCCCATCCAAAAGGGGCAGGGAGAATGGCCAACAGTCCAACCCAAGGTGGAACCTGGGGACTGGTCAGGCAGGTGGTTCTGAACCAGCAGTGAAGGGCGGACAGCTGGAGCCCCAGCCACCCCTCCCCACAGTGGCCGGCGTGTGTCCGTGTGACCCTGTCCTAAGAAGCTGGGCATGGGGTCCCCTACTCACAGGGGATGAACCCCATGTAGAAGGGAATTAGGCCTTGGTTGCTGTAGATGTGGTTGAGCCAGTGTGTTTCCGGCAGCTTCTCGCCCAGGTCACAGTGGGGGTTTCTGAATAGGAACTGGGAGACAGGCAGGGGCTGAGGAGCTGCCTCCCCCAAGGGCAACCACACAGCACAATGTCCCAGTGGGGCCTGATGGGGGTGGGGGGACGGCACTCTCCGTGGGAAAGCCGCTCAATGTCCCAGCCTCCTGTATCCCCACCCCAGGATCCAAGACGCAGGAGAGGGGGTTGGGGCGCTCCCTCTGGGCACAAGAGACAGCCAGGCAGATCCCCCTCACCAGGCTTCTCAGGGAGCCTGGCCTTCAAGGCCCCTCCAGGGGAGCTGCCAGACTGGAGGAAGTTGTGAGCTGGGAGCAGGCCCGGGACGGCGCTCTCCTACCTGGCTCTTGTCAAACTCGTCCATGGCCTGTGTGACACCGTCTCGGTAATTGACCCCCATTACCCAGGAGAACCGGGGAATGAAGCCAGTATAGCCTAGGGTGGGCAGAAGTGCAGGTCCTACCCAGGCCCTTTGACCTTCCCCCAGCCATACCCACCTGACCCAGAATGCGTCAGGGAAGCCAGGTAAGGCTCTCTTTCCTTCCCTGGATGTTGGCGACTGCCTGCTGTGGCCAAATGGGAAGAGGCAGGCAGGACAAAGCTGGACTCCTGGAAGCAGCAGGAGGCAGCGGAGGTTCCCCCAGCCTGCTAACCCGCTCCAGAGCAGGAAAAGCGGCCCTTGTGGCAGCCTTTTCGGGGGCCCTCACGCCCCTAGAACCTTGCGGGGAGGGACGTCCTCGTCCAGCCCAGCCCTGCGCCCACCTGAGATGGCCTTCCGTTGGATTAGGTTGGGGTGGTCCAGCTGTGGCAGGCGCTGGAACCTACACACATCTAGTGTCTCCTGCTGGTGAGTGTGGGGGGGGTACTCGTCCCTCCGGCAGTGGTACAGCTGCAGTAGGGAGGACAGAGGTCGTCCTGCAGCTGCCACCCACAGCCGAGCCGGAATGGGCTGGGCACAGACTGGTGCATCCCGTACCTGCTGCTGCCTGGGGGCCTCACAGACAGGGGCGGCGTTCCTCCAGGCCTCTTCCCCCAAGGCCAGCCACAGGCCTGGGTGTCCCGAGCCTCTGGAGTCCCCCTTCCTGCCTGGTGGGCACAGGGGGTGGGGGGGGGTAAGGCATGACACCGGCAGGCAGCAGAAGGTGTCTGGATATGTTCTCTACCCCTGGCGGCTCTGGGGCGTCCACATCCAGGGGTGGCAGCTGGCCCCGGATCTCGAAGTTCTTGTAGGGCTTCAGACCTGTACCGACAGAGCAGCCTGTGAGTGCCAGGACGGGCGGGCACGGGCGGGCGTGGGGCCGGGGATGGCAGCTCACTGGTGTAGTGGGGAATGTAGGGCTCAGTCAGGTCTCGGCAGGGAACCCGGGGGGGCCTGGACTGGCTGAAGTCCTCAATGAACTTGGGCTTGGACATGGGGGACAGCACAGAACAGGGGCTCTTCTGCACGCTGGGGTCTGTGAGCAGCTGGCCCGTGGTGCGCCCGTAGGTGTTCCCCACCTGGAAGCGCAGCTGCGGGTAGAAGCCGGCATAGCTGTGAGGAGAGAGAGGAGGCGGGGCGGGGCTCGCGGGCAGCCCAGCGCGGCGCAGGGCCTGTCAAGCCAGGCGGGGGTCCGGCCTGCCCGCCACTGCGCAGCGGCCTGGCCCTCCGCAGGTCCCCTGCCCTCTGCAGGTCCCCTGCCCTCTGCTCACCTGCAAATGGGACTGCAGAGGCACTCGCCTTCTGGGGCTCTCGTAGGCTGAACGGGCAGCGCGCAGCAGGTGCTGAGGATGCGTCAGCACACAGCAGATGGCTGCCGGCCTTGTACAGGCTACGAGAGCCTTCCAACCCCTCCCGACCCTCACCCCAATGGCCAACGAGTCAGGGGTTCTCTGCCCTGGCAGAGCAAGTTCAGGCACAGGACGTGGGCCAGGGCCTAGGCAAGGGGCGGCCCCTTGGACACAGGCTGGGCCTGCCAGGAGTGTGTGCGGCGGGCTTGGCCTGCCCCCTGCCACCCCAGGAGGCCAGTGGCATCTTGCAAGAACCGGGCCTGGGGCTGGGCTTTTTGGGGCCTTCATTCGGCCTGTGGGGCGTGTCGCAGGTGGTGTGGGCGGTTCAGCGCCTCAGGGGCTGCGTGATCACTGAAGGAGCGAGAACGGCCTTTGTTTCAAAAATTGCCAACGGGCCCAGAGCGGTGGCTCACACCTGTAATCCCAACACTGGGAGGCCTAGGCGGGCTGATCATGTGAGGATGGGAGTTCAAGACCAGCCTGGCCAACATGGTGAAACCCTGTCTCTACTAAAAATACAAAATTAGGGCCGGGCGCAGTGGCTCAAGCCTGTAATCCCGGCACTTTGGGAGTCCGAGGCGGGTGAATCACGAGGTCAAGAGATCGAGACCATCCTGGTCAACATGGTGAAACCCCGTCTCTACTAAAACTACAAAAAAAAATTAGCTGGGTATGGTGGCACGTGCCTGTAATCCCAGCCACTCAGGAAGCTGAGGCAGGAGAATTGCCTGAACCCAGGAGGCGGAGGTTGCGGTGAGCCGAGATCGCGCCATTGCACTCCAGCCTGGGCAACAAGAGCGAAACTCCGTCTCAAAAAAAAAAGTTTATACATAAATAGAAATTAAAGTGTGGAGCTCTCTATGGAGTGGGCGGCAGGCACTTCCTAGCCAGCCTGTGCCCGCTGGTCGGCTGCCCCGGTTTCTGCTCCGCAGGCGTGTGGCCCCTGGCATGGTGTCTGCAGTGGTGCAGCAGCAGGGAGGGTGAGGGCTGGGCCTCTGACAGCCCCGTCCCCGAGCGTCCCCTGTCCCAGGCCAGCTCTGGCCCCTCGCCGCTGGCCTCCATGCCTCAGGCCCAGCCCTGCTCCCCTCCTGCAGCCCTGGCTCAGCCCCCCGAGCTCCCGGTCTTACCCAGGGATATAGTGCGGCTCTGGCGTGAAGAGGCTGTGTTTCTGAGTAGCTGTCATTTTGCTTCCACTCTGGCCTTGCTGACTCCTGTCCTTCCCGGTGTCCAGTCCCCTTCTCTGAGGGGAGTCCCGTTGCCGGGCAACCATTGTGAGGGGCCAGCATTGTGGGCGCCTCCCGGGCCAGGCCACCTCGCTAACCCCGTGAGCGCCCCCATTGCACAGGTGACTCACAGAGGCCGAGACGTGTGCCAGGCTGGAGAGGGGTCACGGTGAGGCGGGGGGCCTGTGAGGAAGTCCCATTAACTTCAGGGCTGAGAAAACAGGACTGACCCTCCAGGAAGGGCCTGGGCTCTTGGGGCGGACCCCCAGGAGGCCAGCAGCCCCTGCCTCCAGGTGAGGCGATGGGAGCCCCCAGAACCCTCCTCTGACAGGACGCCCTCGCGGCTGCAGAGCCTCAGAGCCTTGGCTGGGGTCGGGGGCTGCCTGGCCTGCAGGGCTGAGCGGACTCTTCCTCCCGTGGGCCCTTCACGCAGGGCAGGGCATTGTGCTTACGTTTTAAACAAATCCTGAATTTTATTCTTTTCTACAGGAAGGAGTTCCTAACCATAAAAATGAAGGAAGGTGGCCGGGTGCAGGGGCTCACACCTGTGATCCCAGCACTTTGGGAGGCCGAGGCCGGCGGATCACCTGAGGTCAGGAGTTCGAGACCAGCCAGATCAACATTGTGAAACCCTGTCTCAAATAAAAATACAAAAATTAACCGGGTTTGGTGGCAGGAGCCTGTAGTCATAGCCGAAGCTACTTGGGAGGCTGAGGCAGAAGAATCGCTTGAACCTGGGAGGCGGAGGTTGCAGTGAGCTGAGGTCACACCACTGCACTCCAGCCTGGGTGAAAGGAGACTCTGTCTCAAAAAATAAAGAAGGGAGGGAAGGCTGGGCACTGTCGCTCATGCCTATAGTCCAGGCACTTTGGGAGGCTGAGGCGGGACGAGGTGGGTAGATTGCTTGAGCCCAGGAGTTTGAGTCAACTGGGCAACACAGGGAAACCGTTCGTCTACAGAAAAGAAAGAAAAATCAGCCAGGTGTGGTGAGCGTGCCAGGTACTCGGGGGGATGAGATGGGAGGAGGGCCTGAGCCTGGGAGGTGGAGGAGCAGTGGGCTGACATTGCACCACCGCACTCCAGCCTGGGCGACAGAACCAGACCACGTCTCAGCAAAGGAAAAAAAAAACTAAACTAAAAGGCAAACTAAAGACTGGAAAAAGTTTGCCACAGGTGTTATGAATAGATGTGAGATCAACATGAGAAGCTCTCACACAGCAGCTCAGGTCATCTTAGCGCTTCCGGAGACTGAGGTAGGTGGGCATTTGAGACTGAGGTCAGGACTTTTGAGACCAGCCTGGCCAACATGGCAAACTCCCGTCTCCACTAAAAACACAAAAATTAGCTGAGTGTGGTGTTGGGAACCTGTAATCCCAGCTACTGGGGAGGCTCAGGCAGGAGCATCGCTTGAACGTAGGAGGCGGAGGTTGCAGTGAGCTGAGATCATGCCATTGCACTCCAGTCTGGAGAAAAAAAAACTCTCACAAAACAGAGATATAAACAAACCTCCATGGAAAATGCAGAACCTTTTAAGAAGACCACAGAGTTTGTAAGTATACAGGCATCAAGTCAGACCATAATCATATAAAACTGATGATGAGGCCGGGCGCGGTGGCTCAAGCCTGTAATCCCAGCACTTTGGGAGGCCGAGGCGGGTGGATCACGAGGTCAAGAGATAGAGACCATCCTGGTCAACATGGTGAAACCCCGTCTTTACTAAAAATACAAAAAAATTAGCTGGGCATGGTGGCGCGTGCCTGTAATCCCAGCGACTCAGGAGGCTGAGGCAGGAGAATTGCCTGAACCCAGGAGGCGGAGGTTGCAGTGAACCGAGATCGCACCATTGCACTCCAGCCTGGGTAACAAGAGCGAAACTCCGTCTCAAAAAAAAAAACAAAAAAAACTGATGATGAAGAGGGAGACCCAGGCATCTCAGATCAACTTCCCCTTTTCATTCCTAAGACTGTAAACCGAAGCCCTTTTCATATGTAATTCCTAAGACTGTAAACAGAAACCCTTTTCATATGTTAAGCTATAAACCTAAGATTCTTCCTCGTGTAACATCTAAAGTATAAGCCTATATAAAGAAAGAACCTTCCTCTGTTAGGTGAGCTTGGCTATTAGGCAAATATGCCACCTTGCTTCCGGCCGAATAAACTCCTTCCTCCTGTATTCGGTGTCGGAGAGATCCATCTCCCGCGGCTACAACGTGATTACATTTTTGGAGGCTCACTGCTGACAGGATCACGGTGAGAAAAGCCTCTAATTTAAGTGACGCCTCCTGGAAAGCAATTTGGTATATATCAAGTTCACACTCAGACTGTGGCTTCCACTCCCAGGAAGCTTTCTGGCACTCTGGTGGACACGGTTTTCCTCCACTGTTCCTGGCTGGCAACTCCCACAGCCCTTGGTACGGACATTTGTTAGAATGTTGGGTGTGGCTTGGCACGGTGGCTCACGCCTGTAATCCTAGCACTTCGGGAGGCTGAGGTGGGTGGATCACCTGAGGTCAGGAGTTCAAGACCAGCCAGGCCATCATGGTGAAATCCCATCTTAAAAAAAAAGAAAAAGAAAAAAAAAAAAAGAATGTTGGGTGTGTGCGGCCTGGGTGGCAGGGGAAGAGGGACCCTGACCTCCTACCCTCCTTTTGTCTGCCTGATTGTGGGTCTTCAGACTCTCCCAAGAGAGGTCCCACCCTACGCCCTGGGGGCAGGAATGCTGAGAAATCCCCAGGACTGGGCAGAGGGTCTTCAAGAGGTTCCCAGGGGGTGGAAGCCAGGGAGGGCACAGAAGCTCTGCCCCCTCCCACACCTCTCTCCACGGGTCTCTTCCTTGGTATCCCCTGCAATCAACCAGTAACCCTCAGCGAGTGTTTCCGAGTTCTGAGTGGCTCCAGCAAATTAAACCCAAAGAGGGTGTCATGGGAACCCCAGCTTGAAGCTGGTTGGTCAGGAGTTCCCAAGGCCCAGGCTTGCCACCGTGTGTCTGGCCATCTTGGGATGGAGCCCTCACCCTGTGGAATCTGACACCGTCTCCAGGTAAATGGTGATGGAGGTGAATTAGAGGACCCCCAGCTGGGAGTGTGGGGAACCCTCCCTCTGCCATGGCTGTGGTGGTGTGGGTGCAGACGAACACCTCGAGTGTGTTTCCCCCACGGGAGGAAAGGACTGACATCCAGCCCTGTCAATCACGCCCACGGCAATGTTTATTCCAGGAGGAGCTGGAGGGGCCTCTCTGTCCAACGGCAAGGGCTTCATTAGCAAAGCAGGCTACACTCTGCGGCAGCCAGGCAACTCTGAACCCGGCCCAACCTGGGCCGGGGCCCAGAGCACAGGGCGTGAACCCCCGCCCAGATAAAACCTGGTTTCCTCAGGCACATGTCCGTCTGTCTGCCCGGCAGGCCCCGTGCTGAAGGCCCGGCATCAGGGAGGGTGGAGGAGGGCTGGGAGTTGGGCCTGCAGATAAGGCGGTTCACAGGCCCTGCCCTGGTGGATTCTGGGCCAAGGTCAGGGCTGGGACCGGCCAGCGGTCAGCTCCAGAGGCCACACAGCGGGGAGCCCTGGCGCCCAGCTGGGCTCCTGCTCACAAAGGCTGGCTGTTCCTTTGCAGCTTGGGCAGCGAGGCCATCTGTGACACCTTCTGGCCTCTGTGCCCCCAGGTGAGAGGCAGGCCCTCACACTCCAGCCCTGCCTGTGGCTCCAGGGCCCTGCCTTCCTCTGGGGTAAGACCATCTGATGTGGCTTTGCTTTTCCCCCAAGTGGAAATCCAGGTGGGATGGTGGCTCTTCCTCCTCCTCCGGGGATCCTTCCTGGACCCCTCCCTCCCTCCCACCCCCAGGGAACCCTGGCTGGCCTGACGCAGAGGGGACTCCGCAGGACTTGGCAGATGCTCATAGGTCCTGCTCCCCACCCCACCCTCTGCCGAGGCCTCGGTCCTCCCAGAAGCCCCTCGAGAGTGGACCCAGCCTTCCAGGACACCACAGGGTGCAGGAGAGGAGAAGGAGTTGGAAAAGTTAGCAAGGACCAGATATGGAGCAGGGAGGGCTGGGCCAAGAGTCACCTGGGCCGGCTGCAGATCCTGGCCCAGGCGGAACCAGTGATCATCTAGCTGGTGGGGGAGGGGCCCATGGGGTGGGGACCCTGGGGCAGCCCCTCTAGGGACTGACAATGAGTCTTTCCCAGGAACCCCGGCAACAGAGGGGCCTACCAGTGAGGTCACAGAGCCCCGTGATGCCCTCAGGGAAGACAGCCAGGAGACTCTCATGAATTTTGACCAGAAAGCTGTGAAATTCCTGGCAAATTTTTACATCAACGGAGGCAAACACTGGACCCATGGGCCCCTGGGGCCGATGCCGCCAGAGCCCATCCAGTAACTTGGAGGCGGGGAGGGAACAAGCCTGCTGGGAGTGGCAGAAGTCTGAGGGACAGTGTGGAGGGGGGTGCAGGCTGAGGGGCAGGGGGGCTGGGAGTGACAGGGGGCCGAGGGAGTGTGGAGGGCAGGCCAGCCGGGAGAAGCTGGGGGGCCGAGGGACAGCGTGAGGGCCGGGCTGTGGGGCCAGGGGCTGAAGGACAGTGGCTGGGGGTCTCTGGTGCAGGCCCAAGCCATCCGTGCTATTGTTGGGCCTGGAGCCAGCGCTGGCCTGGAATGAGACGTGGCCCCCAAGGATGAAGAAGTGCCCAGCTGGCCTCAGGTTACAGATGGGCGCCCCCAAGAATTCCCTGCCCATCTGCACTCAGACCCTTAGGGAGCTGCGTGAGTGAGGGTCCTGGCCGCCCCACCCCGCCCCAGGCTGGCCTTTGGGGGGCTGTGGGAGGGGCCTGCTGGAACCATCCCAGGCCCAGAGCTTGCCTTCCGCGGCCAGTGCTGGAGCAACGCCCCCCGATCAGGACTGACCTGGACGTCCCCAGCCCTGCCAGGTACCAGCTGCCAAGCCCGTCTGTGCGAGAGTTCTCCCCACACCCCCACCACAGCATTGGCCGAAAATACCAGGGCCGAGGTGTGTGTCCCCTCCCTGGGGCCCAACCACTGGGCCTGTCCCCTTCCTGGGAATGGGGGCCTCAACCTCTGCAGTGGAACCCCCATGGCCTGAGGCCCTTCCACCCCACTACAGAGGGCGGTGGGCGCAGGGCATGGCAGACGGTGTGGTGCCAGAGTGAAAGCCCCTTCACACAGAAGGCCGACTTCAATCAAGAGCAAAAGGTGGGGGCTGGGCAGGGAGTCCAGGCAGGCAGGGGCTGGGGCTTCCTTCGGGACCAAAGCGGGCTGCTGAGGGTCTGGGGAGCTCCCTGCCCTGCAGCGACGGTCTTCTGCTGCCTCACAGTGGCCCTCGCCAGCCGACTACCAGCCGCTCAGCCGGCCTGCTTTCCCCGCCTTCAGCTTCAGGGGCTGCCACCCTGCCACCAAGACACCTGAAGGCCACACCCGCCCTGGGCTGCCTCAGGCCAGGGGGTTGGGTCTCCGGGCGCAGCCCCAGTGCCTGCTCCAGGCCTCTTTGCAGGCACCTGGCAAGAGGCACCCTGGCCCCAACACCTACAACACTCTTCCTGGGAGCCGCCTGCGGAGCCCACGCCCGCCGGCCTTCTCCATGAGCCGCTCCCCGGTGTTCCCCTCCTGGCTCAGTGGCTGTAAGGAGGCCTGGAGAGGGGAGGGCGAGGGCTGGGCCATGGGTGAGCGTGGTGGGGCCGGGGCGGAGGCTGGGAGCCAGGTGTGAGTGGGGGCTGCCACCCAGGGTGGGCTCCGAGCCTTCTCTCTCTTTCTCCCTCTCTGTCTCTGTTTCTCTCACCAGCCCAAACCCCCGGCCCGGCTGCCTACCACGTGGAGGACTGCTACAACTCTCGCTTCCCCTCAGCACCTGGCGTGGTCATCCAGGGTGTGCGCAGACCCAAGCGACACGACACCGGCCCCTTCTGCACGCTCTAGAGCCCGCTGGGCAGAGCCAGCTTGGCCCGGCCAACGAGCGGAACCCTGGCCTCTCCTGGGGCTTTCCTAGGCCTCCCCGGGGACCTCGGCGTCCCAGCCTGGCCTCTGACCCTCTGGGCACCCCTGGTGCACCCTGCTGGCTGGCCAACCCTTCTATGGACTGTGGACAAGGTCAGCCTAGCCTGGAGCCCCCATCTGCCCACGCCCCGCTATACAGAGATGCTGTGGGTTCTCCCATGCTCCGCACTGTGCAGCTGTCTGTCCTTCGCCCGGGGGCGGTCCTGGAGATATGACGGCCGATGGGTCATTTCCGGCTTTCCCTGTTGAGGAGTCCCCCCTCGGCTGCCCTGAAGGGTGTTCTCCAGATGGCAGCGTGCCACTGACTCTGAGCTCTAGCCTGGAGTGAGACGGGAGGCTCTGTGGGATACCCCTACCCAGACGTGCCATTCAGAGGCCTGGCCCAGCTGCTGTCCACCTGAGGGTCAGCCACTTGCTGAGCCAGGGAACTGACTTGGTTTGGAAGGAAGCACCAAATGCCCTGCAGCACATGGGGTCGCCCGACCTGCCCTCAGGAGGGGCCCAGCCCCACTTCCCCTAGGCCTTCAGCTGGGATGAGTCACCTGCGGAAACTGTGGCCCAGGGCCCTGTAGGCTGAGCCACAGCCGCAGACTCTGGGGCCTTTACCTGCTGGGCTCCCTGCCTGTAGCTTTGCCGGGGCCTGCCCTCGTACCCGGGGTTGGGCCCACGTAGGGCCCCAAGGCTGCCACCGTGCAGTGCAGGCGGCTTACCTGCAGCACGTGTCGCCCCTGTGACTGCACCTGTAGCTCCCGGACCCGGGCCCAGACCAAGCCCAGAGCCCAACCCCTTCAAAAAGGCTCCAGGCAGCTGCTCCTGTGGCGGCAGCTCCATCCCCTTTCGCAGGGAGGACTCCAACCTAGGATGTGTGTGTGCGGTGCCCCTTGTCCTCCTCTGCCACCGAACCAGCCAAGGGTCTAACGAAGGCCCTGGGCCCTGGGCCGATCAACTTGGCCAGCGCCAACAGAGCTGTGGTTGCCTGGCCGTGGCAACAGGAACTCTGCTTCCGGCTGGGGCACCCCGGGCACCACCGGGCACCCGAGACCCAAAGCTGGAAGCGGGAGCGGCAGGAAGGATGGAGCGATCTCCTCCAGCTAGGCTGAGGAGGGAGGGCTTCCTGGAGGAGGTGGTGGAAGAGGGAGGCTTCAAGGAAGGGCAAGAGCTTCCTGGGCAGCAGGAAAGGAATTTCCAGAGAAAACCTCAGCAGC
>NW_022437066.1:877190-902072 GCF_009761245.1 Sapajus apella | reverse complement strand
GGAGGGCGCATGCGCGCTGGGCTGGCGGGGCGGGGCCTGTCGCGCGAGGGGCGGGGCCTGTCGCGCGAGGGGCGGGCGCGGCTCCCAGGAACCTGCGCGCGGCCGGGCGGTGTTTCCCGGGGGCCGCTTGGCTGGCGGACCCGGGCGGGCGGCGCGGAAGCGGGCGGCCGTGGGACGCGCGCGGAGCCGCGCGGCGGGCGGGACCGGGCCGAGCTGGAGGGCGCGGGGGAGCGGGGCTCGGGCGGCCCCCGAGGCCCGGCGGAGCGGGCTTCTGGGGCGCCTGCGGCGGCGCCGGGGGAGCGGGCTGGGGATGGGGCGCCGAGCCGGGCGGCGGCCGGGGCCTCGGCCATGTTCGCGGGGCTGCAGGACCTGGGCGTGGCCAACGGCGAGGACCTGAAGGAGACCCTGACCAACTGCACGGAGCCGCTCAAGGCCATCGAGCAGTTCCAGGTGCGGCGCGGAGCCGGGCCGGGCGGAGGCCCCGGGGCGTCCCGGCGTTCTGGTGGCTGTCCCGAGCTGCGCCCGTTTGCGGGGCGCTGGGTGGCTTCCGGTGGCCGCGGCTGCCCCCGCACGGCCGGGCACCCCGGGGTCGTGCCCCCTGTGCCCGCAGGACTTAGGGGTGCCCGCGCGCACGGGGCGGCCGCTGACCTTTCGCTTCCGCAGACGGAGAACGGCGTGCTGCTGCCCTCTCTGCAGTCGGCCCTCCCCTTCCTGGACCTCCACGGGACGCCGCGGCTGGAGTTCCACCAGTCGGTGTTCGACGAGCTGCGGGACAAGCTCCTGGAGCGGGTGTCGGCCATCGCTTCGGAGGGGAAGGCAGAGGAAAGGTGGGTGGGCGGCCCGATGTGCGGCCGGCCTCTCAGCCCGGGATCGACTGGGGGCATGGATCCATCGATCGCGTCCTGGCTGCGCAGCCTTGCCCCCAGAGGCGGCCTGGGCTGTGTCTGAACGGCCCCTTGCCCCCCGTGGCCTGCGCGTGGCAGCCGGTGTCTGTCCGGGACGCGCAGCCCATCGCCACGCCATCAATCGTGTGAGTTGTTGCAGGTACAAGAAGCTGGAAGACCTTCTGGAGAAGAGCTTCTCCCTGGTCAAGATGCCGTCCCTGCAGCCCGTGGTGATGTGCGTCATGAAGCACCTGCCCAAGGTAGAGCCCCGACCCTGACCCGAAAACGCTGCTGGCGCTGGTGTCCAGTGAGCCGCCTGCCTGAGTGCTGTCCAAGGTGGCTCCCGTGCTGGCCTCTCCCACGTGAGCCGCGTGGAGACTGCAGCTTGGCACTGGAGTTGGGGTGCCGGGCCCCTTCTGGGAAAGAGCTGTTGGTATTTAGCACGTCTGCCTGAACCTGCTGGGACCGGGGGCCCAGTCATAGGTGCCCTGTGGGGTGGGGCGTGGCTTGAAGTGGTCTCTCGGGGGCTGAGGCTTCTTGGCTTGTCTCGAGGGAGACCCAGGGACACAGGTGCCGCTCACAGGCAGCCTGTGGTGCCGTGTAGGTTCCTGAGAAAAAGCTGAAGCTCGTGATGGCCGACAAGGAGCTGTATCGGGCCTGCGCCGTGGAGGTGAAGCGGCAGATCTGGCAAGACAACCAGGCCCTCTTCGGGGACGAGGTCTCCCCGCTGCTGAAGCAGTACATCCTGGAGAAGGAGAGCGCGCTCTTCAGCACAGAGCTCTCCGTCCTGCACAACTTCTTCAGTCCATCCCCCAAGACCAGGCGCCAGGGCGAGGTGAGAGCGGACAGGCCGCGTGCAGGGTGGGGCACCTCTTGGGGGTGCCATGGCTAGCTCCTTCAGCTACCTGGGGATCGACTGTTTGCTGCCTTGTGAATGGCCCTGGCGGGTGGCAGGGCAGGGGACTTGTGCTAGAAGGAAGGCTGGTGGTTTTTTTGTTTGTATGTATTTTACTTTTGATTAAAACCATATGTGGACAAGGTTAAAATCTGCAGAGAGGCCCGTAATGAGAAGTTACAGCACCCTCCTCTCCTCCTAAAAAGCTACTTCTGTTTGGTTCTTCACCTTTCAAGTATTTCAGTTACTTGTTGGTTGCAGTTGAGTTATTTGCTTTTTGTTCTCCAGAGGACAGCAAATCCAATGTCCTGCCTGTTAACAACGTTGGCATTATTCTAAACTCAAATTTTCTGGCGGTTTTGTTTTATTTTATTTTATTTTATTTTTTGAGACAGAGTTTCGCTCTCGTTACCCAGGCTGGAGTGCAATGGCGTGATCTCGGCTCACCGCAACCTCCGCCTCCTGGGTTCAGGCAATTCTCCTGCCTCAGCCTCCTGAGTAGCTGGGATTACAGGCACGCGCCACCATGCCCAGCTAATTTTTGTATTTTTAGTAGAGACGAGGTTTCACCTTGTTGACCAGGATGGTCTCGATCTCTTGACCTCGTGATCCACCCGCCTCGGCCTCCCAAAGTGCTGGGATTACAAGCGTGAGCCACCGCGCCCGGCCCATGGTTTTGTTTTTTGAGAAGGAGTTTCGCTCTTGTCTCCCAGGCTGAAGTGCAGTGGTGTGATCTCGGCTCACTGCGGCCTCTGCCTCCCAGGTTCAAGGTATTCTTTTGCCTCAGCCACCCCAGTTGCTGGGATTATAGTGTGTGCCATCATGCCAGCCAATTTTGTATTGGTCAGGCTGGTTTCAAACTCCTGAGCTCCAGTGATCTATCTGCCTGCCTCATCCTCCCAAAGTGTGGGGATTACAGGCATAAGCCACTGTGCAGGACTTTTTTTTTTTTTTTTTTTTTCTATTTTTGTTAAGAGACAGGGTCTCACTGTGTTGCCCAGGCTGGAGTTGTGGCGTTATCACAGCCCACTGCAGCCTTGATGTTCTGAGCTAGAGCCAGCTTCCCACCTCAGGCTCCTGAGTAGCTGGGACCACAAGCATGTGCCACCACACTGGGACTAATTAAATGTTTATTTTTGTAGAGATGGGGTCTGACTGTTGCAGTCTGGTCTCGAACTCCTGGGCTGCAGCAGTCCTCCTTCCTCAGTCTCCTGAAGTGCTGGGATTACAGACATGAGGCACCACGCCCAGTGAGATTTCTTTTTGTTTTTTGTTTTTTTTGTGAGACAGGGTCTCACTCTGTCACCCAGGTTGGAGTACAGTGGTGTGATCAAGGCTCACCGCAGCCTCCGCCCCCTGGGCTCAAGCCGTCCTCCTTCCTCAGTCTCCTAAAGTGCTGGGATTACAGACATGAGGCACCACGCCCAGTGAGATTTCTTTTTGTTTTTTGTTTTTTTGTGAGACAGGGTCTCACTCTGTCACGCAGGTTGGAGTACAGTGGTGTGATCAAGGCTCACTGCAGCCTCCGCCTCCTGGGCTCAAGCCGTCCTCCGACCTCAGTCTCTTAAGCGGCGGGAACCACAGGTGTGCGCTACCATGCCTGGTTAGTTTGTGTATTTGTTGTAGAGATGGGGTTTCACTACGTTGCCTAGGCTGGTCTCGACCTTCTGGGCTCAAGTAATCTGCCCGCCTTGGTCTCCTGAAGTGCTGAGATTATAGGTATGAGCAACTGCAACTGGTTGTGAAATTTTTGTAATTAACCATTTTTTTTTTTTTTTTTTTTGCCATGGACTCTTGTTCTGTTGCCCATGCTGGAGTGCAGTGGCTTGTCACGGTTCACTGCAACTCCTGCCTCGTGGGTTCAAGCGGTTCTTCTGCCTCAGCCTCTTGAGTAGCCGAGACTATAGGCACGTACCACCATGCCTGGCTTTTTGTTTTATGTTTAGTAGTGACAGGGTTTCACCATGTTGACCAGGCTGGTCTCGAACTCCTGACCTCAGGTGATCCACCCACCTTGGCCTCCCAAAGTGCTGGGGTTACACGGGTGAGCCGCCGCACCTGGCCCTAACCAACATTAAACTAGCTGTTTGGTAGAATGATAACGTGAACCAGAAGGTAAGAGTTTTCAGTATCCATGTTAAGAAAAAAAGATGAGATCAATTTCATTAATGTTGACATTGGCCCAGTATGTCCAAAGTATTAGTTTTCAGCACTTAATGTGAAAGATTGGGCTGGGTACGGTGGCTCATGCCTGTACTCCTAGCACCTTGGGAGGCTGAGGTGACAGAATAGATTGAGCCTGGCAGTTTAAGACCAACGTGTGCAACGTAGGGAGATCTCGTCGCTACCAGAAAAAACAAAGTCGCCAAGCTGGCGGTGCACACCTGCTGTCCCAACTACTCAGGAGGCTGAGGCAGGAGGATTGCCTGGGCCCGGAAGGCTGAGGCTGCACTGAGATATGATTCAGCCACTGCACTGCAGCCTGGGCAACAGTGAGAGACCCTGTCTCAAAAAGAAAAAAAAATTATTAAGCTATAATGTTTTTTGCAGGAGGGTCCCTAAGATTTGAAACCTGGCGAGTCTTTCGTGCTTAGAGCCCCTCTGAACTGCACTTCAGATGCTGAACAGTTCCCATGTGGCCGTGGGGTCCATTCGGGCCGTGGTTCCTGACCCCGTGCACAGGCGGCAGCAGGCTTGTTGTGGCTGGCTTGTGCCACCTCTCTCCTCCCTTCCCTGTTTGTTTATTCCCAGTCGAGTCCTCCCTGGGCCGTCTTGTTCCGTTGCTGTTAGACGGAGCCCTCGGGCCCTCTGTGAACGGGGTGCCCTGCATCCCCAGGTCCTCCCTGGGCCGTCTTGTTCCATTGCTGTTAGACGGAGCCCTCGGGCCCTCTGTGAATGGGGTGCCCTGCATCCCCAGGTCCTCCCTGGGCCGTCTTGTTCCATTGCTGTTAGACAGAGCCCTCGGGCCCTCTGTGAACGGGGTGCCCTGCATCCCCAGGCCCTTCTTCATCCTGTCTCTTCTGGCGGCCTGGTGCTGCCTGTATTGATTTCTGTCTGTGAGGGACTTGCTTGGCCTGCTTAGTCATATGTTGATTGTCTTTTACATTTATTTTATTTTTTTGATGCGGAGTCTCCTCCTGTCGCTCAGGCTGGAGTGGCAAGATTTCGGCTCACTGCAAACTTAGTCTGCCGGGTTCAAGCTATTCTCCTGCCTCAACCTCCCGAGTAGCTGGGATTACAGGCATGTGCCACCACACCCAGCTTATTTTTGTATTTTTAGTAGACATGAGGTTTCCCCGTGTTGGCCAGGCTGGTCTGGAACTCCTGACCTCAGGCGATCAACCCGTCTCAGCCTCCCAAAGTACTGGGATTACAGGCCTGAGTCACCGTGCCCAGCCCGATTCTCTTTTAAAAAGTTACATTCAAAAAAAAAAAGGCCGGGCACGGTGGCTCATGACTGTAATCCCAGCACTTTGGGTGGCTGAGCTGGGCAGATCAAAAGATCAAGACCATCCCGGCCAACATGGTGAAACCTCATCTGTACTAATACAAAAATCAGCCAGGCATGGTGGCGCATACCTGTAATCCCAGCTACTCGGGAGGCTGAGGTGGGAGAATTGCGTGAACCCAGGAGGCGGAGTTGCAGTGAGCTGAGATTGTGCCACCGCACTCCAGCCTGTGACAGAGTGAGACTTCGTCTCAAAAAATTGGTTGGGCTGGTGATATGCAGTTGTAGTTCCAGCTACTTGGGAGGCTGAGGCAGGAGGATCACTTAAGCCCAGGAGGTCAAGGCTGCAGTGAGCCACGATTGCACCACCGCAATCCAGCCTGGGCAACAGAGCAAGGCCTTGTTTCAAAAGTAATAAAAATAACAGTCTGCTACCATCAGACTGGTGCCAATGTTTAATAAGAGAGGAGGGAACATTTTCTGCCTAGAAGTAGGAAAGACAGCGGTCAGAGAGAGGGCCGCGCCAGCCCTGGTGTGACGTCCGTGTGTCCTGGCTCTGGCGCAGCCCGGGAGGGTCCCTGGTCTGACGTGGCTCTCATGGCAGGTGGTGCAGCGGCTGACGCAGATGGTGGGGAAGAACGTGAAGCTGTATGACATGGTGCTGCAGTTTCTGCGCACACTCTTCCTACGCACACGGAACGTGCACTACTGCACGCTGCGGGCCGAGCTGCTCATGTCCCTGCACGACCTGGACGTGGGTGAGATCTGCACTGTGGACCCGTGCCACAAGGTAGCTCTGCCCTCCCTCCCTCCCCACCCTGGCCCTCCGGGCTCCTCCTCCCCTTGGGTTTGGCTGGTCCAGGGACCACCTGGGTGCTCTCCTCTCCCAAGCCTGTTTCCTGGGCTCTGTCTTTCTGTCCTGCTGTGTGCTGGCCCCTTGGCACCTCTGCAGACCCTGACAGCAGGGAGGAGGCTAGTCCCCTGCATCTGAGCCAGCGACCTGGTTTTTCCTGGGGACTCCCTTGCCCTGTCCAGCCCTTTCTCTTCCCGAGGGCTGTAGTACCCACCATTGCCCCAGCTGACCATTGCCCCAGCTTGCTCCCATCTTTCCACCTGGTCTGTGGCTCTCCGCTTCTCCAGAACCCTGGAGGCCACTTGTTGGCCTGGTACCGAGTGCTCCAGGAATAGGGTTTTTCCCTTCCCACGGGAGCCTGCAACCCGGGACCATCTTCCCGGGACTCTGGTGCCACCCTCTGAGGCCTCCAGTGCTTGCAGTGCCGCAGTGGCCACCCCAGGGTGCCATGAGGGAGTCCCTTTTTGGAAAGAAGCATGATCCCTCCACCGTTGTCCTGATCCTGCTGCTTCTGCTGTGGGGTGTGGGGAGCGCTGTAGACTGGTGCCCGGTGCTGCTCTCACAGCAGCTGTGATTGGGCCAGAGGCCAGGGTTGGGGCTGTGTTTGGGGCTGGGGTTTCTGGTTGTTCTGGGAGGTTTGGGCTGGGTCCCAACTGTGCTTCCTCTTTGCAGTTCACCTGGTGCCTGGACGCTTGCATCCGAGAGCGGTTCGTGGACAGCAAGAGGGCTCGGGAGCTGCAGGGCTTCCTCGATGGAGTCAAGAAAGGCCAGGAGCAGGTGCTGGGGTGAGGTCAGCTCCTCGAGGCCTTCTGCCCTCAGTGCCCTGTGCACGTCCTGTCTGTGCTTGCTGTGTTTTGCTGTGGGTAGCATAAAGGGTCCAGCCCTGCAGGGTTCTGTGAGCCCCTCCCAGCTGGTGCGGAGACCAGCAATGTAGAAATAGAAGACACGAGACACGGAGATAGAGAAGAGAGAGTTTGGGCCCGGGGTCCACCGCTACCCGGATCGCGGGACCAGCAGTGGCCCTGAATGCTGGGGTGCTCTCACTTTCATTGAGTTGCAAATCTGGGGGCAGGGTAGGTAGGGCGTGGCAGTGTCAGGTCCATCACAGGTGGACAGTGGCAGTCAGATAGGGTCAGGTCCATCACGGGTCATTCAGGTAGGGGCTCAGGAATTTCTGACACCCGAGGTGAGGTAAGAAGTGTCATGCATCAGCACTTTTTTCATACTTACCAAGGAAGAACTACATTAAGATTTATATTACTGTGACTGTTTATCTTTTCTAAGACAAAAGGGGCCAGGTGCAGAAGCAGAGCATGAGAGTGGACATGGAGCGTGACCGCTGAAGCACAGCGTCACATAGAGACAGTTAACCCCCGGATGTCTGTGGGCCTCCCTGACAGCCATCAGGCCTGCCACAAGAGCTTGGAGGAGCAGAGTTTTCTAGCTTCTCCGGGGAAGGAGATGTCTCAGCCATCTTGGACGTCTCCTCCCCTAGCTGGCTAAACAGTGGGCGCTTTCCCAGCGTTGACACTGCCGCACAGCCGAGGCGCCCTCCAGCAGCCCTTATACGGGTGGGGGTGACAGAGGGCTTAGAGCATCTTGCCTTAGTGTCATTCATTTCACAGTGTCACCCCAGGTTCACACTTCTGACCTGAGAGGCGTTAGTAAGAGAATTAAAATCACCTATGATTAGGCCGGGCGCGGTGGCTCAAGCCTGTAATCCCAGCACTTTGGGAGGCCGAGGCGGGTGGATCACGAGGTCAGGAGATCGAGACCATCCTGGTCAACATGGTGAAACTCCGTCTCTACTAAAAATACAAAAAATTAGCTGGGCATGGTGGTGCGTGCCTGTAATCCCAGCTACTCAGGAGGCTGAGGCAGGAGAATTGCCTGAACCCAGGAGGCGGAGGCTGCGGTGAGCCAAGATCGCGCCATTGCGCTCCAGCCTGGGTAAAGAGCGAAACTCTGTCTCAAAAAAAAAATAAATAAATAAATAAAAAAAAATAAAATCACCTATGATTAACTAAGGTCACATGTGAATAACCGATAACTACTGCAGTTATATTTCTAGTTATTCTCTTCTTCGTTATTTACATGGAAATAGGCTGAGGCCTTTTGCTCCTGCCTCGGCGCTGATGGGATCTCCCCCCACAGTAGCAGCTGCTTATTCCTGGAAATTGCTTTCTTCCTTCTTTTTCTGAGATGGAGTCTCACCCTGTCGCCCAGGCTGGAGTGCAGGAGTGCAATCTCTGCTCACTGCAACCTCCACCTCCCAGGCTCAAGCTATTCTCCTGCCTCAGCCACATGAGTAGCTGGGATTACAGGCATGTGCCACCACACCCAGCTAATTTTTGTATTTTTGGTAGAGATGGGGTTCTGCCATGTTGGCTAGGCTGGTCTTGAACTCCTGACCTGAGGTGATCCGCTCGCCTTAGCCTCCCAAAGTGCTGGGATTACAGGCGTGAGTCACCACGCCTGACTTGGATGTTTCAGTAGAGCTATGCTAGGCACTGCGGGCCCACAGATGAGGGACACAGTTGTTGGGATGTGTCTGGTTAGCAAAGAGTCTCCCTCCTCAACTTTGCATTCTGGAGCCAGGCCCAGGGACTGGGGGCTCTGGTGTCTGCAGGGCTGTGGGACCCGCCTCTGAGCTGGGGGCATCCAGGGGCATTGGCTTTCCAGTGTCCTTCGGCTGGTGCTAGACACAGTGCTGGCCTAGCCTTTGCCACTTTTTTCTTTTTCTTTTTTTTTTTTTTTTTTGAGACAGGGTCTCAGTCACCCAGGCTGGAGTGCAGTGATACGATCTCCCTCAACCTCCTGGCCATTGATCCTGCTGCCTCAGCGTCCCAAAGAGCTGGGATTACAGGCACACACCACTGCGCTGGGCTGATTTTTGTATATTTAGTAGAGAAGGGGTTTCACCATGTTTCCCAGACTGGCCTCGAACTCCTGTGCTTGAGCAATCCACTGGCCTTAGCCTCTCAAAGTGCCGTGATTACAAGCGGGAGCCACCACACCCAGCTTTTTTGTTTTGTTTTTTCTTAACTCTTTTTTTTTTTTCTTTTTTTTTTGAGGTGGAGTTTCACTCTTGTTGCCCAGGCTGGAGTGCAATGGCGCGATCTCGGCTCACCGCAACCTCCGCCTCCTGGGTTCAGGCAATTCTCCTGCCTCAGCCTCCTGAGTAGCTGGGATTACAGTCATGCGCCACCAGGCCCAGCTAATTTTGTATTTTTAGTAGAGACGGGGTTTCACCACGTTGGTCAGGCTGGTCTTGAACTCCTGACCTCAGGTGATCTGCCCACCTCGGCCACCCAAAGTGCTGGGATTACAGGTGAGAGCCACCACGCTCGGCTGTTTTTTTAAACTCTTTAATCTTTGAGTACATTAAGGACAAATTGTGAACTTGAAGTTTTTTTTTTTTTTTGGTGGTCATGGAGTCTTGCTCTGTCACCAGGTTGGAGTGTAGTGGTGTGATCTGGCCGCCTCTGGGTTCAAGCGATTCTCCTGCCTCAGCCCCCCGAGTAGCTGGGATTACAGGCATGAACCACCACTTCCAGCTAGTTTTTGTATTTTTAGTAGAGATGGGGTTCCACACTGTTGGCCAGGATGGTCTCAGTCTCCTGACCTCGTGATCCGCCTGTGTTGGCCTCCTAAAGTACTGGGATTATAGGCATGAGCCACTGCACCTGGCCACCTAAAGTACTGGGATTACAGGCATGAGCCACTGCACCTGGCCACCTAAAGTACTGGGATTACAGGCATGAGCCACTGCACCTGGCCACCTTAAGCTTTTTTTTTTAAGAAACCCAGCATGTGGTGGGTGTTCACTGCCGGTCCCGGACCCAGCCTAGGCCACCCCTCCTGAGGACCATGCCGCTGATGGGAGGGGCAACAGGTGTTGCATTAACGCCAAGGCGGCCTCCTTCCAGGGACCTGTCCATGATCCTGTGTGACCCCTTCGCCATCAACACGCTGGCGCTGAGCACAGTCAGGCACCTGCAGGAGCTGGTTGGCCAGGAGACGCTGCCCAGGGTGAGCTCGGGCTTCGCCAGCGGCTACCAGGGCCCTGTGGCCGCCCCGCTGGCTGCCCTGGGTGGTCGGGGGTGTGGGCTGGCTGCTGGGTGGTTGGGGATGTGGACTGTGGCGGCCTAGGTAGAGTCCCTTGCTTCCCCCCATGAGACTGGGTTTCACCCCATGTGTGGGGCCAGTGGTCACAGTCCTGTGGCCCTGGCCATGAGCACCAGAGACCCTGCTGGGTAGCGAGTGGGGTCAGAGGAGCTCCGTGCCTAGGATACGCTGCCTGGAAGACGCGCTGAGCCTGTGCTTCCTGCAGGACAGCCCCGACCTCCTGCTGCTGCTCCGGCTGCTGGCGCTGGGCCAGGGAGCCTGGGACATGATTGACAGCCAGGTCTTCAAGGAGCCCAAGATGGTAACGAGCCTCCTCTGGGACAGAGACGGCAGAGGTTGTGGGCTGGACGTGGAGTGGAGGGAAGGCGCCAGCAAGGTGACTTTGAGGCCCCGTTGGTCCCAAAGCTTCCTTTCTGGGGGTGCCAACCTTCCTTTTGGGAAAATGCCCACCAGGGGTGTTCTGGGGTCTTCGTTGACCGTGGCTGGCCACGGGGTGGCGGCTGCTCCTTGTGGATCCAGGCCTAGAAGGGGGTTTGAGGAGATGGCCCTGGGTGGGGGACTTAGGAGGTGGGGAGAGGGGCCTGGGGACGTGGAGAGGAGGGTTGGGGTGGTAAGGTGTGTGGGGGAAGCAGGAGGGCCAGGGGCGGGGTGTGTGTCAGGTGGGGTGGGGGGCGTGGGGCGTGGGGCCCAGGCCCCTCACGGCCTCCCTCCTCCTAGGAGGTGGAACTCATCACCAGGTTCCTCCCGATGCTCATGTCCTTCCTGGTAGACGACTATACTTTCAACGTGGATCAGAAACTTCCGGCTGAAGAGAAAGCTGCAGCCTCATACCCAAACACACTTCCCGAAAGCTTTACTAAGTACGGGCTGCAGGGCCAAGGGGCACGGGCGGCACTGTTCCCTGGGGGCTGCTGCAGGGTTGGTCGGGGGTCGACGTGGGGGCTGACGCGGGGCTGATGTCGCCCTGGGCACAGGTTTTTGCAGGAGCAGCGCATGGCCTGCGAGGTTGGGCTGTACTATGTCCTGCACATCACCAAGCAGAGGAATAAGAACGCGCTCCTCCGCCTGCTTCCGGGGCTGGGTGAGTCCTGACTGCCGGGGTTGGGTGATCCCTGACTGCCGGGGCTGGGTGAGCGCTGACTGGTGGTGCCTGGCACGCCCTCCCTGTGGCAGCTGCCGTGTGTGACCCCGCCCAGGTGCAGTCCCAGGCCCCCAGGAGCTGCCTCTCCCCTAGCTCACCTCCGACTTTCCTAGATTTGTTTTCACTTTTTTTTTGAGGCAGAGCCTCACTCTTTCGCCCAGGCTGGAGTGCAGTGGCGCAGTCTTGGCTCACTGCAGTGTCAGTCTCCCGGGTTCCTCAGCCTCCTGAGTTGCTGGGATTATAGGTGCCCGCCACCACACCCGGCGAACTGTTGTACTTTTGGTAGAGACGGGGCTTCACCATATTGGTCAAGCTGGTCTCCAACTCCTGACCTTGCGATCCACCTGCCTTGGCCTCCCAAAGTGCTGGGATTACAGATGTGAGCGTCCGCGCCCGGCCCCGCTTTCACGTACATTTTTGTCTACAATGTGTTTTACTAGGGAAGGGAGAGGAGTTCATCTTTGTACTTTCCAACAAAAAGGTGACGCAAGTGCTGTCTTTATTTTATCCAGACTGGCAAGGGGCGTGGGGCCCCTTGGTGCTCAGAGGAGCGAGGGGGAGGAAGGGAGAGTGCCTGCCTCAGTTCCCCACCCCAGGTGGTGACAGGCCCTCTTCCCCCTGGGAGCCTCCGGGGGGAGGGTTGTTGCAAGCTAGGAAGAAGAGGAGTGGTCCAAATGGCCACCTTCAGGAGTAGAGCTGCAGGTCCCGTGGGGGAGATGCGGCCACTCTGGCCGTGTGGTCCCCACTGCGGCTGCGACGCGGACCCTGGGCCCTTCCCTGCTGACTCGGGCCTTGTCTGGGGTTTGCCGACTTAGTGTGCCTTGTGTTGCTCTAATAGAGACTCCAGACGGAGCAATTTAGAAAGAGCCGGGATGGCTGGGCGCAGTGGCTCAGGCCTGAAATCCCAGCACTTTCAGAGGCCAACACAGGCGAATCATGAGGTCAGGAGTTGGAGACCAGCCTGGCCAACGTGGTGAAACCTCATGTACCAAAAAAATACAAAAATGAGCCGGGCACCGTGGCAGGTGCCTGTAGTCGCAGCCACTTGGGAGGCAGGAGAATCGCTTGAACCGGGAGGCGGAGGCTGCTGTGAGCCGAGATCGCACCACTGCACTCCAGCCTGAGCGACAGAGCGGGACTGTCTCGGAAAAAAAGCAGGGACTCCTCACGTTCTGCAGGCTGCAAAGTCCAGGGTCTGCGTCTGGCAGGGGCATTTTCCTGCGTCATCCCATGGGGTGGGCAGGCAAGAGGGCACGGGCAGGGGAGGCAGCCAGACACAGAGCCAGCCAGAGAGGGGAGACAGAGACACACAGATGAGAGACGCGGACCCGGATCAGAGACACAGAGGAGAGACACTCGAGAGACAGAGACACAGACTCGGATCAGAGACACAGAGGAGAGACAGAGACACAGATGAGAGACAGAGGAGAGATAGAGACACAGATGAGAGACACAGAGGAGAGACAGAGACAAAGACCTGGATCAGAGACACAGAGGAGAGACAGACAAGAGACAGAGACACAGACCCAGATCAGAGACACAGAGGAGAGACAGAGACACAGATGAGAGACACAGAGGAGAGACAGAGACACAGACCTGGATCAGAGACACAGGAGAGACAGACGAGAGACAGAGACACAGACCCGGATGAGAGACACAGGAGAGACAGAGACACAGATGAGAGATAAGGAGAGATAGAGACACAGACCCGGATCAGAGACACAGAGGAGAGACAGAGACACAGATGAGAGACAGAGGAGAGACAGAGACACAGATGAGAGACACAGAGGAGAGACAGAGACACAGACCTGGATCAGAGACACAGAGGAGAGATAGACCAGAGACAGAGACAGAGACATACAGACCCAGATGAGAAACACAGAGGAGAGACAGAGACACAGACCCGGATCAGAGACATGAGGAGAGACACAGAGGAGAGATAGAGACACAGACCCGGATCAGAGACACAGATGAGAGACAGAGGAGAGACAGAGACACACACACTCAGATGAGAGACACAGAGGAGAGACAGACAAACAGACCCAGATGAGAGACAGGAGAGACAGAGATACAGAGAGAGACAGACAGAGATGCACAGACCCGGATGAGAGACAGAGAGGAGAGACAGAGACACACAGAGGAGAGACAGGGACACAGACCCGGATCAGAGACAGAGACACAGACCCTGATGAGAGACACAGAGGAGAGACAGAGATACACAGACTCAGATGAGAGAGACAGAGAGACAGAGACACACAGACCCAGATGAGAGACACAGAGACAGACACAGAGCCAGAGAGGAGAGACAGGGAGACCCAGATGAGAGACAGAGACAGCAGAAACAGACAGTTAAGAGACAAAGATGAGACAGGGAGACGGAGGAGACAGACAGATGAGAGACAGAGACAGCTAGAGATGAGACAGAGACAGAAGGGGCCAAGCTCCCCCTTTTCTCAGGAGCCCACTCCTGCGGTAACAGCATTAAGCCTTTGGCGGGGGAGCCCTCACGACCTCAGCAGTGTTGCCTTGGGGATCAGGTTTCAGCGGTGACTGGGGCCACGTCCATACCACGCTCATCCCAAATGTGCTTCTCGTGGCTGGTGCGTGTGTGTGAGGACAGTGTGTGCATGTGTTTTCCAGATTTTTTTTTTTTTTTTTGAGACGGGGCCTTGCTCTGTTGCCCAGGCTGGAGTGCATTAGCGTGATCTCGGCTCACCGCAACCTCCGCCTCCCAAGTAGTTGGGATTACAGGCACGTACCACCACGCCCAGCTAATTTTTTGTATTTTTAGTAGAGACCTGGTTTCACTGTGTTGGCCAGGCTGGTCTCGATCTCCTGACCTTGTGACCTACCCACCTCGGCCTCCCAAAGTGAGCCACCCTCTCACTGAGCTTGGGTGGCCTGGGTGTGGGTTTCCTGTTGCTGCTGGGGTGAGTGACCACAGACAGTGGCATCAGACGTCACAGGCAGATGTGACCTGACAGAGCCTCGAGGGCTCACGCAGGGGCCAGTACTGCGGCTCCTCGAGGCTCCGGCGGGCACATGAGGGCGTCGGGACGTCGTGCTGCGGGCCGCGGGCAGAGCCGGCTTGTTTATTTTTGAGACTTCCGGGAACACAGTTATAAATAACTTCGGTTTGCCTTGGCCTTTCTGTCCACTGCAGGACAGTCACGTGTCACATAACGTTCTGTCAACCATGGACCCCATAGGTAGCCACCCAGTCACATAAGCTGACAGTACTGTATTTTCACCCTACATTCTCCGTTTAGGTACACAGTCACTTAGGGTTGTGTCCCAGCGGCCCCCGGTCCTCAGTGCAGACACATGCTGTGCAGGCGTGTAGCTTGGGCGTGAGGCCATGGCCCAGCCCAGTGTGCAGTAGGCGGCACCTGCTGGATGTGTGTCAGTCACTCTGCGGAGTTTGCACGGCAGAGTCACCTGGGAGGCCTTCCTTGTCCCTGCACTTCTGTTTCTCTCATTTGATTGTGGCTAGAAACAGGCTGAGAACCAGGAGTGCAGCTTTCCCTCAGAGCACAGGGCTGCCCCACGGGCAGGGACGTGCATTTTCAGGCATGTTTGGGGAGAGCACACTTGTTCTTAGGTTTTTAGTGCGTTCTAGTAAGAATGGATATTGATTTTTAGAATTCTGTCCTCCTGTTTATTATTACTTGAGATGGAGTCTCTCTATTGCTGGCTGGAGTGCAGTGGCACTGTCTCAGCTCACTGCAACCTCCGCCTCCCGGGATCAAGCGATTCTCCTGCCTCAGCCTCCTGAGTAGCTGGGACTACGGGCGCGTGCCACCACACCCAACTAATTTTTATTTTTGATAGAGACAGGGTTTCACCATGTTGGCCAGGATGGTCTCCATCTCTTGGCCATGTGATCTGCCCACCTCTGCCTCTGCCTCCCAAAGGGCTGGGATTACAGGCATGAGTCACTGTCCGGCCTATTTTTTAATATTTTGTTGTGGGAATTTGTGAAAGAATATAAACTGGGTACAGTGAGGATCCAGCATCATCTCCAGCCTCCCCGGGGTCCGCGTGTGGCCACCTGTCCCTCAGGCTGATGTCTGTGTAAATCTGAGACATCACAGCATGCAGGCTCCAGACGCAGGCATCTTTGCAAAGGTGGGGAGATTACCTGAGGTCTGGAGTTCCAGACCAGCCTGGCCAAAATGGCAAAACTCCATTTCTTCTAAAAACAGAAATTAGCTGGGCGTGGTGGCAAGTGCCTATATTCCCAGCTACTCGGGAGTCTGAGGAAGAAGAATCGTTGGAACCCAGGAGGCAGAGGCTGCAGTGAGCTGAGATTGCACCACTGCACTCCAGACTAGTCCACAGAGCCAGATGCTTTCTCAAAAGAAGAGTGCCTTTAAGTGTCTTTAAAAAGCAGGCACTGGCTGGGCGCGGCAGCTCACTTTGTAATCCCAGCACCTTGGGAGGCCGAGGCAGGTGGGTCTCCTGAGGTCAGAAGTTCCAGACCAGGCTGGCCAACATGGTGAAACCTCATCTCTACTAAAAATATAAAAATCAGCCGGGCGTGGTGGTGGGTGCCTGTAATCCCAGCTACTCGAGAGGCTGAGGCAGGAGAATCGCTTGAACCCGGGAGCTGGAGGTTGCAGTGAGCTGAGATTGAACCATTGCACTCCAGCCTGGGTGACAGAGTGAGACTCCTCAAAAAAAAAAAAACTAGTGACCACAGACCACGGACCACTGTCACCTGAGCTGGGTTCACTGCTGCCCTCTGCTGACTGGCCGTGGCTGCACCTCTCCTGGTGTCTCCCCCTGCTACGTGGAGGGTCCCGTCAGGGTTGGAATATACCTGTGTCTCCTCTCCTGTCTCAGTTTCGGGTTCCCCATAGTTGCAGGAATTGGCATTTCCCGGGTGGGGCCTGGCTGCTACGTCCTCTGGTCGTGAACGCCTGAGACGTGTCCTGTAACCAACTGGCCATGTGGCCGGTCAAGGCCCTGTGAGGCAGGCAGGCACCTTGGGGGCCTGGGTCTTCTGGAAACATTCTGGTCATTCTCTGGACGCAGGTGACGCCAGCTGGGTCTGTCCTCAGAAAGACAGACCAGGATGCTGGGAAGGCCACCTAGTCCTGTCCGCACACAGCACCTCTGTGTGACCTGACCGCAGCTCTGTCTGGCATCATTCCACGGGCATGGGTCCACAGGCGGCCACCCTCCCTGCAGGGCGCTGCATGTGGTGTTGGGCCCACGATTTGCTCTTGGCAAGTGTCTGCCGTGCTCCGCGGCTCCTGTGCTGTGATGGCGGGTGAGGCGTCCGGGGGCCTGCTTGCCGTCTTTGTGGTGTTTTGGTGTCTGGCTACAACAGAGAATATGGAAGTTTTTCTTGGTTCTTTCCTGTGGCACCGTGTAGCTGCTGGTCTGGGAGAACTCTGGAGCCCGCGCGGGCCCTTCATTGTTGGTTAGGCTGCGCCTCTCCCGGGCCCCGCTGCTGGCAGCGCCGTTGGGGATGGAGGAGCACCTTGTTTTTTGTCTCCTCCTCCCCTCCCCCTGTCCACCTCCCACCTCCTCACCTGCTGGACCCTGTGCTTCTCACCTCAAAACCACCGAGAACCCCCATGTGAGCACCCCCAGAAGTGGGTACTGAGGTCTCAGGACAAAGGCGCCCGCTCTGGGGTGGGTGTGCAGGGCGGGTGGTGCTGGGCTGATGCCGCTGTGTCCGCAGTGGAGACCTTCGGCGACTTGGCCTTCGGCGACATCTTCCTCCACCTGCTCACGGGCAGCCTGGCGCTGCTGGCGGACGACTTTGCCCTGGAGGACTTCTGCAGCAGCCTCTTCGACGGCTTCTTCCTGACCGCCTCGCCCAGGTAGGCCCGCTCTGCCACTCTGCTCCTGTGTGCGACAGCCTCAGGTGGCCGCTGTCCCCCTCCTGGGGGTGGGGTCTGCAGGTGGGGTTGCTGGGCACAGCTGAGGATGGTCCAGGGGCCGGTCCTGTGCTGTCTCCAGGGGCCTCGCCCCGCCTGCAGCTGGGCCGGGCCTGGGGGGACAGCAGGGCCTCCTCACGCCCCAACGCCGGCGGCCTTTTCCAGGAAGGAGAACGTGCAGCGGCACGCGTTGCGGCTCCTCATTCACCTGCACCCCAGGGTGGCCCCGGCGAAGCTGGAAGCCTTGCAGAAGGCCCTGGAGCCTACAGGCCAGGTGGGTGCCTGGGGGCTCCCAGCTGCGGGTGTGCCGGCCACACTGCCCTCGGGGTCCTGTGGGCGCCCACCCCTGCGCCTCGCCTACTTCATGGCCGTGGTTCCCCGCAGAGTGGAGAGGCTGTGAAGGAGCTTTACTCTCAGCTGGGTGAGAAGCTGGAGCAGCTGGACCACCGGAAGCCCAGCCCGGCGCAGGCCGCGGAGACGCCCGCCCTGGAGCTGCCCCTCCCCAGTGTGCCCGCCCCTGCCCCACTCTGAGGCTTCCCCAGGGCTGCTTGGTGCCGGGGCCCTGCCAAGTCCCAGCCCTGGTCAGCCGGAAGGGACTCTCGGACCTGGGTGTGCAGGGCAGTCCCCGCTCCTGGGGCTGTGGCCAGGCCTGTCCTGTGGTCACAGCCCCCCCTCCTGCTCCCTGGAGCCGGGTCCAGGGCTGGCCTGCCACCCATGCGGTGACTCCCAGGGCCCTGCCTCTCCTGTGCTTTCACAGCTCATCTTCCCTTTTCCTGGGTTAGGAAAAACCCACCTGTTTTCCAAGGGGAGAGGGTGGGGCCCGAGGGTGGGGGCGGGGCCTGTGTTTTGGCCCAGCCTGGGAAAGGTGAGGCACACTGCTTTCTGCCCTGGGGCGGTGGAGATGGAGCTGGGACCTCATGGAAGTCATGTGGGGGCAGCAGCCAGGCCTGTGCCATGGCGCGTGCCCGGTCCTGTGCGGAGGGAGCCACCTCACCCTGCAGCCCGGGTGCCCCATGGCCCATTTCACCCGTGGAGCCAGCACTCCTCACCAGGCATTGCCGCCTTCACTGGCCGACACCGGGCCAGCTGGACACACAGTGAGATTTTATGTAAATAAAAGGCATTTTGGTAAACCTGGCGGCTGAGGTGTCTCTGTGCCTGCCCTGGGGTTGGGTACAGCTCGGGTGGACACAGGCAGTTCTGCTATGGAGTCAATCCGCACGGCCTTATGGGCCAGAGCGCCTCTGGGCTGCTCAGCCGTGCCTGTGACCAGCAGCGGTGGGTGGTGATTAATTTCTGGAGGAGGCTGACAGGAAGCCCCACCCGAGGGGCTCGGCGCCCTGCGACGCAGACCAGCTGATTTGTCTTTGTCCTGTGATTCCAGGGGGCACCCCTCACCCTCAATGTGCACCAGGGACAGGAGCCCTGGAAGCCCAGGATGCGCCAGTCAGAGCCGGGGCATGCCCAGCAGATGAGGCTTGGCCGGGCAGCAGTGGGACCTGTGGGTATGGGAGCCTCTGATCCAGTCTCCTCGGGGACAGAGCCAGGGAGGCCTGGGACTCTCGCACCTATGCAGACCTGCACAGCGCTCATGGTCTACACTGCCAGACCTGTGCCTCAGTTTACCCAATCATGTCTTTCCCAGAGCCCAGGGCAGACAGAGAAGACCCAGGCTGAAGGCTCTGGTGGGAGCTGGGGACCCAGGTGGGGCTGGGCGTCCGGGGCTGGCCTGGCTGGTGGGTGGTGCTCGAGGGTCCTGGGTATGTTCTGGAGGCGGAGCAGGAGGAGTTCCAGGTAGCTTGGAAGGAGGTGTGAGCCGCAGAGGCGTCTCAGAGGGCCCAGGGCTTTGAACCTGCCCAGGTGGGCTGCCATGGGAAGATCAAGGGCTTGGGGTGCTCCAGAGGCCTGTCTGGCAGGCATGTGCAGTGGGTTTGGAGGTGTGGAGCTCTGAAGAGACAGGCCGGGGTGTGGGTCTGGATGCTGCTGTGGTTAGTGATGTTTGAGCTACTGACTGGGCCAGATCAGCCCAGGTGAGGGTGAGCAGCCATGTGCTCTGGGTGGGGGCAGCTGGCAGGGAGGAGGGGCCCAGGAGACTGGAGGGGCCGGGAGACCCAGCCGAGAGGCGCTACGGATGGGATGAAGGTCGGGACGGCAGTGCGGGGTTTGTTTTCTTTTTTGAGATGCAGTCTTGCTCCCCTGTCGCCCAGGCGGGGGTGCAGCGGTGCGACCTTGGCTCACTGCAACCTCTGCCTCCCGGGTTTAAGTTATTCTGCCTCAGCCTCCCAAGTAGCTGGGACTACAGGTGCCTGTTGCCACACACAGCTAATTTTTTTTTTTTTAATTTTTAGTAGAGACAGAGTTTCACTGTGTTGGGCAGGCTGGTCTCGATCTCCTGACCTCGTGATCCACCTGCCTCAGCCTCCCAACATGCTGGGATTACAGGCGTGAGGCACCATGCCTGGCCCCCCTTTTTTTTTTTTTAAGATAGAAGATTAATGCACTGAGGACCAAAGAAGAAAAAGAAAAATTAAAAAAAAAAAAGAAGTACATGTTTTGGGGCTGATAGGACTGACCCAGCAGAGTGAGGAGTGGACGGCGGGCTGGGGCTGGGCCATCACCGAGGGAGGCGGCGGCGGGGTCTCGGCCAAGAGGGGCGTCCTCAGAAGAGGGCTGGTGGGCACAGACGCTGGGCGGACGCCGAGGAGACGCTGGGAGCCCCTTGCTGCTGCCTCCGTTTTCTCAGGTCTTCAGCTGGGAGGCAGAAGAGGGAGGAGCTGGCGAGGACTTGGCTGCGGTGAAGGGACTCGGATGCCGGCTGTGGTGTCGGCAGTGGGCAAGTCCTGCCCAGGGCACCTGCGGGGGGTGCAAGGCCTATGGGTGGGGAGGGAGGGACAGAGACTGAGGCGCCTGTGGGTGAGGAGCTGGTGAGGTGAGGGGTGTGAGCCGCAGGAAGGTGCTGGAGGTGGACGGCTGAGCCTCGGGACGGTGGTGACTGCAGTGACATCAGGGCAGGAAGAGCCGAGCTGCCTGAGTGCCTGGGTGTGGACGCCGCTGGGAAGTGAGGGGAAAGGCCCGGGGGGGGGGATGGAGGGCCCTGGCGGGGGGGCGTCCTCTCGTGAGGGGAGCACCTGTGGGGAATTGGGAGGAGAGTGGGGAGGGCGCCAGCAGCTTGGGGAAGCAGTGAGGGAAGCCCTTCCAGAAGCAGAGAACATGCAGGTGAAGCAGCAGGGCCGAGCTGGGTAGGGAGGTGGGAGGAGGGGCTTCCTGGAATGGGGTCACAGGAGATGGTGATGGCACTGGGGGCTGGGGTTCTGGGGCTCCCTTCATCCCTGTAGAAGGGAGAAAGTACAGGTCAGGGGAGGCCTTGGCCCAGGGCTCCGATTCACCTTTGAGCCTCAGGGCTGGGTCCTGGGGCACCCCTTGGGCGAGTCTCTTTTCTGCAGAGGGCTCTGGCCTGAGGGTTTCTGGGCCAGCCTTTGGCAGCAGCAGCTCCAGCCTTGGTGGCTTGGAGGAGGGCTGAGGGTTGCTGCAGGACTTCCAGGGCCCAGCCAGCCTTCAGCTCTCCCTCAGGGTCCTCCCTGTGTCAGAAGCAGCACCGAGACTCAAAGCCGGAGGCCCCCAAAGGACCCCAACCTCCGTGCTGGGGCCACAGGGCCTGAACAGCCAACCTTCTTCCGCTCTGGTCCCACAGAGGCTGGAGTGAGGGCCGCCGGCCGGAGAAGAGCATGGGCGTTCCACATGGCATGTGCCACACCCTCGGCCTCGACAATCAGGGATGGGGCCCCCGTACCCCCTGCACAGGGGAGGGGCAGCAGGTTCCTGAATCCCAGGCCTGGCTCCTGGCGGGGAGCGTGACAGGCCCGTGGACCCCATGCCCTGGAGAGAATGGAAACCCCAGCCCACAACCCATGTTTCCTGATGCGCTCGCTTTGGATGAAGAATACACAGCGGGAACCCATGAGGCCCAGGCTGGCCGTCGTGGGGAGTGGGGCGTCCCTGGGACTGTGGGACCTAAGATGAAGGCCCACAGCACTGGTGTGGCTGAGTGGCCACCGTGTCCCTCCTGGGAAGGCAGCTTCCAGGCTGGGCCAGGGTGGGAGGAGTCAAGGCTGGTCGTGGCCGGCCTGTTGGAGGGAGCAGCCCTGTGGCCAGGGGAAGGGCCGGAGCTCTGGCTCCTGGCTCCTGGCCCAAGTTCTTTCTAAATTTGTTGCCCAACCCCCACAGGGACCCTGAGCCACATGTGGTTTTTTTCCGTGACAGAACTTCTGTCCCAGTGTGTGCTGCCTGTCTGGGCGGGGGGCTCCAGGCTGGGGACAGAGGAAGGGGGAAGGGAAGGAAAATGAGCTCCCTCTGGGGGCTCCAGATTGGGGTCAGGAGGGGAAGGAAAAAGGGGAGAGGATAAGAGAGGGATGGGGGCACAAAGCCTGGCAGAGGACCTGCCCGCCCTCGCTGCTGCTGCCCTGCTGGAGCCCCTCCCCTCCAGCTGTAGGCCCGGCGTGGCGGTGTCAGGTGGAAGGGATGTGCGGGGGGGAGGTGGGGGCCCTGGAGGACAGGCTGAGGTGCAGGAGCCCAGGGTGGGACAGGGCTTGCAGGAGGGGCCCTCGGCTTCACCAGGTGTCCTGAGCCTGACCAAGCCAGGAGGGCTCTGAGTGCCGGAGGGCTGAAGAGGGGATGTGACCTCCGGCAGGGGATCCGCGAGAGCTGGCCAGGCCTCCCCCTTTGGTGCCTCCGTCCGGCCCAAGTCCCGCCTGGGCCGCACCCCCTGACTCACTACTTCCTTTGCATAGAAGCGGAAACCTCCCTGGAGCTTCCTCTGCTCTGGCCGCTCCCTGGGGACCCGCAGGTGTCGCTGCCCCTCGGGCCGGAGCCGGCCCCGGAAGCCCCTGGCCACCCCCTCGCCCTGGGAGGTGCATTTCCTGCCCGGAGTCTTAGGCCCCGGCGTCCGGCACAGGCGGGGGCGGCAGAGCTGGGGGCAGTGGACCAGCTGCAGGTAGGGGTGGGCGGGGGCCCAGGGCCCAGGCCAGTTGCTGCCAGTCAGCGGCTCTTGCTCCGCCCCGGCTCTTGTTTCTGCCCATCCTTTCACCTCACCTCCACCGGTCTCGGGGTTCCCGTGCTCCTCTGCTGCTTCACTGGAGGGCTGTGGGGAGGACCCCAGTTCTGGAGCGGGGCTGGGAGGCCTGGGCTGAGCCTGGGGACGGGGCTGGGCCTGTTCTCAAAATCGTAAGTTCCGGCCAGACCCCCAACAAGTGTTCGGGAGCGTGTGGGGGCGCTTCTGAACTCCGGGGCGCTCAGGCCTCTGCTTCCCGCGGCCCCTCCTTGGGAGACGGCCCAGTCCAGTCGGAGCGGCGGGCGGGGGCAGGGGCCGGTGTGACCGTTCTTCACCCCAGTGGGCGCCTGGTCGGCCACTGACTCCTTCGACTCCTCCTCCAGGAAGCCGGGGCGGCCACTAGATAAGCCTCTAGCCCTCCACTTCCTCAAGGCTCGAGGCCATTTATGGGAGGACCCGAGAGATTTGCATCGGGGCCCCACGGAAGGGCCGCTTCCCCGTCGGAGGGGCGAGGCTGCGACCAAGCCCTGGCCGTGGCCCTGGGGCAGCCCAGGCCGCACCCCGCGGGACTCCCAGGGGTAAGGTCACTCCCGGGAACGGTTCGCGCGGGAGAGGGCGGTGGCGGGAGTCCGGAGACCCTCCCTGTCTTCCCGTTGCAGGGAGGGCGACCTGTATGCGGAGCGCCGTTCCTGCGCCATGGACCGCGGCCCGCCCAGCCTGGAGCCTGCTGCCGCGGCCCCTGGAACCTCGGGCCGGTGCGTGATCGCGCCCGTGCGCGCCGTGCTCCGCCTGCGCCGCCGGGTGTGTGTCCTGCGCAAGCGGCGCCTCCTGCAGCCGGGTGGGGGGCCCGATGTCGGGACCGGGGCGCCCAGGCCCGGCTGCAGCTCCCCGGCGCCGCGCGCGGATACTGACCAGCCGCAGTTCTTCACCTTCGACGGCCCTGCGGAGCTGTCCTCCAGGACGCCACGCAAGAGGCGCCGGCGCAGCCGCTTGGTGCTTTACCCGGAGACCTCGCGCAAGTTTCGGCCGCGCGTGGAGCACAGGAGCCGCGCGCAGCGCTGCCTGCTGCTGCTGGTCGCCATCGTGGGCTTCCAGGTGCTCAACGCCATCGAGAACCTGGACGACAACGCGCAACGCTATGACCTTGACGGGCTGGAGAAGACGCTGCAGCGCTCGGTGTTCGGCCAGCCCGCCGCCGTGGGGCGCATCGTGGCGCTGATGCGGGACTACCTGGCCACGCACGTGCACAGTCGTCCGCTCCTCCTGGCGCTGCACGGGCCCAGTGGCGTGGGCAAGAGCCACGTGGGCCGCCTGCTGGCGCGCCACTTCCGCGCGGTGTTGGAGGACGGCGCGCTTGTGCTGCAGTACCACGCGCGGCACCACTGCCCCGAGGCGCGCGCCGCACAGGACTGCCGCGAGGAGCTGGCGCGGCGCGTGGCCGACGTGGTGGTGCGGGCCGAGGCGGAGGAAAAGACGCCGCTCCTGGTGCTGGACGACGCGGAGCTCATGCCGCGGCCGCTGCTGGACGAGCTGCACGGCTTCCTGCAGCCGCAGCGCCCGCACCCCTTCCACAGCGCCATCTACGTGCTCCTCAGCGGCGCGGGCGGCAGCGAGGTCACGCGCTTCGTGCTGCAGAACGCGTCCCGCGCGCTGCCCCTGCGCCCCGACGGCGCCCGCAGTGCCCAGACCCAGACGCACGAGGACTTGCGCGCCAGCCTGCAGGCACTGCTGTCCCGGGAGCACCCGCTGTGGCAGGCCGCGGCCGTCGTGCCGTTTCTGCTGCTGGACAAGCGGGACGTGGTCAGCTGCTTCCGCGACGAGATGGCGGGCGAGGGCTTCTTTCCCGATCAGGCCCGCGCGGAGCGTCTGGCCGCGCAGCTCAGCTTCTACCAAGTGGCTGGCCGCGAGTTTGCTGTGACCGGCTGCAAGCAGGTGGTGGCCACGGTGAACCTCCTGTAGTGGGGGCGCGGGACGGGACGTTTGGGTTGACGGCAGCAGTGGCGGGTGACCAGGGACCCTGCGGGCTGGTGCAGGCCCCTGAGGCGGCCAGTGCCTTTGTGGCTGCTAGGTTCAGGGGTGCGTCCGCTCAGAGCTCTACCTCCAGGTCCACACCCGCCTCAGAGCCGCAGGAGAGCAGCCCCCACCCTCGTGAACGCGCCCATTCCCCTGCTGGGGGTCCCAGGCATGGTCTGGTGGGTTCTGTTTGGTCGCAGGAGGTGGGCGCCGGGTTCCCATGGTACAAGGATGACCTCAGGGCCAGCAGTGCCCAGGGTCACACAGCTGGGGCCCACCTTGCCTCGGGGCGGGGGGGATGGCTGTGGGTAGGCGGCCTCCCCACGCTCAGTGCTGGGGTGGGGCTCTCATCCCCGCCACCCTGCAGATGAGCACAGAGGAGGCTGCAGCCAGCCACGACAGTGCTGGGGTCCCGCTGTCTTCTCCCCCGCCACCCCTCACTGGAGTCCCGCTGTCTCCTCCCCCCCCACCCCTCACTGGGGTCCCGCTGTCTCCTCCCCCCCCCCCCCTCACTGGGGTCCCGCTGTCTCCCCCCCCCCCACCCCTCACTGGGGTCCTGCTGTCTCCTCCTCCCCCACCCCT
>NW_022437066.1:867497-877180 GCF_009761245.1 Sapajus apella | reverse complement strand
CCCCTCACTGGGGTCCTGCTGTCTCCTCCTCCCCCACCCCTCACTGGCGTCCCGCTGTCTTCTCCCCCCTACCCCTCACTGGGGTCCTGCTGTCTCCTCCTTCCACCCCACCCCTCGCTCAGGTCGTATTCTCAGCAGCTCTAGGCTTGCGCGACTTGACCCGAAGGCCGGGGCCTCAGGCAGCCTCTGTCCGCCTTCCCAGAGCCCCCAACCCCGTGCCACCGGCTCTGGCTTGGACTCACTGGGTGACCGAGAGCCCGCGGGGCAAGCAGGAGGTGCCCAGGCATCCGCCCATCACCCTCTTCGCGCACGTGGGCCCCTCAGCCCGTGGCCGCCACGTGGTCACCACGACTGCGCGACCCACCTTCCCTGTGGCCTTTTGTGCCCGGAGTTCCGCCCACCCGCGTCCTCCCCACGCCTGTCGACCCCACCCCCCACAGCTCCCCACGCTCCGCCTCTCGGAAGCCCTCCTGGATTCTTCTGGGACATCGGCTCCCTACGCCCATGGGGGCTTTAGAGGAAGGTGTTTTGGGTGCTTTCTGTGCCACGTCTCCTTGGGGGCGGCGGTCGCCCCGGAACGGTTCTCGTCTCCTCCCGCAGCCCAGGTGCCTGGGAATCACCGGGAGCCTCACTGCCGCCGCCTCGTGGCGCGCCCGGCCCAGCCTGCGGAGCCGCCGAGCCCGTGGCTTCTGTGGTCGCCGGGGCTGAGCGCGCGCCTGGGCCCTGAGTCCCCCGGGCCGCCCCAAGGCCTGTCCCGGCCGCCGGCCCCGCAGCGGTTCCGGCCCGGGAGGAGCGCACGGGCGCCGGGACCCGTCCTAAGGGGCTCAGAGGGCGGCTGGGAGGTTTCACGCCCTTGCGGGGCGCGGTCGAGTGGGGTCACCGCAAAGGCGGAGGCGGGGCCGCGCCAGGAGCCCAGAGTCCAGCGCCCTCGGCGCGCGCCCCAGCGAGTGGGAATCCCACGCGTGCACGCGCGTCCCCGGCCCCGAGGCCTCAACTCGGTCCGGAGACCGCGCCCGCCCGCGCGGCTGTCCTTGGAGAGGCCCCGCGGGTCTCGCGGAGGGTGTCCCGTTCTCCCCAGTCCATGCTCGCCCTGGCGGTTGGTGTCTGTGGTCTGGGGCGAGGGCCGTGCAACGGAGCCGGGGATTCGGGCCCCTTGAAATCTGGCATCTCCGGGCGGATGGCGGCGGCTCCCCAGAGCTCAGCACGCAGGTCCTGGGTCCTGCCCGGAGGGGCCTGAGGACTCCTGCGGCTCTCGGGCTCCTGGAGTTTGGGGAGGGATCTGGTTCCGCGGGGTGGGGCTGCGGCTTCCAGGAAACCTTTGTCTCTTGGGGCCGTGCGGACCCGCTGGCCATCTCTGGGAGGAGCTCTGTCCCGCCCACCCCCAGGGCTGGGCAGCCGGGGGTAGGAGCCCCCTCCAGGAGAGTGCCTGTCCCAGGAGCCCACACAGAGGGGCGCCCAGCTCTGGTCTGGCCTTCGTGTTGGCTTCGAGGTCATAACAGAGGGCTGCCGAGTAGGGAGCGTGTCTGCCAGTCCCTGCATGGGTGAATGTTGGGGTGCTCACCACTCCCCAGGCCTGTCACCTCCCCCTCCCACAGAGCACCCACCTGGAGGCGTCACCTGCCGGGCAAGCGTGGGCCGTTCATCCACCCTTCAGTCAACAACACCCACCTAGCATCCGCTTGTATCAAAAAGTCCAAATCTAAGGGGAAATTTTCCTCCCTCTCTTTCCTGGCGCCATCTCTCTTCACTGCAACCTCCGCCTCCCAAGTTCGAGTGATTCTCCTGCCTCAGCCTCCCGAGTAGCTGGGATTACAGGTGCCCACCGCCACGCCCGGCTAATTTTTTCAATTTTTGGTAGAGATGGGATTTCACTGTGTTGGCCAGGCTGGTCTCGAACTCCTGACTTCGTAAACCTCCTGCCTCGTCCTCCCAAAGTGCTGGGATTACAGCCGTGAGCCATTGCGCAGCGTCTTTTTAATTTATTTCTAAAACGTTACAATTGAGGCCAATTTTTGTGCTTTAGAAGAATGTGCACCAAGTGCGGGTTATAAACGCGGCCAAAAATCATGCTTGTTAATAAACTGTGTGGTTCAAATCGGATAACCTCGTTTGATTTGTGTTTTTGCCTGCTTGGTCCGATAATAATTGAGGAGGGTGCTAATGTCTTTCCCTAATTGTAGATTTGTGGTAGATTTATCACTTTCTCGCTAAGCTTCTATTTAATAGGCCATACTGACTGGTGGCTTTGTTTTGCTTTTTGTTGGAGACACTTCTGATGGGGAAGTGGTGCAGACGTGGAAGTTGATGAAGGAGTGGAGATCACGTGCATTCTGCAGCTCGAACATCCAGGCTTTCCAGGAAAGCCATAAATAACTAAAAGAGTATTTTTCTTAATTGCCCTGGACAGGTGCTGAGGGCAGATGGCCCAGGCTGGACGTGTGGGAAGCTGCCGGCTAACCCGATTCTCCCACACACCCTAGCTGCTCTCCTCATACGCGCTACACCCTTTCTGTGCAGTTGTCTGAGTTATTTGACGTCTGCCGTGGATCGTTAGGTAGTAACCCTCGTGATCTGTGTGTGCACGTACTAATGGCTTTTTTTTTCTTTTGAGGCGCAGTCTCATTCTGTCACCCAGGCTGAAGTGCAGTGGCACGATCTCCACTCACCGCAACCTCCGCCTCCCAGGTTTAAGTGATTCTCCCGCCTCGGCCTTCCGAGTAGCTGGGACTACAGACGCCCACCACCACGCCCGGCTAATTTTTGTATTTTTAGTAGGGGCGGGGTTTCATCATGTTGTCCAAGCTGGTCTTGAACTCCTGACCTCAGGTGATCCACCTGCCTCAGCCTCCCAAAGTACTGGGATTACATGTGTAAGCCACCTCGCCCGCCCTCCTCTTTTCTTTTGATAGAGACCGGGCTGGCCACACGAGGTGGCTCACACCTGTAATCTCAGCACTTTGGGAGACTGAGATGCGCGGATCACAAGGTCAGGAGATTGAGACCATCCTGGCCAACATAGTAAAACCTATCTCTACTAAAAATGCAAAATTGGCTGGGCGTGGTGGCTCAGGCCTGTAATGCCAGCACTTTGGGAGGCCGAGGTGGGCAGATCATGAGGTTAGGAGATCAAGACCATCCTAGCCAACATGGTGAGATCCCATTTCTACTAAAAAAATACAAAAATTAGCCGGGCATGGTGGCTTTCGCCTGTAGTCCCAGCTACTCAGGAGGCTTAGGCAGGAGAATTGCTTGAACCCAGGAACCAGAGGTTGCAGTGAGCCAAGATCATGCCACTGCACTCCAGCCTGGTGACAGAGCAAGACTCCATCTCAAAAAAAAAAAAAAAAAAAAAAAAAAAGAATAGAGACAGGGTCTCAGGGTCTCTCTGTCGCTCAGGCTGGAGTGCAGTGACATGACTGGCTACTTACAGCCTCTGCCCCGGGCTCAGATGATTCTCCCACCTCAGCCTTCCAACGTGCTGCAATTCCAGGCCTGAGCCACCGTGCCTGGTCTCTGCATTTTCTTCTTCTTCTTCTTTCATTTTTTTGAAACGAAATCTCGCCCTTTCACCCAGGCTGGAGTGCAGTGGCTCAATCTTGGCCCACTGCAACCTCCACCTCCTGGGTTCAAGGGCTTCTCCTGCCTCATCCTCCCTAGTAGCTGGGACTACAGGTGTGTGCCACTATGCCCAGCTAATTTTTTTTTTTGAGACGAAGTTTTGCTCTTGTTGCCCAGGCTGGGGTGCAAGAGTGCAGTCTCGGCTCACTGCAACCTCTCCCTCCTGCTCAAGCAGTCCCCCTGCCTCAGTCTCCCAAGTAGCTGGGACTACAGGATGCACCACCACAGCCAGCTCATTTTGTGATCCTCTTGCCTAGACCTCCCAAGGTGCTGGGATTACAGGCATGCCACCATGCCTGGCCCTAGACAAACTTTCTAAAATAAAGTTTTTTTTTTTTTTATTTGTGTTAGACAGGGTCTCACTCTGTCACCCAGGCTGGAGTCCAGTGGTGTGATCTCGACTCACTGAAGCCTTAAACCTCCAGGTACAAGCAATCCTCCTGCCTTGGTCTCCTGAGTAGCTGGGACCACAGGCATGTGCCACCATGGCCTGGTAATTAAAAAAATTTTTGTACAAATGGGGTCTCACTATGTTGTCCAGGCTGGTCTCAAACTCCTGGGCTCAGACAGTGCTCCCACTTTGGCCTCCCAACGTTCTGATATTACAGGTGTGAGCCACCATGCCCGGCTACACATTCTTTAAAAGCAAATTTTGTCTTGTTTCATTTCTGCAGAAAAGTCTTTTGGGAAGTTTGATAGGAATTACCTTAGTCATTAGATCACTTTGGGGTAAATTGACATATCAATCAATATTAAATCTTCGAATTGGCTGGGTGCCATGGCTCACGCCTGTAATCCCAGCACTCTGGGAGGCCAAGGCAGGTGGATCACCTGAAGTCAGGAGTCCGAGGCCAACCTGGCCAACCTGGTGAGACTCCGTCTCTACTAAAAATACAAAAGTTAGCCGGGCGTGGTGGCGGCTAATTTTTGTATTTTTAGTAGAGACGGGGTTTCTTCATGTTGGTCAGGCTGGTCTTGAACTCCCAACCTCAGGTAATGTGCCCGCCTCGGCCTTTCAAAGTGCTGGGATTACAGGCGTGAGCCACGGTGCCCAGCCAATTTTTGTATTTTTTAGTAGAGATGGAGTTTCACCACGTTGGTCAGGCTGGTCTTGAAATCCTGAACTCAAGCAATCCTCCTGCCTCGGCTCCCTGAAGTGCTGGGATTACAGGCGTGAACCACTGTGCCTGGCCTTCACCTTGAAAGTTTTAGAGCCAATGTATCTTTCTCTGAAGATCTGAAACGTCTTTAGACAGAATGGAAAGCGATGGAAATCTACAAAAGTGCTTTGAAGATCCAAAAGAAAAAGCTTTGGATTTGTTTCTGGCAGCATCAGTGGTGGAGACGGAGGGACACGTCGCAGGCCTTCCACGGAGCCTCGGGCTGCGGGCCGGTTCTCGCGGCACTGTCAGGTGGGGTGTGTGTGGTTACGTGACCAGAGGATCCACCAGCCAGAACTTCTGAAGTTGGAGTGAAACGACAGTGACGGTGCACCTCGGGTCTTGTCAGAGCAAGTTCTGTCTGTTCGCTTCTAACACAGGGTTTCGCTCCCTTGCCCAGGCCGGGGTGTGATATACGATCACAGCTCACGGCAGCTTCCACCGCCTAGGCTCAAGCGATCAAGCGATCCTCCCGCCTCAGCTTCCCAGGTAGCTGGACTACAGGTGCATGCCACCGTGCCCGGCTAATTTTGTTGTTTTTGGAGAGACGAGGTCTCACCATGTTGCACAAGCTGGTCTCCAGCCTCTGGGCTCGAGGGATCCTCCCGCCTCAGCCTCTCAGAGGGCTGGGATTACGGGCGTGAGCCACCACACCTGGTACAGAGTGTGTTCTTTTTTTTTTTTTTTCTGAGACGGGGTTTCGCTCTTGTTGCCCAGGCTGGAGTGCAGAGGCGTGATCTCTGCTCACTGTAATCTCTGCCTCCCAGGTTCAAGTGATTCTCCTGCCTCAGCCTCCCAAGTAGCTAGGATTGCAGGCATGTGGTACCGCACCACACCCAGTGGAGACAGAGTTTCACCATGTTGGCCAGGCTGGTCTCGAACCCCTGACCTCAGGTGATCCGCCTGCCTCAGCCTCCCAAACTGCTGGGATTACAGGTGTGAGCCACCTCACCCAGCCCCAAAACAGGTTTTTGTTTTGTTTTTTTTAGAACAAATTTTGTAACCAGTGGTCCATTCCTTTAAATATCCTTCATTGTCAGAAATTTTCGCCCTGTGAAGATGTTCTGCAGGCAGGTTGATATAATTCTGCCTTTCAGGACCAAGCCCAGGCAAGCATTTTGTGGCCCACGTCGGGTTCTGGTGGTGAGCGAATGAGGCAGGTTTCCAGCATGGTTTTAGGTAGAAGTCTTAGCGCTGCTGCGTCATTGGGTGTGTGTGTCCACGAAACGGCCAAATTCCAGGAAACACTGGGAGTCCTCTGTGTCCTCGGCAGACCTTTAGCTTCAATCCTGAGCTGACATCCTGAATCCTCTGTACTTGTTGTTAATCTCATTATAAGATGGCACTGCCATCCCCGCCTCACCCTCACAGCTCCAGCAGCTCATTCCAGATCAGGCAAGGTCGGTCCCGTCTGCCTGCTTTCACTCACCACTGTAGCATCTGGCAGACGTCCCTGTTCTTTTTTGAGAGGAGTCTCACTCTGTCACCCAGTCTGGAGTGCAATGGCGCCAACTGAGCTCACTGCAACCTCCGCCTCCTGGGTTCGAGTAAGTCTCTGCCTCAGCCTCCCCAGTAGCTGGGATTAGAGGTGACTGCCACTGTGCCTGGCCAAATTTTTATTTTTTTTAACTGTTGCCCAGTCTGGAGTGCAGTGGTGCGGTCATGGTTCATGCGGCCTCCACCTCCTGGGCTCCAGCCGTTCCACCACCTCCGCCTCCCGAGTGGATGGCGCCACAGGTGCACACCGCCACGTCTGGCTAGTTTTTACATATGTTTTTAGAGACGAGACCTCACTAAGGTGCCCAAGCTGATCTCAAACGGTTGGGCTCAAGCAATCCTCCTCATCCTCCCAAAGTGCTGGGATTACAGATGTAAGCCATCACACCTGGCCTTAACTAGAATTCTTATGACTAGTAACCTTAAATTTTAGTGACGACGGCCGGGCGAGGTGGCTCAGGCCTGTCATCCCAGCACTTCAGGAGGCTGAGGTGGGAGGATCCTGAGGTCAAGAGATGGAGACCATCCTGGCCAACATGGTGAAACTCTGTCTCTACTAAAAATACAAAAATTAGCCGGGTGTGGTGATGCGTGCCTGTAATCGCAGCTACCCGGGAGGCTGAGGCAGCAGAATTGCTTGAATCTGGGAGGTGGAGGTTGAAGTGAGCTGAGATTGCCCCACTGCACTCCAGCCTGGGTGACAGAGTGAGACTCCATGTCAAAAAAATTTCTCTTTAGTGATGATTTCTTTTTTCTTTTTCTTTTCTTTTTTGGCAACAGCTTAATTTAAGCATACCCTGAGAACGGATGAAGATATTTCTTTTTTCTTTTTTTTTGAGATGGAGTCTCATTCTGTCGCCCAGGCTGGAGTGCAGTGGCGTGATTTCAGCTCTCTGCAACCTCCACCTCCCAGATTCAAGCAATTCTCCTGCCTCAGCCTTTCGAGTAGCTGGGATTAAAGGCACCTGCCACCACACCCAGCTAATTTTTGTATTCTTCATAGAGACGGGATTTCATCATGTTGGTCAGGCTGGTCTTGAACTCCTGACCTCAAGCAATCCACCTGCCTTGGCCTCCCAAAGTGCTGGGATTACAGGCCTGACCCACCGTGCCCAGCTCAATATTTCTATTTTTATTTTACCAATAATTTAAAAAACATTTTTGGCTGGGCGCCGTGGCTCACACCTGTAATCCCAGCAACTTAGGAGGCTGATGTGGCCGTATCATGAGGTCAGGAGTTCGAGACTAGCCTGGCCAACATATTGAAACCCCATCTCTACTAAAAATACAAAAATTGCGGGGCGTGGCCGGGTGTCGTGGCTCATGCCTATAATCCCAGCACTTTGGGAGGCTGAGGCGGGTGGATCATCTGAGGTCAGGAGTTTAAGCCCAGCCTAGCCAAAATGGTAAAACCTCGTCTCTACAAAAAATGCAAAAATTAGCTGGGCGTGGTGTTGCGCACCTGTAGTTCCAGCTACTTGGGAGGCTGAGGCAGGAGAATCGCCTGAACCCGGGAGGTGGAGGTTGCAGTGAGCTGAGATGGAGCCACCGCGTTCCAGCCTGGGTGACAGAGTGAGACTTCATCTCAAAAAAAAAAAACAACTACAGACTACTATAGCATCAATCACGTTACACACAGTGGCACGATCTTATTTAGAAATAAGTCTAAGAAATTGTTTAAGATCTTCACCACATACAACCATAAATCACTGCTGAGAGCTATTTTTAAAGACATAAAGACAAAGATAGATCACCCTTGCTCATGCGCTGGAAGCCTCAATATTTTGATGACAATTTCTCCCAACTGACACATATATTCAACGTCATCCCTACAGTTTTGGGAGGAAATTGTCAAGCTGACTCAAAAGCTGTTTTGAAAATGCAAAGGGCGGCCGGGCACAGTGTCTCATGCCTGTAATCCTGGCACTCTAGGAGGCTGAAGCAGTTGGATCAATTCAGGTCAAGAGTTCAAGACCAGCCTGGCCAACATAGTGAAATCCCATCTCTACGAAAAATACAAGACTTAGCTGGGCGTGGTGGTGCACGCCTGTAGCTTGGAAGGCTGAGGCAGCAGAATCACTTGAGCTCGGGAGGTGGAGGTTGCAGTGAGCCGAGATCACGCCACTGCACTCCAGCCTGGGCAACAGAACCTGACTCCATCTCAAAAAAAAAAAAAAAAAAAACCCAGAAAAGAAAATGTGAAGGGCCAAGAATGGGTAAAAAAGAACAAGGTAAGAGCTCATTGCACCAGACACCAGGCCTGGCTACGAGGCGGCAGTAACCCAGGCCATGCAGCCCGGACAGACCGACCAAGGGACGGACAGACAGACCAACAGACATTGTTCAGAGAGAGACTCACACATTTGAACCCAACGGATGACAAAGGCAGCACTGGCTTGGGGGGCGATGGATAAGCATACGGAAAACGAAATAAAGTTTGACCCGGAGGCCACACCAGGCACAAAAACAGGTCTGGGGGTTCTAGAGCCGAGTGTATAAGAAAACCACTTTCCGGAACACGATATGGACCCCTACTATATGCTCATGTGGGCAGGAAAAGACTTCCTAAATCGGACACAAAGAGCAAGAAATATCGGCCAGGTGCGGTGGCTCACGCCTGTCATCCCAGCACTGTGGGAGGCTGAGGCAGGCGGATCACCTGAGGTCAGGAGTTTGAGACCAGCCTGACCAACATGGAGAAACCCCATCTCTACTAAAAATACGGAATTAGCCGGTGTGCTGGCTCACGCCTGTAATCCCAGCTACTCGGGAGGCTGAGGCAGGACAGGTGCTTGAATCCGGGAGGTGGAGGTTGTGCTGAGCCGAGATCACCCCACTGCACTCCAGCCTGGGCAACAATCTCGAAACTGCATCTCAAAAAAAAACAAAAAAAAAACAAGAAATATCAAGAAAAGTAAAACAAATTAATAAATAATATCGAGCAATTCTCCTGCCTCAGCCTCCCGAGTAGCTGGGACTACAGGGACGCGCCACCACACCTGGCTAATTTTTGTATTTTTCGTAGAGATAGGGCTTTACTATGTTGGCCAGGCTGGCCTTGGAACTCCTGACCTCAGGTGATCTGCCCGCCACCACACCTGGCTTTAGTAGCCGTGCCTGGCCGGCAAACGTTTTCAAAATCAAGACTGTGATGAAAACTGCTTTGCCCAAAATTTTGGTCCAAAACCTTCTCTGCAATACCTGTCAAGCAAATGAAGTTCAGCCATGTGGACAGGTCCTAACTTTACCAGAGAAATAATTTGGATCCAGCTACCTCTTGCCGAGCAGTGAGTTTCTGAGGCTATGTCATGGCTAGAGTTCCAAAGTAAAAGCAATTGGATCTGTGTGTGTGTGTGCGTGTGTGTGTGCACGCGCGTGTGCCTGTGTGCTTGTTTAAATGTGTTTGTG
>NW_022437066.1:866309-867397 GCF_009761245.1 Sapajus apella | reverse complement strand
AAAAAAAAAAAAAAAAAAAAAAAAAAAAAAAAAAAAAAAAATCATCTTGCCGATTTCCACAGAAAGCCTGTTGGATGTCGATTGTGACTGCGCTGAATCTGCAGATGAATTTGGGGAGCGCTGAGAACACCATCCATCAAGTCTTTCAGGCAGTGAACCTGACGCTTCTCTGTTTTCATTTAGATTTAAAAAGTTTCTCGGGCGTGGTGGCTCACACCTGTAATCCTAGCACTCTAGGCTGAGTCGGGCAGATTACCTGAGGTCAGGAGTTTGAGGCCAGCCTGCGCAACGTGGTGAAAAGGTGTCTCCACTCTATCTCAAAAAAAAAACAACAACAAAAAAAATCCACTTTTTTTTCCCTAGCAATGTTGTATAGTTCTCATTGGAGAGATCTTTCATTACACATCTTTCAACAAATTTACTTTGAAGCATTTTATGTTTTGCCATGCTATTTTATGCCACTTAAAAAGTTTTATTTCCTGAAAGTTGACAGGACACAATCACAGTCGATTTCTGTGCGCGGACTTTGCACCCTGCACGTGTGCCACCTTCAGCGTCCGTGTTGGCGAAGTGACCGGCCCCAGACCCGAAGCCCGGCCGCGGTGCGGAGAGCCCTGGGCCCGCGCTGCACGTCTGCAGCCGTCCGAGGCTGGGCTTCCCGTCCGCGGGTTCGGGGCCGGGACCCTCGGAGAACGTTCTGGAATAGCGGGGGGCGACGGCGGCCGGAGAACGTTCTGGAACAGCGGGGGCGGGGGCGGCCCGGAGAACGTTCTGGAACAGCGGGGGCGGGGGCGGCCGGGGAACGTTCTGGAACAGCGGGGGCGGCCGGGGAACGTTCTGGAACAGCGGGGGCGGGGGCGGCCCGGGGCGCGGAGACCTCCCCGGGTCTGTGCCTTTGTCTCGGGCGCTCGCGGGTGAACCCCGCGGCTTCCCGGCTGCGCCCGCTCGTGGGAGTCGCGGGACCCCCGGCGGATTTCGGGGCGAGTGGTGACCCTAACGTTTCCCTCCCGTCCGCGGTGAACGGCAGGCGAGGAGCCCCGACGGAGATCCGAGCACGGGGACCCGCGGCGGCCAGGGCTGGTCCCGCG
>NW_022437066.1:864788-866299 GCF_009761245.1 Sapajus apella | reverse complement strand
CCCCCCGACCGCCCGTCCTCCTTCCTCCATGGCTCCATTTTTAGCGCGCTCATGTCACAGAGGAAAGACTACATTTCCCAGGCTCCCTTGCACGGCGGTGGGGCGTATGACTACGTTTAGCCAATGGGAGGCATCATGGAAGGAGAGGCCCCGCCTCTCCCCTGCAGGCCGGAGCGCGGCCCCCGCCCCGCCCCGCCCCGCCCCGCCCCGCCCCGCCCCGCCCCGCCCCGGCCCTCTGCGGGCTGGAATGCAGACTTGATGGCTGGATCTGGGCGGCCATTTTGAGCCATGGGAACTAAAAGCCGGTCCAGGAACTCTGAGCAGCCCGGGGCCACCTACCCCAGCCTCACTGGGCTGAGAAATACGCGGGGTCCTGTTGACACCACTCCTGCTTCACTTTTGTCATTCTCTTTGGAAAGTTCATGGGATGCTCTGGGTTTCATCCCTTTGAGGGCTCCTGTCCGCGGGGCCAGCACATGGCTCTGGGGACCTAGGGAGGCGGCCCGCAGCCCTGCAGAGGCTCATCCCCTAACACACATGCCGGGTGCAGGGAGCAGTGCTGCCCGTGCCGCCTCCGTGAGAGGAGGGCGGCGGGGAAGCCAGAACGGGCCTGCGGGTCCGGCGCGGCGTCCTCTGCTGAGGCGCCCGGAGGCCCTGACAGATGGGGCCGGGTCCTGCGCCCACCTGCAGCGTGACACGTGGCGGCCACGTCCACGGGGTCCTGCTGAACATCTACTCTTTGAGGCCCCAGGGCCTCCCCTTCCCTTCGGACCGCGAGGAGAACAGCACACCATGGCCAGCCCTTGTTGAGGGCTGTGAAGGGGTCCCTTCTCCAGCGCCTGGTCCGCGGGTCCTCCTGGGGCTGCAGAGGCCGAGAGTCGCCAAGGGCACCTGCCGCCGCCCCTGCCCCAGGGCGCCTCTGACCTCGCGGCTGCCCGCGGCCGTCCCACCCGCCCCGGGCCCGAGCCAGTGCCACGCGGCCCCTGTGCGTCCCGGCCCCGCCGTCGGCCCCGGCGCCCGCCCGCTTCCCTGCGCGGAGGACTCGGGGCCCGCGGGGTCGCGCAAGGCGGGAACGCGGCGGCCACAGGGCGGCAGCACCTCCGCGGCGGCTCCGGCCCCTGCGCCCGGGTGAGGTCGGTGCTGGGTCGGAGCCGCCTCCCCACCCGCCGGGCGCACTCGAGCCCCACGCGCGGCGGCGTCTGGTGGGCGGGGCGGGGTGTCTGGAATGAGCCGCGCATCCCGGACGTGACCCCAGCGCTGGGGCCAGTGGGCGCGCGGCGCTGCGGGCTGGCAGCGCCCCCACGGCTCGCCCCTCGCGGCCCCGGCGCTTTCCGGGGCCCCGCCCCCACCGTCCCCGCCCCGCGCGCCTCGACCCCTCCCCCGGCGCGCCCCCCGCGGCCCCGCCCCTCCCCCCGCGCGCCCCCCGCGGCCCGGCCCCTCCCCCCGCGCGCCCCCCGCGGCCCCGCCCCTCCCCCCGCGCGCCCCCGGCGACCCCTCCCCTCCTCTCCTCT
>NW_022437066.1:829122-864688 GCF_009761245.1 Sapajus apella | reverse complement strand
CCCCCCCCGCACCCCGGCCCCCGCCCCCGCCCTCATTAGCATAGCAGCTGCTCGCCGAGCCGGACGGCGCGGAGGAAAGGGCAGAGGCCTCGGGAATGAATGGGGGGCCGCGGCTTTGGAGGCGAGAGAAGAAAGACCGACAGACGGACGCGCGCAGGACGGTCGGAAGGACGGCCCCGCAGAAGAGCGCGCGGGCGGGCGTGGGAGGCTTCCCGCGGCGGGGGCGGCTCGGGGCCGTGGAGCCGGAGGGTGCGGGTTTGGGCGGAGGGCGGCCTCCCGGGGACCCGGCGCCCCGAGGGTCTGCACCGGAGAAGGAGCGGCTGCAGAGGTTCCCAGCCGGGCCACGGCCGCCTCCCCTGGCCTGCGCCCTCGCGTCCCGGCCTGGGGTTCGTTCCCAGCTGTCCCCGGCGCGGGCTTCCTTTCCCGTCCTTCAAGGCCCCGGTGGACGCTGCCTCCTCCCCGCGGGCCCAGCGAGCTTCGGGGGCCGCTGCCTGCGGGAGGTCAGAGGCTTCTGCTCCGGGTGCTCCCGCGTCGCCCCCGCTCTGTCCCGACCTCCCGCTCTCCCCCGCACCCCGCCCCCTGGCCCGCTCCCGCGCCTGCTGGCTTTAGACATCACTCTTTCTAGCTGACCATCTTCCTGCACTTCCTTGTCTTTCCGTGGCGTCCGTTCCAACGTAAGCGCTTCCTGCCTTCAGCCGGGGTCAGATCAGAGACAGACAGTTGGACGGGAGCCCAGCAGTCCTGGCGGGGTATGTGGGGCAGGCCCTGACCTTGCCGGCACTGTCTCCTTTCTCTCAGGGGTTCCCAGGGACGCAGCCCTCACCTGCCAGCCCCTCCGCCCTGGCTCCCCTCCGCGCCTCTCGGCTGGACCCCTCCCCGGGCCTCCAAGGCACACCTGCAGATCCAGGAGGCCGGAGCCCCCACCCCCCGCCCCACCACGTAGGCTGGGCCACCCAGTCCTGCCTTCTCACCCTGGTCAAAGGGCCTGCCTGGGGTGGGGGGTTGGGGACTCCCCGGTAACTGCCGTAGGCCAGTACCCACCATAGCTGCCAGTACGCACACCACCCTGCTGCAGCAAGTGATCTGCTGAGCACAGAGCCCCTGGAAGAAGTGTGGGCACAGGCCACTGAACTCGGGAGGGAAATGGGCATGAGACACACCGCAGCTTTCCCCTGGCCACAGCCAGACACCAGGGACTTCCTCCTCTTTGCCCGTACCCCAGAGCTGCCCTCTCCCCTTGCACAGGGGCATACATGTGCCCACTCTGTGGCCAGGGAGGCTCACTCTTGGTGCACACGTGGCCAGCCTCCCCTCCACTGAGCTGCCCGTTCTTGCAATGTGCTGCCCAGGGCTCCCCAACAAGGACAAGCCCGTGGACTGTGCCCAGCGCCCCCAGACCTCCCTCCTGGGTTCTGGACACCTGGACCTTCCCAGCAGAGATTTCATTCATAGATCTGACCCCAAGAGGTGGGGTCAGTCGGGGTTTCACAGTGTGTCTGCCTGCACCCCTGCCCCCCCTCAGGCCATGCCAGGTGAGGAAGCTCAGCGAGGCTGGCCCCAGCCATCCGGGCTGGCCAGTGCACACAGCGGCACCTGGGGAGGAAGCAGATGCCCCCCCGCGGCTCCACCCTCCCAGCCCTCCTCTCAGCTTCCCACCCACCTGCCCGGCCAGGCTTCCTTTTGTTCCTGCTGGAGAGAAAAGCAGCCCAAGGCCTTTCTCAGTCAAATGTATCTTTCAGAAGAGAGAATTTAAGAGTTCTTTTCCAGGATCCTGCGCCTGGGAGGCCCCCGGTGCCAGGCCAAGCCTCTCCACGGTGGGAGAACTTCCCAGATATTGCAGGGGTAGCAACTGGCTGGGACCCCACCCACCTGCAGGCTAGTGCCAAGAACAAATGTTACCTTGGTTTTGTCAGACCCTGGCTGGGGAAGGGTGGCGTGGTCCAGCATACCCCTGGGCCGCCCTGGTGATGCCCAGGCCTGCCCTCATTCTCTGGATACCCCAATTGTGTCAAGGTTCTGTGGCCACTCTCCTTTCCAACAGCTGGGCACCCCCAAGCTGGGTGAAGGCAAGACTTCCCAGAGCCTGCTTCAGGGAGCTGGCCCGTCTCCTGGGCCAATTCCGCAGGGTAGGAAATGCGTAAGCAACGGAAAATGGGCCTGGAAAACCGCGGGTAAACAGGGAGGCAGACGCAGAGCAGGCAGGCACGCGGAGGTGGGGTCTGTGGCAGGGCCGAACTGCAGGACAGCTGGGGAAGCAGGTTCCCGGCCCTCCGCAGAGGAGTCTGAACGCACGAAAAGGGGTTACCTTGGAATTCCCGGGCTTTGGCGTTGTCCAAGCTCTCCGCTGGCTGCTCTTGCTGGGGGGTGTCTCAGGAGTGGCCAGGAGTCCCTGCTCGTTTCTGTCAGGTGCTGGCAACAGTCACCCTGCTCTGCTGTCTCCTCTTGCGAATGTGGGTGCTCAGCCCGAGGCTCAGGTCTACCTCAGGGTCCGTGCTCCTCAGGGTGCCGGACTCCAGGCCTGTGTGGGCTTCCCGATGCCTCCAGGGGACTTTCTGCTTGTCAGGAGTGAGCAGCTATGGTATTTGCCCCCAGTTTAAGAGATATCCCTTCTGTGCAGCAGGCACCCTCCAGCGTGACCCTCTGGGGGTCGGAGTGGTCAGGGCTTCAGGCCCAACTCTCCCCTCTTGGGGGTGGAGGTCTCAGCGGCTCTGCTGGGGAACACAGGAGAGGCCGTGGCACAGCTCTGGGCACTCTGGAGGCGCTGGGTCCTCAGGAGTCCTGTGTGCGGCCGGGCTGGGCTTGTCCGTTGCGTGGGGCTGGGAGCCAGCTGACCAGGCTCTGTCTTCGGGCAAACACAAGCCAAGCATTGTGCAGACGGCACCCACAAACTGTCGCAGCCTGACCCTGAGCCCCAAAGAGGATGTTCCGCCACTTGTGCCAAAGCCAAGAAGGACCAAGAAACTTTTTCTTTAATATCAAAAGATCAATGAAAAATTTATTTATAAATTTTTCCCGCTGGGCTACAAGTCAGTATCGTACACGGGGATGTGCTGCACAGACTTTATCCAGTTAGAAGTGATCATCCCGTGACCCACACAGCTTCCATATGAGCCTAGAAAGTCTTAACATTAATTAACATAATTAAAAAGGTATTTGCATCTAGAAAAAATATACAGAAGAACTCCTTGTGGAGTGATCTGTGCCTCCATTTCAATGTCTGCTTGTTGCGCTGACATTATCAATATATTCTTCTCACACAACGTTTTATAAAAAGCCACAGAGGGCCGCCCGAATCGGACCGGCCACGCACAAAGGGCCTCCACCCACCTGTGTCCTCAAGTGCTCCCCATTTCTGCACGAAGGGTCAGCAGCCCTTCCATGAAGGGGAAACCTCATTTAAATTTGAATAATTCAGCCTCCCTTTTATTTCTCAGGATCAAAACAACAAGGGGTGTGGGGCTGCATAGAAAATCAGAGCCACAGAAACCAGGAAGGGCGCCTTTCACCGAAGTGACGCAGGAGAACCTCCCGGCCCCAGGTCTGGGCGCAGCCCCTCCCCCATGGCAGGGTTTCGGATTCGAAGGGGGGGTCCTCGACGCTCTGGGAGGCTGGAAAGGGGCAAAGCGGTCCTTCAATTCACTCGGCCATTAGCACAAGAGATTCACAGTCTTATAGGTATTTTATAAAAATATAAATATGGGTACACTCTGTTGCCTTCACAACGCTGGATACATCGCCCTTTAAAATTGGGTTTATAACCAAGGTTCAAAAAATACACCTAAAACTTGGCTTAAAATATGTTAATATTTTATATTGTCATAAATGTTATGACATTTAATTGTGGCAAATCCATTTACTTTTTTAAAAAAGTGTGCAACCGTTAACTGATAGAACGCACTAGAAAAGGTAAGGAACGTCCCCTCAGCCCTTCCCCGCCCCCGTGTCCCCGCCACCCTCCGGCGCCAGCGCGCTTCCAGGATCCCGGGAAACTGCTAAACAGGCCGGTTTGGGGGTGGTGGCCTCATCCAGGAGGGCGGGGGAGAGAGGCCCTGGGGCTTCCGAAACTCACGATCTGAGGGAGGGGGAGGAGGAGGGCGGGGGTCGACGTGGGGAGCAGGGGCGGGCCGGGGGCGTGGGGGCAGCACGGGAACGCCACGGGCCGGGCGGCGTTTTCAGTGCAACCAAGAACTGGGAGACTCGTTTTTAAAGACTAGAAAACGACGCGTCCTCCCCCATGACCACGCACAGTGTTTTCCAAACAAAAACCAGGCGCACAAACTTCACCCACAAATGGACACACACAAGATAAATAGTCGCGAACACCCGGAGCAGCGGAGCGTGTCCCCGGCCGCGCGCGAGCGGCGCACGGCGGCCCTGGCGGCTGCTCCTCGGCGCCGGGCGGGTCCTGCGGGCGGCGGGTTAGCTCCGAGTCCGCCGCGCCCCCGCCGCCCGCCTTTCGCCTTCGGGACAAGCGTTTCGCGCGGGGATCCGGTATCCCGGGATTCCGAACTTGCCGGTTGCGGGACTCAAATTTCAAAGGGGATTGGAGGCGGCGGGCGCGGCCGTGGGAAGCGGCTGCGGCCGCGGGGAGGCGCTCGGCGGCGGGGCTGCCCGACCCCGGGGCCGGCCGGACGCACGCGCCGCATCCGCCGTGGCCTGACCCGGCGCGCACCGAGGTAGTTGGCGGGAGGGTGCAGCAGGGACGACGCGCGCGGGCGGGGCGGGGTCGCGGCGGCATCACCGGCCGCCGGCCGCGTACTTGGCCTTGGTGATGAGATAGAGCACGATGTCCTGGTGGCCGCCGAACGCCGCGATGTGCAGCGCGCTCCAGCCGTCGCGGTTGGCCAGGCGGATGTCGGCGCCGAACTTGACCAGCAGCTTCACCAGCTCCAGGTTGCCGTCGATGACCGACTGGTGCAGCGCCGTCTGGCCCTCCGGCCCGAACGAGTTCACGTTGAACTCGCAGCTGGTCATGTTCTGCAGCAGCGACTGCAGCTCCTGCGTGTTGCCCTTGCGCACCGCCTCCTGGAAGATGCGCTGGGTCTGCGGCGCGGAGCAGGTGGACAGCTCGGCCTGGCTCATGCTGCCGCCGGGCGCGGGCCGCGGGCCGGGCCGGGGCTCAGCGCGGGCGGCGGCGGCTGCGGCGCAGGCCCCCGGCTGGCTCGGGGCGCGCCTCGGCGCATGGAGGGCGCGGCGTCCCCGGGCCCCGCACGCCGCCTCTGGGCGCTCCGGGCGCTCGGGGCCGGGGGTCGCCGCCGCGGGGACCCTGCCGCATCCAGCCGCGCCCGGGTGGGCGACGGGGGAGCGCGCTCGGCTCGCGGGGCCGGGCCCGGCCGGGGACGGCGACGCCGCGCGGTCCCGGCGCCTGCTTGGTTCGGCTGCGGCTCCCACGCGGTTCCCACGCGGTTCCCACGCGCCTCCCCACGCGCCGCAGCTCTCGCTCGCCTCCCGCGCCGGGGCGCCTTTTACCTTCTTTATATTTGCATAACAATGGAGGCCCGTGACGCGCGCGCCGGCGGCCCCGGGATTGGGCCGCGCCCACGTGGGGGCGGAGCGTGGGCGGTGCCGGGAGCGGGGCGCGGGGGGCGGGTCCCGGCGGCGGAGCCCTTCGCGGCAGGGGGCGCTGGTCGCCGGCCTTGCCGGGGCGGGGGAGGCCAGGTGGCCGCCGGGGGGGGCGGTGTCCAGCTCTGTCGCCGCCGCGGTCCGCGCTCCCTCGGGCGCTCCGCGTCTCTCCGAGGTCGTCCCGCCCCTTCTCCCTCCGGCCACCCGGGGAATTCCGAGCTCCCTGCGCAGCCAGACCCAGGCCTTGCCCGGGACCCGAGCGCGACCGCCAGGTGGCCCCGAGGGCGGCCTCTCCCGGGTGGGGCGTTCGCGGGCATCTCAGACCGTGGCAAGGGAGAGACCTCTCGGAGCGGAGGGACGCGCGGCGACAGCGGCCAGCCGGGCCTCCGGGCTCACTGTCCACGCGGGTGGCAACTGCAGGAAGGGCCCTGACATGGGGCCCTCAGCCACGCGAGTCCTTCCCGCGTGTGGGCAGCCTGACGGCAGCCGGCTGAGCCTGTGCTCGCCCCAGCCGCACTGATGCGAGGGGCCCCCCGCGGCTTCCATTGCCTGCCGGGGGAGGGGGTCCCGCTGTCCTCTCGGGAGGAAGGGGGACGGGGGGAGGGGGACAGCTGCCTGCGTCGCCCCGCTGCCCACCCAGCAGCAGGCGGAACACAGGGGTCCTGCCCAGGTGAGCAGGGCGAGGCGCGGCGCCGCGGCTGTCTGAATTCCGAAACGACTGGCTTCCAAACTGTAAAACCCAGTTTTATTGCCCACTCTAACAACTGACCGGGAGGCGCTAGCAGGGGGAGGCACAGCGCATTTCCTCATTAGGGTTTTACAGTTTACAGCTCGATGTGGTCGCTGGAAATTAAGGAGGAGTGATTCTCAGGCGCGGAGCAGGAGGCCGGGCAGGCTGGGGCTTGAATTCCCTCTGAAGCCAGGCCGGGAATTCCGCGCAAGCAGCTCTGAGCTGCGGCTGGGGAGACCCCCCTGCCAGGCCTTGTCTGCGGACGCTCTGCCCGCCCATCCGCCGCAGGGCTCCTGTGGAGTCCGCTCCGTGTTCCCACGTCGAACTCCTCGTGGGACTGTGTCCCCACCCCGTGCTGTGCCCACACTGCCGGGAAAAACCGGGCAGTCCCCCTTCGGGACTGACCCTGGCTGACTGGAACAGGGCCGTTGCGCCCTGGGGTCCTCCTGGTGGCCTGCGAACCTCTGTCCCTCGAGGGCACAGCTCAGAGCTCGCTCTAGTCTTCCTGGGGCCGTGGTCTCACTGGTTCTGTTCAGGCCTCTCCCCTGGGGCTCACTGCTTCTCCCAACAGATCTTAGGAGGCCACGGAGGGTGGGAGGGTGCTCCCCAGTGAGCAGGTGGGGACACAGTGGAGCAGGCGTCCTGCAGAACAGGGATGGGCGCTGTGGAGCCAGGCTGGGGCAGGGATGGGGTTGCCCAGACTGCCGCACTGTGCCCTGCTGGGCACCTTTGGCCTCTTAAGCAGGGGGAGCCGCTGGGCGGCCTGCACTCCCTGGTGCTGGATGCATCTCTGGACCTCGGACCAGGGCTGGGTGTGCAGATGCTCCGAGCACACCATCAGGAGGGCAGCAGCTCCATCCTGGGCATTGGTGGGTTTTGTGCATCTGCCCAGGGCCCAGCTAGGCTAGACTGGCAAGAGGCGGAGGGCATGGCTGGGGGCTGGGCGGAGCCCTGGGCTCTCAGGGGCACAGGCCCTCCCCTGGAAGGTGGGTGGTTTGCAAACAGGCCGAGGCCCAGGTGGGCTTAAGCCGGCATTTGGCTCTGCTGTGGGCCAGGAGCAGGGCCTGGGAGAAAGTCCCGCCGACATCCGTGGCGGCGCCAAACAAAGGGGCCCTGTGTGAGCTTGGTGTGGGAACGCGGGCCCCGCCACGGGCGTGAAATCGGTGGCGGCCCCTGGTGAGGGCCGGGCGGCTCGGGCGCCCTGGCAGGGACAGTGTGGCTGGTAGGGCGGCCCTGTGAGGCGGTGGGAGCCTACCCCTTGCCCTGGGTTCGCCGGGGTCCGGAGCAGGGTCAGGCAGAGGTGGCCGGGCCTGGCCTGCCATGTGGCTGTGGCCCAAGCCTGTGCCCAGGCTCATCTATGGGGTTCAGAGTCCGGCCACCCCTCACTGCCCACGGGGAGAAAGCTTAGGGGTGCTGGCTCTGGCTCCTACACTGTGCACAGTGGCGCCAAGCTCCCCTGGCCACACCCACGGCCCTGAAGCGGCTCCATCTGAGGACGGGAAGGGGGGAGGGGCCCGGGGCAACGACAGCACTTCCCGAATGTTTGCCGAGGGACATCCAAAAGGTGGACATCTGTTCGAAATGCTGGGGCCTGGGGGCCACCTCCAGCCACCCTGTGCTCGTGCGGAGGACCCCCTGGCGTTTGCTGGTGTTGCTTGGGCCGAGACGTAAGCAGGCAGGGAGCGTTCTGCTGTCTGGGAGCCCCTGCCTTGGGACCCCAACAGGCTCAGCCCCGACTGTGCAGCTGGGCCCCATCCTTCCTCCCTGCCTGTCCTGAGGCTGCTGGCCCCAGGGCGCCCTGCCTGTAACCCACCCACCCCCAGAAGGCAATGGTGGGGCCCCTTCTCCCTGCAGGCACCCCCTTCCTTCCCTTTCCTGCAGCCTCAGATCAGTGAGCCACATGGGGAGGGCCCAGGGAGGACAGCACAGAAGGGGCAGCTGGCCAGAGCTGGGCCGAGGCCTGCGGCCACCTTAAAGGCACTAAGCAGGGAGGGAGGGTGGCGGGCAGTGGGGGCGGGGCTTCCAGCTAATTCATTAAAATGTGTCGGGAGCGTGGGAAAGAGGAGAGTGTTTCTTCCCAGCAGCCCAGACACCTGGTAGAAGGGCTGAGAGGATCGAGATCAAATAACAAACACTCAGCCCGGGCCAGCGCAGGCCGCAGCAGAGGAAGGAACTGCCGCAGACAATCCCTGCGACCATGTCTCCTGCCCGCCAGGATGGCCGCTCAGGGCATGGCCTGGCACCAGCAGCCACAGCCACCCAGTCAGCCTGGGCTCTGTCCCTTGCCCAGGAAGCAGCCTGATGGGTGCTGACCCCTAGAGCCCCAGGCTGGCTTCCAACACGTGGACCCGGGTGGGGACTGGGCAGACGGTCTCCCCGCACCAGAGCCTGGGCCTGGGCTGGACGCCACAGAGCCAGGCCGAGCCTGTGCTGGGCAGTGAGGGACGTGCGGACAGCAGCAGGGCCACGGTGGAAAGTGGGGGCAGGCAGAGGCAGAGCCAGCCGGGAGGGCCAGGAGAGATGGAGGACGGTGGTCTCCATCTTCCCGCAGCCTCTGCTCCGCTCGGCCCGGGGCCCACAGTAGCTCTCAGGCCTGGGCTGGGAGCCGTGCGTGTCTCCAGCATGAGACGGGGCTGGGCGGAGGGTGGGTGCCCTCAGCCACTCTGTCCTAACCCCGCCAGGCAGGAGTGTGGACAGGGTGAGGACCCGGAGTCCCCTCCTGGAAGCAGCATCACAGTCCAGAGCCCTGACCCTCTCCTGGGGTCCCGCTCTGCTCCCCCTGACACCCCCGCCTGACTTAGGCTCAGGCCCCCCAGCTGCCCGGCAGGTCAAGGGGGCAGGTCAAGACTGGACAGTTGGCTCTGACACAGGCCAGGCCCTTCCCGTCCAGCCTCGCCCCTCCCATCTGTGAAATGACACCCCGGCTGGGTTGCTGAGGGCTAAGGGGCTGGGCTGCAGTGCCCAGGGGTGCCCAGGGGTGCCCAGGCACAGTGGCCAGCCCTGGTGTGGTCGGGGCCTACAGCAAGGCCCCGCTGGGCCAGTCCAGGGATGCCCAAGGCCTTTGCGCCCGAAGCCTGCTCCTCACTCTGCTTCTCCCCAGCCCCCAGGCCCCTGCACCGAGGCTTCCGCCCGGGCTCCTCAGCCAAATCCGACCTGATTTCCGCTCCAGGCAGGAAGCAGAGGAAAGGGATGTGGGTGAGGGGAGGGGAGGGGGCACATTCCTGGGACGGCCCCTCCCCGGGCTCCTCCTCCTCTCCCACCTCGGGGCCCCCTGCCCTCCCTGCTACCTGGCACAGCACCCTCGGGTCCTCAGGGTGGGCAGCAGTGGTCGCCTGGGCTTTGTCCTCCTCCCATCCAGGGGCGGCAGCTGTGAGGACGGAGTCGCCTGCGTCCGTGTGTACGAAGCCCTGGCCGTGGCCGGCTGCCCAGGTGCCTCCAGCCGGGCTGTGGCTGACGCGCTCCCGCGGGGACCACACAGCCCTGACGGGGGTGATGGAGAAACCCCACAGAGACCATACGGCCTGATGGGGGTGACAGAGAGATCCCGGGGGACCACACAGCCCTGACGCGGGGTGAGGGAGAGACCCTTCAGGTCCCACTCAGCTCGGGGTCCCAGCATCCTGACCATCTGGAAACCCTCATCTTCCCCCAACAGCTGCTGGGGCTGGGACCCGCCCTGGTGTTCCCGGCACTTCCTGGCACACAGAGGGGCCCACGAAAGGCTTGTGAGGCGAGCATGAAACGTATGAGCAAGTCCACGGCCACGGGCCCAGCACTCGGCATGTTCCATGTTTATTGCCTTGCTGTCCTCAGAAGGAGCTGCCGGCCGGGCTGGGGGCTGGGCTCGGCTCACAGGGGCCCGGGGCGCTCTCCAGGACGTCTCGGAAGTGGGTGGCAACACGACCCAGGTGGGAGCCATCCCAGAAGACCTTCCCACAGCGCGTGCAGCAGTAGAAGTGCCGCAGCCCCGGTGTCCTCAGCACGCCCGCCGGGACCCTGGCCAGCTGCAGCCGGGTGCCGTTGGCCAGCATGTCTGGCATCTCTGCACATAGGTCAGCCGCCTGCAGCCAGCGGCAGGGGCGGTCATGGGTGCTGCCCCCAGGGGCTTCCTCTGGGGCTGGACCTGGACAGAAAGAAAGGGACTCCCTGAGCCCTCAGCCTTCGGGCACGGCCCCGTGTGCTCCTGGGGTGGCCCAGTTGGCGGGCCCACACCCACTCCCCAGCAGCTCCTCCTTCTGCTCCCCATTCACCGACTGTGCCCCTTCACCTCCTCTGTACCCACTTCTCTCATCCAGGGGCTCCACCCCTCACCTTATGGGCCCTAGGGCACACAAAAGCCTCACAGAGCCCCCGGAGTCCCCTCTGCCCAGCCAGGACCCAAGCAGCTGTGTCCTTGGTGAGTGGTCCCAGGGCTCACCTGGCTCCTGCCTCTCCTGGCTGTGGGTGGCCTTGTTGCCTGTCAATCAAGGATGAGAACTGGTCCAGGACCTCCTAGGGATGGGGCTTGGCGGGCACCAGTCACCTCATGGAGTGCGGCCTCTCACTGCACCCTCCCAGCCTTCCAAGACGGGTAGAGGGCAGGGGGCCAAGAAACTGGTGCTGGCCTGGGCCCCTCCCTTGGGAACTCACACCTCAGAAAGGTCTTAGGGCTCAAAGGTCCCTGGGAAACATGTTCCAGGCATGAGATCGGCTGATTAGGGCTCTCGGGGGCCTGAGAACTGGTGGGCGGGGGCGGGGGCAGCCCATTTGTGGTGATGAGCAGATAAGCCCACTGCCAGGGAGCGAATTTCGAAACCAGCCAGCGCAAGGGCGGGGGGGTGGGCAGGGCCCAGGGACTGCCAGGCCCAGGATCTGTGGGAGACCCTGGGAAGTGGCTCGCACTGGCCCTGGGAGGCCCCCGGCCCCCACTAAAAGCCCCAGGCAGGCAGGGCTGGTAGCCACCCAGGGGTCACCGCAGGGCCGAGGGCACCACTGGCCAGCAGGTGGGAGAAGCGTCCGCCCTGCTCCTGTTGACCCTGGTCATTTGCTCAGCAAGCATTTCTCTACAGAGGGCTATGGGTCAGCTGCAGCCGGGGATGAATGCATGAGGCCCCCACCCCAGCCCCAGCCCCTCCTGGAAGCTCAGGAGGCCATGACCCTCATCTGGCCTCCCAGCCTCACCCCTGTGTGTCTGGCCCCAGCTCTTACCCTGCAGCCCCTGTGACACCCATCAGCCCATCTGGGTGCTGCCCACCACCCTAGGGTAGTGTGTGCCGTCATGTCCTGGGGCTGAGGCCTGAGTGTGCCTCTGTGGGCAGGGGCAGGGGTGGGGTGGGGGGGACCTGAGGTTAGGGGCCGCCTCCAGCCTTGCCCTCCGGGGCTTGCTCCGCTGGCCACCCTGGGTGGTGCTCGCTCCCCGTCCTCCCACCCTGACCTTGGACTGACCCCTTTCTATCCACCTCCATCCCTTTAGCCCCCATGCCGGCCCCGCCTGAGGGGAGCAGAAGCAGCATCCTCCACTCCTTAGGGTGGGGGTGGCCGTTCTGCCAGGGGTAGGGGGCACATACTTTCCACGAAGATCTAAAGCTGCAAAGTCTTTGGGTGGCCTCCACCCTCCACAGGGGCAGAAAGAAGCCCTCTTTGTAGTTCCACAGGCAGGGAAACTGAGGCTAGGACCGTCTCTGGGGAGGGTGGACATTTGGTGTCAGCTAGTGATGTGTGTAGCTGTAGGTGCACAAGTGCGTGTGCAGGTGTGTGCGCAGGTGTAGGTGCATGTGTGTGCATGCAGGCATGTGTGTGCAGGTGTAGGTACACAAGTGCGTGTGCAGGTGTGCAAAGGTGTAGGTGCACAAGTGCATGTGCAGGTGTAGGTACACAAGTGCGTGTGCAGGTGTGTGCACAGGTGTAGGTGCACAAGTGCGTGTGCAGGTGTGTGCGCAGATGTGTGTGTGCAGGTGTAGGTGCATGTGTGTGTGCATGTGTACAGGCTAGTGTATGCATGTATGCAGGTGTAGGTGCACGTGTGTGTGCAGGTGTAGGTGCATATGTGTGTGTGCTGGCATGTGTGTGCCCATGCACGTGTGCGTGCAAGTGTAGGTGCATGTGTGTGCAGCTGTAGGTGCACGTGTGTGTGTCTGCACGTTCACCGCGTGCCTAGGCCCAGCAGAGAGAGGGAGGCGTGCACCACTCCAGAGGGGCACCCAGGGCGCCCGCGTCCTGATCTCCTGGTCTGCTACCATACGCAAGGGAGCAGAGACCATCTGGGTTCCTGACCCTGGCCGTGAGCGCTTTTTCCACGTGTTGTCACCTGGCTGCCACCCTAATCTGAGGAAACTCAGTGCTGGGCGGGCCAGGACCCCTCTCTGGCTGTCCCAGCAGGTCAACCCATCCCAGGCCCCACAGACCCAATGCTTGGCCCTGATACACTCACCCGAGGTCCAGGGGCCCTCCTGGTGGCTGCTGAGCCACATGAGCTGCTTCATCATGTCTCTGGACACCTTCAGGTACTGGTCACTGTTACAGGCCTGGGGGCCGGAGGGGATGCCGAGGCTCAGCAGGGCTTCTCCAGGTGTCCCCTGCCCCAGCCCTGTGCTGGCTCCTCGAAGCTCTGGGTTTGGCCAGGGGGCTTCACAGAGACAGATAATGGGTCCCCTACCATAGTTCTGTGGGGTTTAGGCCACACCGCCTCCTGGAAGCCCTCCCTGACTGTGCTGGCCTCTCATGGGCCCTGGGCAGCCTCTTCTGTTTTTTGAGAATGTGTGGGACACTCTGCCCAGATGTGCTCCCCAGTTCCAGAGCCCTTGAGGGCAGAACCAGGTCTGGGTCCCCTCCAGGCCACTTCAGCTTGGGCGTTGGACATGCATCAGCCCCACAGTTGCCCTAGCCGTGACCTGCCCATTTCCGCGTCCACACTTCCCCGTGGTGCCTGTGCCCGCCACTGTCCTGCAGCTGGCGTGCCCTGAAAGTGGCGAGGGCTGGGAGCAAAACCCCTTTGTGCCTCGTCCAGAGCACACAATGGGCTCGCGTGCTGGGGGGGTGGCTGTTTTATTTTTTTAAGATGGGGTCCTGCTGTCACCCAGGTTGGAGTGTAGCAGCACAACCACAGGCTCACTGCAGCCTGAAACCCCAGGGCTCAAATGATCCTCCCACCTCAGCCTCCTGAGTAGCTGGGACTACAGGTGCACACCACGATATGCAGCTAATTTTTGTGTTTTTTGTAGAGATGAGGTCTCACTCTGCTGCCCAAGCTGGTCTTGAACTCCTGGGCTCGAGCCATCTCTGCAACTGGGTTTTCCAAAGTGCTGGGATTCCAGGTGTGTGCCACGCCCAGCCCCTCTGGGTGGTTTCTGAGTGTGACCAACCTGCCAGCCTTGCTGGATGCTGGGGGTGGGGCAGGGAGGCAGGGAGGCTGGCACCAGCTTACACCCCGGCATCCCGACTCGGAGGGGGATGCATAGCTCTTTTAGCAGTCACTTCCTGGACAAAGAGACGGGTCTGATCCTCAGGCTCCCCGGGCAAAGCCAGGAGGGGGCTGGGTGCCCACAGAAAGCCAGGTCGCAGGCAGGCACCCGCAGGACCTGCAGAGGTGTGGCCTTCCCGTCACAGCCCTTCTGATGTCAGCACACCCTGGGGAGGAGGTAGGGCTCCCAGGCTGCCTGTGCAGGGAAACAGGAAAGCAGAGGCCATGATCGTGGTCACATGGTGATTCCAGGCCCCCGCCCCATGTAGGGGCTTTGGGCGAGCCCCGGAAGTGTCTGAGGTGACTTGGCTGCTGCAGGCAGGTGGCCTTGAGGCCCCTGGAGCCTTGGGGTGTGGCTATGTTGGGGGCACCGGCCCTGTCCCACATGCTTTCTTCCCATGGGCCCTTTGACACTGGGAGCTGCACTGCAGCCCCCACCAGTGGAGGGCCTGGGGCTGGGAACGGCGGACAGGTGCGGCTCTTCTGCTAGGAGGCCCAGGCTGGGCCGGGGAGGCAGGACCTCCCTTCCTCTTCCCCCAGCTCCCATCTCTCCCACCAGGAAGCTCCTGTGCTATGATGGCAGGTCCTGTGCTCCGGCCTCTGAGGGTCCAGGGGGCTTCCTGGGGCAGGTGCGCAGGTGGAGAACACTGGCAGCAGGTGTGGCTGGGAAGGGCTGAGAGCAAGCAGGTGGCCCACCACCCGAAGGTGGCCCACCACCCACAGAGCACCCTCTCCACTGTGCCGGCCACCTGCAGCACAGCGCCAGTGGGCATGGGGGGGACCGCAAGGCTGCAGGAGGTGGGGTGGGCTCCTCACACCCCCAAGTTCTCCGCATGGGGTCCGGCGCCTTCCCAGGACCTGGGCCAGGTGCGCAGGCCTGGGCGGGGTCAGCCAGCTCGTGCTGAGTCACTGGGTGCCATCCGAGAGGGCCTGGCCCCACCCTCGGGAACCACTGGGGCTGGTTTTCCCACGGCTGATGCCCGCTGTGGGCCTTGCTGTCACACACAAGGCCCCGGGAGGCCCTGCCTTGGCCAGGGCTGGAAAAGCCGGTTCTGGGCCCGCTGGCTGGCGCCCGCCCTTGGCCCCAGGTTCCCCAGCCACAGGGGGCCTGGCACCAAGGGCCTCCCTGTCCATCTCCTGTCCACTCCAGGGCCTGCAGCCCTTGCCAGACCCACTGCTCTGGGCACCCACTGCCCTCGTGAGTGTGCTGGTGGCCCAGTGCACGCCTGGCCTTCCAGAAGGTGATCATCCACCTGAGGTCTTCTGCCTGATACCCTAAGACCCATCCCCAGCACTCGGGAGGCTGAGAGCCTCTGCCCTCCCATTTTGAAGAGAAGGGGCTTCTGAGGGCTTGCTCAGCCACAGGGCACTTGGTGGGCCAGGACCCCATGCCAGGTCCTCACGCTGCCTCCCTCCCTCAGTGCGGGATGCACAGACACCCACTCCAGGGTGTCATCGGGTGTGGGCAGAGACAAGTGGGGCCTGAGAGGTCCCTGAGCAGAGGCCAAGGCTGCGGGCCCAGAGCAGCACAGCAGGTGGCTGGGCACCTCCACCCCACACCCTCCAGCCTGAGACTTCCAGGGCAGGCAGCCTCCGCATCCAGAGCCTGGCTGGGACGGAGGGGCGCCCTGAGGGCCTGGGAGGGCCCAGGTGAGTCGGGGGCAGGATGGGCTGGGAAAGCTCCCAGCTGCCGGCCCAGGATCCCCTGTGCACCTGGTTCCCACGCTCCTCAGCCGCTGGGTGCCAACACTGCCGTGCCGGCCCTGACGCAGGGTACTTCCGCCCGGGACCGCGTGGGCAGGGTACTGAGCCCATGGGTGTGTGGCTGCCTCCTGGGGGCCAGGCCACCAGCCAGGCTGTCCCGGGATGTTGGTGTCCATGGACCCAGAGCCAGGTGGGTGTGAGTCGCTGCCCACCCTCCACGGCCCTCTCCTCTCAGCCATGGCCCCAGAGCTGGCTGGCTGTCGGGGGAGTTACACCCAGGACCAAGGCAGAGGCCAAGATGTGTTAGGGGTGGGGTGGGCAGCGAGCTAGGAGGGCATGAGGGGTCTGTTCTCAGGGTGTTGGTGGGTCTCTTGTAGGAGCAGGGTTCCCTTCCCAGGCTCCCAGCCTCACAGGCCACTGCCTGCTGCCCTGCACCCCAGGACACGGGTTCCTTACATGCTCTGGCCCTGACAGGTTCCAGGGCCCACAAGTGGGCCCAATTCCCAGCCTACCACCAAGAGTGACCACAGCTGAAGGAGCCAGAGCTGGGCCACAGACAGTGGCTCCAGCAGTGTCTGTGTGCCTGCCTGTCCTGGTACTCACCTGACCTGGTGCCCACCTGACCTGGTGCCCACTCACGGGCATGGGTCGTGCCACTGTCCCAGTCTGCAGTCCTGCAGCTGCGCCAGCCTGTGAATCCCAAGCAATAGGTGGCTGGTGCATAGGTGTGGTGAGGGCGCTCCCAGGCAGACAGGGCTGGGCAGCTGCACATAGCCCCTGCGTACAACACCCCTGGCCCTCACATACCCCTGAGGCCTTGGGCTTGACGAGTGAGGGACTTTAGGGAAAGGGGAAGGCGAGCTGTGAGCCCTGGGACCTGCTAGGGCCAAAGCACCTGGGGAATCCGTGTGGTGGGGTCCAAGGCAGCAGGCAGTGGGCTGTTGTGCTGGGGGCCTGGGAAGGGAGCCTCGCTCCTACAAGAGACTAGGCCAGGTGCCTGCTGGGCTGGGCTGGGCTGCGGTGACCTGAGCCTCCTTCCTGCCTGCTGGTCACCCCCAGAACACCCACAGCCCCTGTTCTCCTGGCCCAGGAGCTCAGGTCCAACCACCAGGCTGCGAATGAGCCCAGATCCCTTGGGTGATCTGGCCTGAGGCCTTTCTGCTCAGTACCCAAGCCCAGCTAGACACTGACCTCCTGAGAAGACGGGGTGAGGGTGGCAGAGGCCTGAAGGGCCTCTGGGGCCACCTGCTTCTGAGCAGAGAGCAGGCTTGTTGCATCCTCAGCCTGGGGGTTTCTTCGCTCCTCCGGCTGGGCCCCGTGGTGGGTGTGGGAGGTGGGGTCCGTTGCCGGGGCCCTGGCCTGGGTGGAACCCCCACAGGAGATGCCAGCCTGAGATTTCCAACCCTGCAGGTGGGTCTAGGAGGAGTCATGGCCTTAGGCCCACCAGGCAGGGAGATGGGGTGGGCTGCAGCTGAGTCACGGGACATTTCATTCATTTAGAGCAAACTGGGGAACGGCAGAGCATGAAAGAGCAAAAGAAAATCAATCTCTTGCTGTCTGGCTGCCCTCCCGCCACATGGAAGGGCCCCCAGCACCCTTTGCCTCCGCATGGCAAGGCTGTGTGCCGAGATCCTCACAGCGGGAAGAGGGTTCTGGGGGTGGATATCACACATTTGGTCCCTGGCAAGCCCCTGGGCAGGTCCCAAGGCCCCAGGCCAGCCCGTGCTCTCTGACCTCCCCCAGAGCTGCCCACCAGATGGTGGGCCTGGGGTGTGGGCCTGACACCTCGTTGGACAGGGCGGGTCAGCGGCCCGGGAAGAGGCCATCAGGTGCCAACCTGCCCACTGAAGCCTGGGTCTGGCCCACACCTCAGCTTCCCACGCTGTCCCCAGAGCTCCTTGCAGCCCTGGGCTGCCCGCCCAAAGGTGACCCAACACTGTCCCCTGCCATGGCGCTGTGAGCCTCCTCAGAGAGAAGGGAGCTGCCAGAGTTTGCCCCAAGAACCTGCCCAGCCCTGGCACTGATTTTCCACTGGAGACAGGGCTGGGGTGGGTGAAAGGCTGAGCCCCAGGCCCCTGGGGAGGTGTGGAGCCGCGCATAGTGGCCGTCTTTGGGGAAGGATTTTAAAACTGAGTCTATGCAAGCTGGTAGCCACCCTCCTAGTGACCCCCGCCCTAATGCTCCCGTCTGGAGACTGTGACTGAGGACGGCAGACCCGGAGAGGCCTCGACCCTGCCCCCTTGCCCCCTGCCCCCCTGCCCGGGGCCCTGAAGGGCAGTTCCCACGAGGCCCAGCCCCTCCCCCACCCGGCCACTGCCGGTGCCCTTTGTGTGGTCAGGACAATGTCTCCACAGACAGCACGGGGGTTGGGCCTTGGGCAGGGCCGGCATCCAGAGGGTCCCTGGGGGTCGGGACAACTGGGCCCACAGCCCGCACCCCAGAGCCCCCAAAAGCTGGGCGCTGAGCGTCGGAGAGGCGACAGGGATGTTGAGTCTTGGGGAGCCGCGTCTGGGCACGCGCTCTAATGAGCACCAGGGACGGGGCGTGCGCGCCGGGTGGATGTCGGGGTTGAACACGGAGGCCTGTGACTGCCTGCGTCAGGGCCTCCGTGTCCTGCAGCTGCCTCAGAGCGTGCTGCCTGGAGTCACGGACCCTGCCTGGATTGCGGGGCGGACCCCAGTGCTTGCTTAGTGGGGTGGGGGCTGGTGCCTGGCAGTGGGGTCTGCCCTCCTTGGCCCAGCACCCGTCTGCACAGGTCACCCCAGACCAGTGGGGGGCCCAGCCTTTCCCTGGGCACCTCCCAACTGGGCTTTCAGGTCTGGACCACGAAGGAAGGCAGCCCCACCCTCTGCCCCCTGGCCTTGGTGTCCAGGCCTGGGCCTTAGCTGCCTGTGCCCCCACTGCCCGAGAGGCCACACATGTGGGCCTGACCCACTGGCAGCTCTAAAGCCTGTGGCCTCAGACCCCGGCGCCCGGCACCCCTCAGGGCGTGGCCCGTGTTCCAGCACACTTGGGGGCCCCGGCTGGCCTGTCCAGGAGGCGAGGCCCTCACACCGGGTCTCCCACCCACATGGGCTGGTCAGCCCCCAGCGGGGGAGGGACAGCAGAACACAAAGCCCTGGGCGTGAATTTTGGATAAAACTCGGGGCACATTTTTGTATGAAAAAATGATCGTTTTCTGAAATTCACGTTAGCAAGAGTGCGTGTGCGTCAGATCCCCGGCCCGCCCGAGGGTCGAGGGTCGGGAGCCCCAGACCCTGCTACCCGCCCAGACCCGGACGCTCCCACCTGCCCGGGGTCAAACCAAACGCAAGCCAGGCCACTCAGGCTGCCCTGAGTCTCGGGCTCCCTCCAGGGGCTCCTTGGCGCCCCCACACCTTCCCCATCCCGGGGGGCGGAGGGCAGCTCCCCCTCCCCCTCGCCGTGGCCCCCCTGTCTCTGAGACTCCCAAGGAGACTCCCCCTTCTCCCCTCCCCCTTCACCCTTCCTCCCTCTCCCCCTCCCCGGGTCTCCAGGGCTTCCCCTCCCCCCTCGCCCCCCCTCGCCCCTCCCCCGCTCTCGTCCCCTCCCCCGGCCCCCCCAGCCGCGGCGGGGCGCGGGGCGCGGCGCGCTGGCTTTCCCAGACGGGGGAGGGGCGGCGGCCGTGAGAACCCGCCGGGCCGGGCCGCGTGGGAAAGTGGGAGGAGGGGCGGGGAGGGCGGGGCGCGCCTGGGAACGGCCCCCGCCCCCGCGGCCGGCCTTTGAAACGGCCACTCAGGGCGCCCGGCGGAGATTCAAAAGCAAACGGCCGCCCGCCCGCGGCCTTCCCGCGCCCGCCTGGGGGCCCCGCCCGCCCGTCCGGGGTCGCAGGGGTCGGGGGACCGAGACCCCGCCTTCCCAGGGGCCGCGGGGTCGCCGGGGGACTCGGCCCCCCACCCACAGAGGGGCGTGAGCCCGCGCGCCCCGCGCGTCCCCGTCCCAGCCAATGGGGCCGGCCCGGCGGCAGGTGGCAGGCCCCGAACCCGCCCCACACGCCCCGAGGAGACGGACCGAGTACGCCCCCCGGGAGCGGCTGGGGGACTTCCTGGAGGAGGCGACATCCAAGCTGGGGCCTGGCCGGCCAGGGGGAGGGGGAGGGGGAGGCCGCTCTGGGCTGCAGGGGTCGGGGACGGGAGCGGGGCAGGCGGACAGGGCAGCGTTTCTGCTCACCGCTGCCGGGGGCTGGGCAGAGTCACTGGGGGCCGAGTCTAAGAAGAGGCCGCGCGGGAGCCGCGTGGGCTGCTGCAGCCCGGGAGCCACGCCCCGCACAGGGGCCTGCTCGGATGGAAGGGGAGTGGCCCGTCCGGCCCACCCTGCTCCGTCCCTCCAGGGGGCCCACGGGGGAGGAGCATGTGTGGGCTCTTGAGTTGGGGAGCTGGCAGGGCAGGGACCCCCTTCTTCTCTCCCCACCTCAGCAAACCCATGTCATGCGGTGCAGGGCGTGGGCGCGGCTCTCCCGCTCAGGTGAGCCAGGTGACCCAGGTCATTCTCTGAGCGTGGCTGGCATGGAGGAGGGTGGAAGTGGAGGGTCAGGAGACCCCAGTGCCTCTCCGGGAGGGTGGGTGAAACAGCGGCCGGACACAGACCCTACTTCGTCACCCCAAGGAGCTCCCCAGAACTCCCCTCCTTGAACCTGGCCATGGCCAGTCCCTCTGCCTGCACCCCTGAGCCCCCGAGGCCAGCCTGCCCACCCCATCCATCCAGGCTGAGCGGAGAGTGGGGCCCCGGGGACACCTGAGGAGGGCTGCATGGCCCTCAGACTGCCTGGGTTTCCCAAAGTCAGCCATGGGGTACCCCAGCCCCCTCCCCCCAGCTCCAGGGAAATGCCTGTGCCCACCCCTGGAGGCCTGACTGGCACTTGGGGCCACCATCCCCGCTGACCCCTCAAGCTGCGGAGGGTAAGTCCTCCTACGCCGGGTCTCAGCGGCCAGTGCTCCTGCATTCCCCGGAGGTTTCTTTGGGTCTTCCCGTCCCGCCACGGGGGCATGGAGCAGGGGAAGGCAGGCCCTGGTTCCCCACACTCCAGCACGGTCCCCAGACAGTTTCGGGTACTGATGGGCCTCTGCTTGCTGCCCACGTGGCCAGCTCAGCCCTGCCCAGGCTCACGCACGTCCCACTGCCCACTGACCTTGGAAGCGGCTGCCCTGGCCCAGACATGCAGCCATGCTTGCTCAGAAGCCTCCCAGCCCCATTGTCCAGGCCCCAGGTCCGGCTGTCCTGGCCACCCGATGTCCACCCACACCCCATGTGTCTGTACATTCCCAGGGAGGCTGCTCCTCCGGAGTCCCCGGTGCAGGGAAGCCCTCCAGTCACCCAGGCTACTTGCAGGGGCTCGGCTTAGGGGGATGCTGGCGTGGGCAGGAGACGAGGGGCTCCACATGGCCTCACCGCTCACCCAGGACGATGGGGGATGCTTGTGACATCATGGAAGGGCTGGGGCATGTGAGGCAGGCCAGGTGCCATGGTTTCCCGATGGACAGGCATCTCGTGGCAGCTGTAAAGGGTGTGGGGCGGCTGCCACCAGGGCCCAGGAAGGCCAGGATCCTTCCTCAAGTGACCAGGTGGGATCTGGGTCACCAAGAGCCTGCAGCCCCCAGGCCAGTGGGTCCAGGTCCTCCATCCCCAGGGGCCATCTGGTGGGAACCTAGGCTGGGCTCTGGCTGAGACTCAAGGCTGGAGGGTCCCCAGCCCGGAAGGCTGTGGGGAGGTGGTGTGGGTGGCCTCTGGAGGGACCAGCTGGGCCCCTGGCTGACCACCCTCCTGTCAGCCCTGGGGGCTGCACTAAGCTTCCTGAGGTGCCATCCCCTCCTCTGTGTCCCTAGCCTGGGGGTCATGCTGGACCCCCAGCCGCTGAAGCAGGAGCCAGGCCCTGGGGCCACCTGAGGAGGGGCTGCATGGCCCTCTGGGCTGATCAGTTCCATGCCCTGGCTGGAGGGCCCATCGTCCTCCTGACACCCTGGGAGCAGTGGAAGGAGGTCCTGCACCCGGCGTGCCTGTGTGACACGGGGGTGCTGGTGAGGGAATGGAGTCTGGGCTGAGGGGGACAGAGGCTGGGGGGTTGGGGTCTGTGGCTGCTGCACCGCCTCCTGACTGTCCCTTTGCCCATCAGCTAAGCACAGAAAATGTGAGGGCCTCCAAGCCTGCGGCAGGAGCGGGCCGCCTGGGCCCCCTGGCTGGGTCTTGGGTCTGGGCTCTGAAGCCCCTGTCCACGGCTGGTGGCAGCTGCCCTGGAGCCCACTCCGTCCCCTCCTTAAGAACCCTCTCTTGGCCCTTGGCCCCCTCTCCCCTGGTCTGGTGTCCACCACCCTCTGCAGGGTCCCTGTCCATCCCTGCAGGGCTTCCGAGGTGCCCATGAGCTGGGCCCCGGCTGCCCCTCCATCCCCTCCACGACGGCCGGCTCTGCCTGGGAGCCCTTGGAGGCAGGGTCACTGCGGCCTCCTGGGATGCCCACTTCCGAGGGCCTGACGCCACTGGTTCAGGCCGTGTCTCTGTGGGACGGCAGCCCGTCCCCCAACCACGCCGGGGGGTGGGGATTGAGGACAGTAAAAATAGACGTTATGCCATGTCAGGGGTTCATGGTAAGGGTTTTTTTTTAAGCTCAAGTTTCTTTGATAAAATATTTTCCCATGGTGGACGGCACTAGGAATGTTCCCCACCCCCACCCTGCCCCAGAGGACACAGCCCTGCCCTCTACTTGAGACTCACAGCCCCATTGGGCTGGTGGTCCATCCGCCCTTGAGGGGTGCCACTCCCTGCCTGGCTCAGGGACACACGTGGGCAGATGCTACCAGAAAGCCGGTGCCAGGAACGCCAGCACCCGGGACTCCCACCGCTCGGGGTCCCTGCTGAGTGGTGGAGCTGGCAGTGGCCACAGACCCCTGGCCAGGTCCCTGGCCTGTCTCTGGGCTCAGCCACGCCACCCGGAGAGCACCCCGGCCTCGCACTGGGGACACTGCACGTCCAGTGGGCTTTCCCTCCGGGAACGGCACCAAAATAGCCAGAGGAAGGAGAAGAAAATGGAAAGTCAGGCAGGCAGCAGGCGCTCTCCAGGGAGCTGGCCGGCTCTGGCCCAAGCTGGGGGAACAGCGGAGGCTGTGAGCCTCAGGTCCTGTGACCAAGCCCAGAGCCAGGCCCCGGGGGCAGCTCCGGGGCAGAGGGCCCATCTCTGCTGCTGGGTCAGCCTGAGCTTGATGCTATCTGCTGGCCAGTGACGGTCAGCAGCCCCCTGGTGTCCACACAGTGCATGGTGGCCTCAGGCAGGGCCGGGGTCTGCAGCCATGTGGAGCTGGGCCCAGCTTCGTTGCTCTGTCTGTGCCCACCTTGCTGGCCCTGAGGACGGGGCCTCCCTTGGCCCCTAGGGTAGGGATGGGGCAGCCAGCGTGTGGGGTGGCTGGTCAGTGGTGTTCCCAGCTGCCCACTCAGGCCAAGCTCCCAGGGTTCGGCTGCAGGGCTGCTGGAGCGGGTGGTGGGAATGTGGCCTGAGCCTGCCCAGTCCTAGGAAGAACTTTCCAGAGCACATGCCCAGCATGGGCGAGTGGCCTGGGGCCCTGGCCCTCCACGCCCCAAGCACCTCTCGGGACTCCAGAGCCGAGGAGGCAGGCGCACACGTGGGGCCCGGGGCTGCGGGCACTGGGCCACCAGCTGGCTGATGTGCTTGTGCAAAGCAAGCTCCATTCTCCCCAAGCCGATGCCCTGGAAGGCTGGGCGCCACGTAGATGTCTCGGCTTCTCAGAGACGAGACCCCTTTCCTGCCCTCCTGGAACCATCTTGCTGGCCCTACGGGGCCCTTGTGCACGTGGGGGCCCTCTCCCCACAGCGCTCTGTCACCTGCCCAAGGACACCCTGCTAGGGCCTACCAGGGTCCCAGCCCTGACAAGGGCCTCCCTTCCAGCTGGGCTCCCACCTGACGTCGCATGTGGCCCACACACGGGGCTCTGCGTGGACTGGCACCACTCCTGTGCCAGGGGGCTCAGGTTCTGGCCGCCAGTGTGTGCTCTGCTCCCAGGCCAGGCAGCCACAGCCCCTGTGGGACGCATGGGTCTCTCCTCGCTGCGCCCCGCCCAGCATCTGTGGGCTGTGCACACTGACTGAGAGAGACCCACGTGTCTGCAGGGCCCTGGGCTGGGCAGTCTGTGGGGCCAAGGCAACCCGTCTGCCCCTTCCCCATGTCGCCCCACATGGAGGGGCTGGCACGGGTGGCAGGTGGCTGAGGGCTGCAGCCAGGGCCCAGGTGCCCTCCGGGCTGGACCCCCACTGGCTGTTGTGTCTCTGAGACCCAGCTGCTCCCTCCTTCACTGCCTTGGTCCTGGGCGGCAGGTGCTGCCCCTCTGGGCTGTGCATTTGCTGGCCCCCAAGGCGGGTGTGGCTCTGGCCCTGGCCCCTCCCAGGCCTGCTCTCTCACAGAACCTGCAGGCCCCCTGGGCCTGGTGCTCCTGTTTGCCATGGCAGGGGCAGCCTGGGGGCTGCAGGGTGTGGTTGCCAGAGTGGCATCAGCAACCGGAGCTGCCAGCGAAGAGGCAGGGCGGACATGGGGCCGGGTGGCCCCCACCTGCTCAGCACCCCCCAACCCCCTTCCTGTCCTCAGCCAGGCCAACGTCCGCTCTTCCGCCTCACACCCTGTACACCCTTCTCCACACAGGGCTTGGCGGCCCCTCTGTGCCTGGCCTGGGTCCTCAGGGGCGCTCCCCAGCACCCGGCTGCCCGGGGCTCCAGCAGGGGTTTCCTCCCAGCTATCCAACTTCCTGTTTTCTCAAGAAAATGCAGCCGTCGGATTCTGAAAAGCTCATTAACATGCCTCCCCAGGCGTCCCGGACATCCTGGGGTCTTTACAGCGCTTGCCGCGGAGCACAGACAAAGAGAGGCAGCGGACACGGTTCCTGCCGCCCGGAGACCAAGGCTGAGGGAGAGGCCCCTGCAGCGCACTTCCTTGCTGCCTGAGGCAGAGGCCGCTGTCCCTGCAGGGCAGTGGTGCCAGAGGGTCAGCTGCACCCCCAGCGCAGGGGCCTGTGTGCTCAGGTGCGCGGCTGGCTGCAGGTCTGGAGCCACGGCTTCCCCTTTCCTTCCTGCATCAAACCCAGCGGGCCCAGCCTGAGGACTCAGGGGCAGGAGGGCGGCAGCAGGAGGCCCAGGGCTGCTTCTGTCTGCTCAGCCAGGTGGGCACCACTGAGGACCATGCTGTGGAGCTGAGCTCAGGGCCTCTCCCTACCCAGCCCAGGTGCCAGCAGGGACCCTGGCAGTGGCCTCCATAAGGGGGTCTCCCTCCATAAGGGGGTCTCAAAACTTCCCCAGAAAACGGGGCTTGAGAGGCTAGGTAGAGTGGTTCACGCCTGTAATCCCAGCACTTTGGGAGGATGAGGCAGGTGGATCACCTGAGGTCAGGAGTTCGAGACCATCCTGACCAACATGGTGAAGTCCCATATCTACTAAAAATATAAGAATTAGCTGGGCGCGGTGGACACGTCTGTAATCCCAGCTACTCAGGAAGCTGAGGTGGGAGAATCACCTGAACCTGGGAGGCAGAGGCTGCAGTGAGCTGAGATTGAACCATTGCACTCCCGCCTGCACGGTTGAATGAGACTCCGTCCCCCCACAAAACAAAACCGGGCTTAAAGGAGCAGCCACAACCTGCTGCTCTAGCGGAATATTGATGTAGCCCTAACTCCAGAACGTTCTGGGAGCTTCCGAGAGCCAGGACAGCCCCACAGTCCTCCTTCTCCCATGTTGCCCACGGAGACCCTGATGCTGAGGGCAGTCTCACCCTGTCCTGGCGTGGAGGGGCAAAGGCAGCATCAGTGCCCCCTGGCCATGCCCAGGTGCCCAGTGGGCTCAAACCAGATGGTTAGACAGTGCGGCTCCGGGGTCCCGGGCAGCTGACTCAGCCCAGCCCCGCACTGGGGACAGGACAGGAGGGAGAGAAGTGAGTGGGGCTCTGGGCCACCTTCTGCCTCCCCATGGATGTCCACTGAGGTCTGACAGCTCCCACTCTGGGACTCTCTTGCCCAGACCTTGCTAGATGACACCAAGAGACGCAGGCCATTCTGTGTGTTGCCTTTGGAAGGCAGGACCCACCCAGCCCGCAGGGAAGTCCACGGTTTCCCTCGATGCCTGCCAGAAGCCCCGTGGGGGCTGGCGGGAGTTTCTCAAATCCAAACCAGCACCTGCTTGGGGCTGTGCCGTCCCCTGGCCCTGCCGGCTGCACGAGGGACGCTCTGCCGGCCCCAGACCCCGACCCCTGATCCGGTGCCAGCCTGAGGCGGGATAGGTACTCGGGACCCACCTGGCAGCGGCTAAAGATGTCTTCATGGGTGACACGCACATTGAAATGCCTGAGGACAGACTTGGCCTGCTGCTGGGCCTTCAGGGAGCCGTCGACCAGGAGGCAGCGCCCAGCCCCGACCTGGGCCCGGAGCTGCAAAGGCACGGCTAGGCTGCTGAGGGGCAGCACGGAGCCTGGCACCTGCCCAGGCCCAGCCCGCCTCACCAGCACGGGGAAGGGGCCCTCTCTCAGCCCATCAGGGGTACGGCAGAGGTGCCGGGGTCCAGCCCACGGCAAGCTAACCCTGAGGTGGGGGTGGCCGAGGGGCTGGGAGCTTGGGAAGATGGGGCTTGGCCCCTCGGGCTCATCCGTGGGGCACTCACCGTGTGGTAGGGCTGCCCTGACGTCAGGATGATCCTCCCCTCCAGCCTGGCGACCTATGCAGGAGGAGAGACCAGGGGTGAGGGCACAGCTCCGTGCTCCTGGGACAGCCACCTCTGCTCGCCGCCCCCCAGCTCCCCGGATCCTGGCCCTGCCCCAGGCCCCCTGTCCCCCAGGGCGGCCTCTGCCCGGGGTCTGCGTGGTTAGGAGCCCTTGCAGCCCAGGGCCTGGGTAGCACCTCATTGTGAAGATTTAATCTTGGTACCATGCAAACATTTTTCACAATTACAAACAAAATCGAATTTAAAAAGCCATACCTCAAAAGCAGAAGAAAATGAAAAAAATAAAACATACACAGAGGTATTCCAAGAGACTCCAGATATTTGAAAACACAGTAACTTGACCCCATAGCTCTGGGGAGCTAACCACATATCAGGAATGGAAAATATGCTGCAATAACCCCCTCTTGGTGCAGGACTGACCCGCGACCCCAAAGCTTTGTGTGAACGGCGGCGTAACACAGATGTCCCATGTGGCTGATTTTTTCAGTATTAGAGTTTTCAGCTGACAAAGGAGGTAAAAATTCAGGATATTAAGCTTACAGGAAAACCCCTGGACGGCTTCGGTATGAATTTCTGATGTACGCTATACATTTTTTAACACGTGTATTTCCGAACTCTGCCCACTGCAAAGGCCTGGAGGCAAGGCCTGCCCTGCAGCTGGGAGCACGCCGCACCCACACTGGTTTCTACGGACATTTTACACCAAAAGCAGCCTGAACTTTTTGGAGAAATGACTGATTCCAGATCTAAGGCAGAAATACAGACAATGAGGCTGAAGCATCCAGACCCCACAGAAAGCCACGGTGACAGTGAGGCTGGAGCGTCCAGATGCCACAGAAAGCCACGGTGACAGTGAGGCTGGAGCGTCCAGACGCCACAGAAAGCCACGGTGACAGTGAGGCTGGAGCGTCCAGACGCCACAGAAAGCCACGGTGACAGTGAGGCTGGAGAGTCCAGACGCCGCAGAAAGCCACGGTGACAGTGAGACTGGAGCGTCCAGACGCCGCAGAAAGCCACGGTGACAGTGAGGCTGGAGCGTCCAGACGCCACAGAAAGCCACGGTGACAATGAGGCTGGAGTGTCCAGACCCCACAGAAAGCCACGGCGACCGTGAGGCTGAAGCATCCAGGCGCCACAGAAAGCCACGGTGACAATGAGGCTGGACCACAGAAAGCCAGGGTGACAGTGAGGCTGAAGCATCCAGGCGCCACAGAAAGCCACGGTGACAGTGAGGCTGGAGTGTTCAGACCCCGCAGAAAGCCACGGTGACAATGAGGCTGGACCACAGAAAGCCACGGTGACAATGAGGCTGGAGCGTCCAGACCCTGCAGAAAGCCACGGTGACAATGAGGCTGGACCACAGAAAGCCAGGGTGACAGTGAGGCTGGAGTGTCCAGACCCTGCAGAAAGCCACGGTGATCCAAGAGCCAAGGGTCACATCCAAGGACTCAGGAGCCAGTGGGGCTCCCGTGCCACAGGGAGGCGACATGCTGACCAGCCAGGGAAGTCGGGGAACAGAGGTGGTGGAGGAGGATGTGGACGCCCTTCTATGCGTTCAGAATAGTTCCTTAATATCATTTATCTTTTTGTTTTGAGACAGAGTCTCGCTGTGTCACCCAGGCTGGAGTGCAGTGGCATGATCTCGGCTCACCGCAACCTCTGACTCCCCGGCTCAAGCGATTCTCCAGCCTCAGCCTCCTGAGTAGCTGGGATTACAGGCACCTGCCACCACACCTGGCTAATTTTTGTATTTTTAGTAGAGATGGGGCGTCGTGATGTTGGCCAGGCTGGTCTCAAACTCCCGACATCAGGTGATCTGCCTGCCTCAGCCTCCCAAAGTGTTGGGATTCCAGGCGTGAGCCCCTGTGCCCGGCAGGATAGCTTTGATAAAAATGGAAAAAAAGGAAAGTAAGCACTGGTGAGGACGTGGGGAAACTGGGACCCCCATGCATCGCTGCTGGGAATGTAAACGGTGCGGCCGCTGCGGAAAACTCTGGTAGCCCCTCAAAAAGCGAAACACAGAATGAGTACATGATTCAGCAGTTCACTTTTCGCTCTGCAAGCAAAAGCGCTGAAAGCAGGAATTCAAACAGAGACTCATACATCAGTGTTCACAGCAGCCTCATTCAGAATGGCCAGAAGGGAGAAGCAGCCCGCGTGCCCAACTGCAGATGAAGAGAAAACACCGCGTGGTCCGCCCTGCAGTGGACGCCACCCAGCCTCGGAGGGGAAGGCGCTCCGACACGGGCTGCGGCGAGGTAAACCCTTAAGACACGCCGAGTGGCTAAGTCAGGCACAAACCGATGGGTGCTACATGACTCCACTTCTCCCAGGTACCTAGGACAGGTAAATTCATAGAGGCAGAAAGTAGAACAGTGGCCCCCAGGGCTGGTGGGGGAGAGGGGTACCTATGGTAGAGTCTTTAGGATGATACAAAGTTCTGGAAATAGGTACTGGTATGGATAAATGACATTGTGAATATACCTAATGCCACTGAATTGTACACTTAAACATGGTCAAAATGAGGCCAGTATGGTGGCTCACACCTGTTATTCCAGCACTTTGGGAGGTCAACGGAGGCGGATCACGAGGTCAGGAGATCGAGACCAGCCTGGCCAACATGGTGAAACCCTGTGCCTACTGAAGATACAAAAATAAGCCAGGTGTGGTGGCGCGTGCCTGGTCCCAGCTACTTGGGAGGCTGAGGTGGGAGAACTGCTTGAACCCGGGAGGTGGAGGTTGCAGTGAGCCGAGATCGTGCCACTGCACTCCAGCCTGGGCGACAGAGTGAGACTGCGTCTCAAAAAAAAAAAAAGGTTAAAATGGTAAATTTTGTGTTGTGTATGTTTCACCACAAAAAAGGAACAAAAAAGCAACACAGGTAGTTACTTTGTGGTGATAACAAATATACACCTACATGATGAACAGAAACAGTGGAACAAACGCAACTGGCAAATAAAGTAATTACAGGGAGACACATGAAAACACAGGCCACAGAGAAGAAAGACTAGTTACACAGGGGCCACACAGGTTACACTGAAACTACACAGGGGCCACACAGGAACCACACAGGGGCCACACAGGAACCACACAGGGGGTACACAGGAACCACACAGGGGGTACACAGGGGCCACACAGGAACCACACAGGGGGTACACAGGAACCACACAGGGGGTACACAGGGGCCACACAGGAACCACATAGGGGCCACACAGGAACCACACGGGGTACACAGGAGCCACACAGGGGCCACACAGGGTACACACGAACCACATAGGGGCCACACAGGAACCACACAGGGGCCACGCAGGAACCACACAGGGGGTACACACGAACCACATAGGGGCCACACAGGAGCCACACAGGGGCCACACGGGGTACACAGGAACCACACAGGGAGTACACAGGAACCACACAGGGGCCACACAGGAACTACACAGGGGCCACAAAGGAACTACACAGGAATTACACAGGGGCCACACAGGGGCTACACAGGGGCTACGCAGGAACTACACAGGGGCTACGCAGGAACTACACAGGAACTACGCAGGGGCCACAAAGGAACTACACAGGAATTACACAGGGGCCACACAGGGGCCACACAGGGCTACACAGGAACTACACAGGGCTACACAGGGGCCACACAGGGCTACACAGGAACTACACGGGGCTACACAGGGGCCACACAGGGCTACACAGGAACTACACAGGGTTACCCGGGCTACACAGGACCTACATAGGGCTACACAGGGGCTACACAGGGCTACACAGGAACTACACGGGGCTACACAGGGCTACACAGGAACTACACAGGAACTACACAGGGCTACACAGGGGCCACACAGGGCTACACAGGAACTACACAGGGTTACCCGGGCTACACAGGACCTACATAGGGCTACACAGGGGCTACACAGGGCTACACAGGAACTACACGGGGCTACACAGGGCTACACAGGAACTACACAGGAACTACACAGGGCTACACAGGGGCCACACAGGGCTACACAGGAACTACACGGGGCTACACAGGGGCTACACAGGGCTACACAGGAACTACACAGGGCTACACAGGGGCCACACAGGGCTACACAGGAACTACACAGGGCTACACAGGGGCCACACAGGGCTACACAGGAACTACACGGGGCTACACAGGGGCCAAAGAGGGGCTACACAGGAACTACACAGGGCTACACAGGGGCCACACAGGGCTACACAGGGGCCACACAGGGCTACACAGGAACTACACGGGGCTACACAGGGCTACACAGGAACTACACAGGAACTACACAGGGCTACACAGGGGCCACACAGGGCTACACAGGAACTACACAGGGTTACCCGGGCTACACAGGAACTACACAGGGTTACCCGGGCTACACAGGGACCACACAGGAGCTACATGGAGGCTACACAGGAGGGATAAAAAACTACATGTTGGGTACAATGTATACTATTTGGGTGACTGCAGTGAAATCCCAGACCTCAATATTATACAATTCTTCCATGTAACCAAAAGCCACTTGTACCCCAAAAAGTATTGAAATACATGAAACATAAAGTATGTTTCCTGACTTAACTGTAACTTTAGATATTGTTAACCCTAATATACATGTTAACGTTCTCGGCCAGGCTTGGCGGCTCGTGACTAATCCCAGCACTTTGGGAAACCGAGGCCGCTTGAGGTCAGGAAGTGGAGACCAGCCTGGCCAGCATGGCGAAACCCCACCTCTGCTAAAAACACAAACAGCCGCGCGTGGCGCGTGGCGGTGCGTACCCGTAGTCCCAGCTCCCTGGGGGGGAGGCAGAACTGCTGGAATCCGAGGCGGATGTTGCAGTGAGTCGAGATGGCGCCACTGCACTCCAGCCTGGGTGACAGAGTGAGCCTCTGTCTTAAAAAAAACAAACAAAAAAAAAACCATAGCAAAATATGCATATTTTAAGAAAACAAGAAAAGCAATGTAATAGAATTTACAGCTTTCAAACTGACTGAGGTAAAAACAGAATGAAGGTAACAAAAGCTAAAAGCATTAAAAAAAGAAGGGGAAAAAGAATAGGAAAAGTTGTACAAACAGAAACACAAATTAAGATAGTATGACTAAACCCAAATTCCATCAATAATTACAATAAATGTAAGAGGACTAAATTAATAAGTTAAAAATCAAAGACAGACTAGATTTTTAAAAAAATCCAACTAGAGTTTACAAGAAAGACACCTACTACATAGAAGAAGGATGAAAAAGCTGTCTACCAATACTAATAACTGAAGACTATTGGAGAAATGGTATTAATGTTAGTTAAAATATATTTCATAGCAAAGAGCATTACTAGGGTCAAAGAGATTCCCCTCATAATTATAAAAAGATTTCACGCAACAGGAAGATAAAGAATTCTAACAATATGTACATGCACCTACTAACATAACTTTAAAACGTATAAAGCAAACGCTGACATGACTGCATGGAAAGTCTGATGAATGCGCTGTCACAGGAAGCTTCAGCGTGGCTCTCCTGGTAGAATCAGGCAGAAAAGTAAACAGGGTAAAGACAATTTCGGCCACGCACGGGGGCTCACTCCTGTAATCGCAGCATTTTAGGAGGCTGAGGCGGGCAAATTGCAAGGTCAGGAGTTTGAGACCAGCTTGGCCAATATGGTGAAACCCTGTCTCTACTAAGAATATAAAAATTAGCCACGCATGGTGGAGCACGCCTGTAATCCCAGCTACTTGGGAGGCTGAGCAACACATTTGGCAAGCTGGATCCACTGAGTGTATGTATGTGTTAGGGGTGGGGGGTGGGAGGGGAGAGCGGGCGGGGGGGGGGGGGGAGAGAGAGAGAGGGAGGGGGGAGAAGGGGGAGAGAGAGAGAGAGAATGACTGAAGGGGATCCACATACCCTTTTATAGTACATGTGGAACATTTATAAAAAGGATCATCTACTTGGCTAAACGGCAAATCTTAAGAAATTTCCAAAATTGGAAATATACAGACTATGTTCCTGAAGTTAGGTTAGAAATCATTTTTAAAAAGGTAACTAAAAAGCCCCAAGATCCGAGCTTTTTGAAATTGAAAAACGGCCTTCTAAAGAACAAAGGCAAATAAGTAATCATAATTGATATTAAAACTTTACTAGAACTAAAAATGAAAACACCACACATCAAAACTGATAGAAGGCAGCGAAACAATACTTTGAGAAAAATTTATGGCCTTAAATATACATATATACATATTTTGAGACAGAGTCTTGCTCTGTCGCCAGGCGCCAGGCTGGAGTGCAGTGGTACAATCTTGGCTCACTGCAACCTCCACTTCCCGGGTTCAAGCAATTCTGCCTCAGCCTTCCAAGTAGCTGGGACTACAGGCACGCACCACCACGCCCAGCTAATTTTTGCATTGTAGTAGAGACGGGGTTTCACCATATTGCCCAGGATGGTCTCCATCTCTTGACCTCATGATCTGCCTGCCTCCGTCTCCCAAAGTGCTGGGATTACAGGCGTGAGCCACCACCGTGCCTGGCGGCCTCAAATATTTATATATCATAAAATATAAGAGTCTGGCCGGGCGCGGTGGCTCACGCCTGTAATCCCAGCACTTTGGGAGCCCGAGGCGGGCGGATCACGAGGTCAAGAGATCGAGACCATCCTGGTCAACATGGTAAAACCCCGTCTCTACTAAAACTACAAAAAATTAGCTGGGCATGGTGGCGCGTGCCTGTAATCCCAGCGACTCAGGAGGCTGAGGCAGGAGAATTGCCTGAACCCAGGAGGCGGAGGTTGCGGTGAGCCGAGATCGCGCCATTGCACTCCAGCCTGGGTAACACGAGTGAAACTCCGTCTCAAAAAAAAAAAAAAAAAGAGTCTGAAAATTAAGGCGCTAAGCAATGCCACTTGGAAACAACCCCAAGAAAGCAAAAGGAAGGAAGTTAGAAAGATAAGAATGGAAACTGATGAGACAGAAAACAGAAATGCAACAGAAAGAATCCACAAAACTGATACTGGTCATTTTAAAAGGCAGTGAGTTGACACATCTCTGCAAGATCACAGAGAAGAGTGAGAGCACTGGGAAGCGACCGTAAAGCTGCAGGCAGCGCCGCGCCTCCACAGAGAACACCAGCCACGGACACTTACGCATGTGAAGTGCTGGCGTAGGTGGACACATTCCAGAAAAACTACAAATGACCAAATGTGACCAAGAAGACGCAGACTGCTAATTGGTTCTATAACTGTTACTAGCGATCAGCATTAGAACACTCTCCCCAGAGAAAACGTCAGGCCCAGGAAGCCTCATGGGAAGTGAGCCAATTTCAGGAGCAGATAATTTATTACTCAAGAGTTGCAGAAAAAAGAGAGAAAACTTCCCAACATATTTATGAGGCTAGAAAAAAAGAGAAAGGAAAATTACATGTCAGACGTACTCGTGAAGATGGATACAACTTTCCTGAACAAAAATCACAGGCCACGCCAGGTGGGTGGGTCACACCTGTAATCCCAGCACTTTGGGAGGCCGGGGCTGCAGACTGCCTGAGGTTGGGAGTCTGAGGCCAGCCTGGCCAACATAACAAAACCCCATCTCTATTAAAAATACAAAAATTAGCTGGGCGTGATGGTACATGTTTGTAATCTCAGCTACTTGGGAGGCTGAGGCAGGAGAATCGCTTGAGCCTGGAAGGTGGAGGTTGCAGTGAGCTGAGATCATGCCACTGCACTCAGCCGTGGTGACAGAGCAAGACTCTGTCTCAAAAATAAAAAAAAAAAAAAAAATCACAGACCAAAGGCAGCAATGTATTAAAAAGGGCAATATGGGCCGGGCACAGGGGCTCATGCCTGTAATCCCAGCACTTTGGGAGGTTGAGGCGGGTGGATCACGAGGTCGGGAGCTCTAGATCAGCCTGGCCAACATGGTGAAACCCTGTCTCCACTAAAAATACAAAAATTAGTTGGGCGTGGTGGCGTGCACCTCTAATCCCAGCTACTCAGGAGGCTGAGGCAGGAGAATCGCTTGAACTTGGGAGGCAGGGGTTGCAGTGAGCCAAGATCACGCCACTGCACTCCAGCCTGGGTGACAGAGTGAGACTCCATCTAAAAAAAGTTGGGGGGGGCATTATGCAGACCAAGTTGAATTTAACCCAGGAAGGAAAGATTAGTCCCAAATTCAAAGAGTTAATCATGTCATTCATCACATTTACAGATTAAAGGAAAAAATCCTATGAATATCTCAATAGCTGCCAGGAAAGCACTAGGTAGAATTCAATATTCATTTATAACAAAAACTTATAGCAAACGTGGAATCGTGGGGGAGCGTCCTCAGCCTGGTTCAGAATCCCGAGCAGCCACCCTATGTCATTTTAAAACACTCCTTCCTAAATCAGAAACAGGACAAGGACCGCACCACCACACCTGCATTCAGCACTGCCTCACAGATCTCGACGGATGGTAAGATGAGGGAAGATACAGGACTGGAGTGGAAGAAGGAAAACGCTCATTTTTTGCAGATGATAATGGCTGGCAACGATTCAGTCAGATTGAGGGGCACTTGGCAAGTTTTCTGGATACACGGCGGATTCATCAAGAGCAGGAAATAGAACCCACAATGTATAAACACAACACAAACCTAAAGTTCCTGGGTTGAAATCTAACAAACGACATGCAAGATCTTTATGGAGGTTATCAAATGTGTTAGAAAGAGGCTGGGCGCGGTGGCTCACGCCTGCAACCCCAGCATTTTGGGAGGCTGAGGCAGGCGAGTCACAAGGTCAGGGGTTTGAGACCAGCCTGGCCAACATGGTGAAACCCGGTCTCCACTAAAAATACAAAAATTAGCTGGGCGTGGTGGCACGTGCCTGTGGTCCCAGCTACTCGGGAGGCTGAGGCTGGAGAATCACTTGAACCCGGGAAGCAGAGGTTGCAGTGAGCTGAGACCGAGCCACTGCACTCCAGGCTGGCGACAGAGTTAGATAATCATCCATGAAGAGAAGGCTCAGTATCGTTTTATTTGATTTATGAGTCCTTTTAAACGAGGTCTAGCTCTGTTGCCCAGGCTGGAGTGCAGTGGTGTGATCATGGCTCACTGGGCAGCCTCAGCCTCCTGGGTTCAAGTGATGCTCCCACCTCAGTCCCCTGGGCGGCCAGGCCAGGACCACAGGTGTGTGCCACCACGGCTGCCTATTTTTTTTAATTTAATTTTTTTTAGAAATAACGTTTCACTGTGTTGCCCAGGCTGGTCTCAGACTCCTGGGCTCAATCAACTCTCCCTCCTTGACCCCCCCGAAGTGCTGAGATTATAGGTGTGGTCACTACATCTGGCCTCAATATCTTAAAAATGTCACGTTTCCCTAAATTGATTTATAGAGTCAATGCAGTTCCAAGCAAAACTGAACTGGTGAGCTGTTTCTTTTTTTTTTTTTTTTTTTTTTTTT
>NW_022437066.1:818807-829022 GCF_009761245.1 Sapajus apella | reverse complement strand
TTTTAGTAGAGACGGGGTTTCACCATGTTGACCAGGATGGTCTCGATCTCTTGACCTCGTGATCCACCCGCCTCGGCCTCCCAAAGCGCTGGGACTACAGGCTTGAGCCACCGCGCCCAGCCGAGCTGTTTCTGAACCTATACAGAAAGGGCAAAGGGCTGGAGGACAAGGTGGGTGCTCACCCTACCAGACATGAAGATGGGTGGTAATGCTAGAGGAATCTGGGCAGTGTGACGTCATGTAAAACTCAGGGCCAGGCGCAGGGGCTCACACCTGGAATCCCAGCACTTTGGGAGGCTGAGGCAGGAGAATCGCTCCAGGCCAGGAGTTCAAGACCAGCCTGGGCAACACAGTGAGATCCTGTTTCCACAAAAAATTAAAAAATTAGCTGGGTATGGTGGCATGTGCCCGTGCTCCCAGCTACCCAGGAGGCTGAGGTGCGAGGATTGCTTGAACCTAGGATTTTGAGGGTGCAGTCAGCTATGACCCCACCACTGTACTCTAGCCAGACAAATGAGACCCTGTCTCTTAGAAAGAAAAAGACGACCAGGCATGAGGGTCCCCAAGATCACCTGAGGTTTAGTGTCACTAAGTCCCCTGCAGCTACAGGAGGTAAGAGTGACACTGACTCACGGCCACTCACAGGACACAGCACACGCCACGCTCTGAGACGCGCTTCAGGGAACAGTACACAGCCATGTAGCAAAGGAAAGAGGCGTACAGACGGGGCACAGCCTGAGGAAGCCAGGCTCAGGCACCCGAGAGCCTTCCAGGCGAGTCACGCGCGGTGCGCTTCTGCAACGAGCCGTAATGACACGTGTGAAGCGTTGTCTGCCTGAAAAGTTTGTTGGTGACTCATCGCCTGAGGCTGTTACTGGGGGGTGGTCACATCCATACCCTCTGCCTGGCATGTACCGAAATTCCGGAGTCCTGGATGGAAAGTGACGTCCAGCATAAGCCGCAGTGTTTGTGAGGATGAAGCCACCGTCATCGTTTCGGGAAGGTTTCCGTCAGTCCGGGAGCTGATTCCCAGCCGCTCCCCGCCTCGCAGGCAGGCCTTTCTTAGGGCAGCCACGAGGCGTTCCACGGAGCAGAATGTGTGAATAGCCACGGAGCGTCTGGGAAGATGCTCAGCTTCATCCGTCATCAGAGAAAGGCAGGTTCAGAGACAACGGAAGCTCACGTGACGTGGGCAGGACCGGCTCGTGGACAGAGATTAATAACATCAATTGTGGACATAATTTCTGTTGTAATTCAGCTGCTCTCAGCATGAAACGCTAGGCATGGTTTTCAGCTGTTTTAATTCTGCAGCTACGGGGGATAAGCGCCGACGCCTGCAGGTCCTCCACGCGGAGCTGCAGCTGGGAGCGTGACGCCTGAGCTGGCCGGCCCTCTTCCCCCGTTCTCCAGCGGTTGGCAGCACCCCGCCGGTCCACTGTTCCCAGCGGCTGGACCGCAGTGCTCTGAAGTAGCAAATACCTGGTCCCTCAGAATCTCTCCTTCTCTAGGCCATCCCATGGCAGTATCTGAATAATTTTACAACATCTCACCGTGGACTACTGTGCCCTCTTTGCTGCTGGAAACTGGGCCCTTTGTGTCCCTAAATGTAATAGTATCACGGAACCAATTCCAGGCGTCCCAGAACCGGTGCAGACGACTCATCTGTGCGACTTTTCTCTGCGACCACCTCCAGCCCAAAATTGGTCAGCTGGGCTGATGCAGAGAAGAAGCCAGCAGGAGAGGAACATTGAGACTGACTGGGAAGAACCGGCCTCCGTGCTTGCAGTGGCTGACCACCCACGTCCGGGAAGATGGTGAGTGGCGTGGAGCATCACTGGCACGTTTCCTGGTCAATTCAGGGTCTGTGGAGGAGGCCGAGGGCTGATGCCCTGGGCTTTCTGAAGCCTTGGGTTTGCTTTCGAAGACTGACTGTGTGTTCGGCCGCACACGCAGCTTGTCAGGTCACGCTGTCGGAAGCCTTTGCCACCTGGGCAGGCTGAGAGCTTCCCAGATCATCGAGTCCTAGTTCCTTTCTGTTTAAAAGCTCTCCCCTCAGTCTCTCTTTCCACTCACGTCACCATAAGCAGCAAGGAGAGACCAGGCTGCACCGTCCACGCTGCCTGGAGGTCTCCTCAGCTCCACATCCAGGTTCTTCTGTGCGCCAGCAGGACACAGCCCCACGTTTGCCCAGGGGGTCAGGGCATGCTCCTCACACCCTCTGGGCTCTTGCTGGGAGTGCATTCCTTTTCTTTTTAAAAAATGCTTGTAAATTTATTAGTAGTGCTCCTTTTGAAGGTATGAAAAATGAAACTCAAGGTATAATCCTTACATGAAACAATGAACTAATCTACTCAGGAGTCTTCGCAGAAAACACGATTTGGAAAGACCCTGCCAGGCGCGGAGGCTCTGCCTGTCATCCCAGCACTTCGGGAGGCCGAGGTGGGCGCATCGCCTAAAATCAGGAGTTCAAGACCAGCCTGGCCAACATGGTGAAACCTGTCTCTACTAAAAATACAAAAATTAGCCAGATGTGGTGGCAGGCGCCTGTAGTCCCAGCTACTCTGGAGGCTGAGGCAGGAGAATCGCTTGAACCCGGGAGGCAAAGGTTGCGGTGAGCCGAGATTGCCCCACTGCACTCCAGCCTGGGTGACAGAGTGAGACTCCGTCTCAAAATAAATGAATAAATAAATAAAATAAAATGAAAGCAATTAGAAAAATATTTGACTCCTTACTGATGGAAAAAAATAGAAGGAATAAAAGAAATTAGGAAAATCTATGGGTAAGATTTCCCATAACTAGTATTGAAACGAATAGAAGGTTCAAGATGGATTCTCCACCTCTCCGATTTGTTATGAAGAATAAATACCACCTCACCCACTTCTTACGCCCCTGAGGGAGAAAACTGGTCAGCCTGGCTTTGGTCTGACACCCTCACACTTCGGCTGAGGTCTGGGCATCTCGCTTCACCCGCCTCCATCCCTAACCTTTGGGACTTTTCACGCCGTATTTCTGCTGTCTGTTTCAGGGTCATCTTGGCTTTCCCTGTGTGATCCTCAGGACTCTGCCACCCACTCACTACCTGATTCTAAAGCTACTTCCACATTTATTTATTTATGTTTTTGAAATGGAGTCTCATTCTGTCACCAGGCTGGAGCGCAGTGGCGCAGTCTCAGCTCACCGCCACCTCCGCCACCCGGGTTCAAGCGATTCTCCTGCCTCAGCCTTCGAGTAGCTGGGATTACAGGTGCCCTCCACCACCAGGCCTGGCTAATTTTCACCATGTTGGCCAGGCTGGTCTCGAACTCCTGTCCTCATGATCCACCTGCCTCGGCCTCCCAAACTGCTGGGATTACAGGCGTGAGCCACCGCACCTGGCCGCTACTTCCATATTTTTAGCTGTTTGTCACACCAGCACCCGGCTCCTCGTACCACAGTCCATGTTATTTTTCTAATCCTGCTGTTAACAATTCACTAAAAGCTTAGCAGCTTAAAACAGTTTTGCGGGAGTCCAGAAGTCTGGGGGATTGAACTAGTTTCTCTGCCCAGGGTCCCGTGGCTGAAATCACAGAGCGGGTGGCTGGTTCTCTGCTCAGGGTCTCGTGGCTGAAGTCACAGAGCTGAGTGGCTGGGCTCTCCTGTGAGGCTTCTGGGCTTGGTCAGGTGTTAGCAGAATCCAGCTGCTCATGGCCGCTGGACTGAGGCTTCCTGGTGTGGCCTCCTCCATCTTCAAGCCAACAATGGGACACGGAGTCCTTCCTGTGCTTTGACTCTCTGTCTTCTTCTGCCTCTTCTGTGTGCCATTCCTTCTTTTTTTTTTTTAGATGCAATCTTGCTCTGTCAGCCAGGCTGGAGTGCAGTGGTGTGGTCTGGGCTCACTGCAACCCTGCCTCTGGGGCTCAGGTGATTCTCCTTCCTCAGCCTCCCAAGTAGCTGATATTACCGGCGCCCACCACCACGCCCTGCTAATTTTTGTATTTTTAGTAGAGATGGGGTTTTGCCATATTAGCCAGGCTGGTCTTGAACTCCTGGCCTCAAGTGATCCACTGGCCTTGGCCTCCCAAGGTGCTGGGATTACAGGTGTGAGTCACTGCGCCCGGCCCCATTCCTGCCTTAAAGGGCTCATGTGGTGACCCTGGGCCCACCCAAATAAGATAGTCTCTCTCGCTTAAGGTCAACTGATTCGTAGTCTTAATTACATGATCTGTAAATTGCTTTTGCAGGATAATGAGGCTGAGGCTGGGACCATCTCACACCCTTGGCCCCCAACGGCTCCATCCTTGGCCGTCCTGTTCCCAGAGCCTGCCTGGCACAGCTGGCAGCCGTGCATGAGCTGGAGGGTGGGCTTTGGTGCTGGAGGTGGGCACACCTGTGGCAGGGGCAGCTGCTCCCAGGGAGGACCCCAAGCCCCTTCCCATGCTCACCTCGGCTGCCCTGCGGTGGTCCTCACTGCTGCCCAGCACGTGCGCGTCCACACCCAGACAGCGGAGGCTCCGTGCCAGCCCCTGTAGCATGTTGTCACACACCACACGGAAGGTCCTGGCAGGGACCCGAGGGATGGTGGCCTCAGCCACGGCCACAGGGACCTGCAGTGAGGGCCCGGTCAGCAGCTCCGCGGTCACCCACCCGGCCCCTCACAGCCTCACTGTCACCCGCCCAGCAGAAATGCAGACAAATGAAACGAAACCACCCCAGGGAGCTCTAGTGCTCACATTGGGGGGGCCACCATATGTGTGTCGGGGTATGTGTGTGGCCTAGAGTTGGTGGGAGTCACGGGGAGGGGCCTAGATGCCGCCCTGCGAGGCCCAGTGTCAGGAGGGCATTCTGCCTGAGCAGTGGCCCCCAGTAAAGGGCGGTCCCCACGACAGTCATGCAGGAAGTTCAGCAGGACTCTGCTCCATCTCCCTGCAGGGGGCAGGGGTCCAGGGCCAGGGAGCTGAGTCCCCTCCACACGCTCGACCCAGCGACCTTGTCTCCATGCAGGTCCTTGGTTTATGGACAGACACCTCCTTCCCCAAGAATCCTGACACAGGGACCCTGCGGGGCTTCACGCACCTGCCTGGGTGACGCCGACGCCTCCCGCAGGCCGGGCGGCTCCTGTGTCCCTGGTCTCTCTCTGTGCCTGGGCCTCTGGCTCCCAGCCAGGTCCCCCGACAGGTGGAAGCGGGCGGGCTCTCTGCACAGGGCTTGGTGCACCTCCAGCAGGCAGTAGGCATCAGCAGCTGTGGGGAGTTGACCTCAGCCTCCAGGGCAGCTGGCAGGAGAGCCGTGCGGTGTGAGGAGGGGTCACCGCCACCTGCTGCCCCACACACCTGCGTAGATGAGCTGCTCCTCGCAGAGCGGCCTCCGGTCCCAGTTGGACAGCTGCTGTGTCTTGTCCAGGGTCGTGCCCAGCACCTGCTGCACTAGGAGGCTCAGGCCTCTCAGCCCACTAGCCCTGTCCACGCCTGGGGTTGGCATGCCTGCCACACGCATCTGCTAAGACAGCATCCACAGGTGATGCACCTGGCTCTGGAGGAGGACGGCCCACCACGCCCACTCACACCAGCCACGTGGGGGCCCTGGAGGAGGATGGCCTGCCACGCCCACTCACACCGGCCTCATGGCGGCTCAGGAGGAGGCTCTGTCCACTCCGCCAGTGGCCGGTGCAGCAGAGACAGGGAGAAGGAGCAAACACAGCTAAGGACAGGCTCCATGTCGGGGTTGCAGGCTGCAGATGCTGCACCTACGGACAGCTCTGGGGTTCACACCTTCACCCCTAGGGGCTCCCGCCCAGAGCCGCTCCGAGTGGAACTTGGGGCACTGGTCCCAGGAAGGTGCCCTCACGCCAGATGAGGGGCCCACAGGAGCTCAGGGATGCCCATGCGAGGAGGCTCCTCTCCTTCCCTGGGAACGCCAGACCCACTTCTGCCAGGCCCTGCTCCGGGGCCCTGATGACTGAGGCTGAGCTGACAGGAACCCAGCAGGAGAAGCGCAGGGCCGTGGGGGAGGGGCCTCAAACAGCCCTCAAGCTCCAGGCCCACCCAGGCATTGTGTGAGCAGATCATGGCAGTGGCGCCCACCTGTCTGTGCACCAGCAGCAGGTCCATGCCACCCAGAACCTGCTTCTCCACGTGGGCCAGGGCAGGGCAGGACGTGCCCAGTTTCTGCAGGTCCCCCGCCATCCCATAGCCTGTGGGCAGGAACCATCGTGGGAGGGGCACCAGACCCCAGGTGCACCCAGCACCCCTCCCTGGGCGCATGGAGGAAAGGGTGGGAGGGATGGCACTGTCTCCCCTGACCCCAGGGCTGCCCAGCACCCTCCCCGGGCGCACGGAGGAAAGGGTCAGTCAGAGGTGCGGGCTGCTTCCCTTCTGGACTGGCAGGGGGCCCCAGGGCTTCACTTACCCAGCTTGGTGATGGACGGGTCCGAGAGGAGCTGGGCCACCAGCTGGGAGAAGGCCTGGGCTCCCTGTCCTGCTGGCGGCTGCGTGAGTGCCAGAATGTCAAAAAGGAACACGCGGCCCTCCATGGCCACTTGCAGGAGTGATGGCCGGGGCCGGCCCCCAGCAACGAACACTGGTGTCCACTCCAGGTCCACACCAACCACCTGCTGGGGCTGCGGGCAGAGATGAGCATCTGTGAGCGTCGGGGCCAGCTTGGCTCTGCAGGGACTGCAGCCTGGAGGGCTGAAAAGCTCTGTGAGCCCCGGCTTTGGGGAGACGCCACCCTGCACGTTTGGGGCTGGGGCTGTTGGGGACACTAAGGCCAGCTTTCTATGGCTGGATCAGAGAGGGGAGGCCTGGCTGTTGTGAGCAAGAGCCTGGCCTAGTGCCAACGGCAGTGCCCATGTCAGGGACCCACCCCACATCTTGGGGCCCCATCTGTAAAATGGGGATCCCACGGCAGCTTCCTCAGGCTGGCAGGAGGCCCAGGTGAAGGCCAGCACCCAGCAGCCCGGAGCATCACCAACGCACAGCATGGGGAACGGCTGCCCTCACAGCAGCTCTGGGGCGCCTGGTGGGTCCCTGCCTAGAGGCTGTGCTTCCCTCCAAATGCCGTGCCCCTGAGTCTCCTCCAGTTCTTGGCAGGGAGTCCTGCCACCGGGCGCTGCCCCTGACCTGCAGGAGGGCACCCTCGTGTCTGGCGAGGTCTTCTCGAGAGGCCAGGAGGTAGACGTTCTCCCTGGGGATGGGCAGCTGGTAGTGCTGGTCCTTCATGTCCTTCACGTTGGGCCTCGAGTCAGCGTCAGCCGCCCTGGGAGGAGCAGAGCTGGTGGCGTCCCCATGTCCCTGGGTCCCTGGTCCCCACCCACTCTGACCGCAGGGCTGGAGGGGAATGCTCGGGGCCTGTGTGGTGGGGGCGTCTGGAGTCCTGGCTCCTCCTCCCACACAGGCTCAGTCCAGGCCCCAGCACGACCCCTGCTCCTGCCCCTCCTTCCAGGTGACTGCCCCCCAGACCCTCGGGCAGCCTGCTCCTCAGACCCCTGCGTGGGTTGGCCCGGCCGTGGCCGTGGCTGCAGGGTCCGTGGGCGGCAGCAGCTGCGACGGCCGGCCCTGCTGTCTTCTCTGCTCCATGCACAGGTATGCTTTGTTCTCTCTTGGTTTCTGATTCTCAAGCCATTGGTGTGCAGATTGGTGAGCTGCTGTCCCAAGGGCAGGGGCCATCCTGGGCAGAACCCACCCCTGGCTGGGGTCACCCTGGGGTGCTCACCTCCCCTGGAGCTGGAGCCGGCTGAGCTCTGCAGCCACTGTGGCTGGCAGCTGGTCCTCGGGCAGCAGGAGGTTCAGGGCGCACCTGGCGGCTGTGCCTGGGTCACCGAGGGAGGTCAGCAGCTGAGACAGCTGCTCCTGAAGCCACGGGCTGTGTCCCACGAGGCCCTGTGAGGAGGGTCCGTGAGGATGGGGACGGGGACATGGCTCTGCCCTGAGGGACTCCCAAAGACCCCGACCTCACAGGCTCTGAGGACTCTGGGAGGAGGGGCGGCTGTCCACCCAAGGCCTGCAGTGCCCATCCCGCCTGAGGCCCTGGGTTGGTTCCACAGGACCGAAGCAGCTGAGATGGAGGCACTGAGGCAAAGGCTGTCCACTGCAGCTCAGCCCCGGCCAGCCCCTCCTGGCCTCCCAGCCTCCACTGACCCAGTCTCCCGGCCTCCACTGACCCAGCCTCCCGGCCTCCACTGACCCTCCCGGCCTCCCAGCCTCCACTGACCCTCCCTGCCTCCCTGCCTCCGCTGACCCTCCCGGCCTCCGCTGACCCTCCCGGCCTCCCGGCCTCTGCTGACCCTCCCGGCCTCCAGGCCTCCGCTGACCCTCCCGGCCTCCGTTAGCCCTCCTGCTGTCACCAGGCTTCCACCTGCACCCCAGGTCCCAGGAGCCTGGGGGGGTTTTCTGGAGTACCTGCCTAACCTGCCCCATGCAACGATCCTCTTCTTGCCAGGGGAGCCCCTCTGCCCCTTCCCCTCGTCCTCCTCACTTTGTGGGGTTTGGCTGGCCGGGCTCAGAAGGTCAGGGACGCCCATTCACCCACGGCCCGGGAGGAGACAGAGGGGTGGCCTCCAGGCGGCAGTGACCAAGGGGGTCCCGAGAAGCCTCGTCCTCGCCAGGGTGAGCTCTCGCCCACCCTGCAGTGCCTGTGGCAGTGCCAGCCTGGGAACAGAGGCACCCACAGGCCTGCTGGGCCCTTAGCCCCTGCCAGGAAATCCAGGACCCAGCACAAGCTCCGAGGGTCTCCCTCCCAGCAAGGTCCTGGAGTCCGTGGGTCCAGGGTGGCCTGAGTGTCAGGTGGGAAGGGGGGGACCCATCTGGGAGGCGGAGCTCCCAGACGACCTCCCACCCACAGCCTCAAGGAGGGTCCGCCTGCCTCACTGGCTTCAGGCCCAGCAGCCCGAGGCTGCATCCCTGGCGTGGGTTCCCACGTGGACGACAATACGTGGAAGCCGCCCGCATTCTTCAGGACGTCCGCTGCCCTTCCGGCCGGCTCTGTGCTGGCACCGGGGGGGCCTGGCCTTCCTCCTTCTGGCCTCGCCCAGGCCCCACACCTCTCCGGGGACTCTTGGCCCCCACCCAGCCGCACAGGCAGCTCCGCCGGCCGGTTTAGGTGGCACGGACGCTGCCATCTGCCTGGAACGAGGCCCAGCCAGGCTCCCCCAAGGCCCTCTGCTTCCGAGCGGGCTGCCCGGCCCAGGGACCCCGCACCTGCCTGCCAGGCACATGCCCTAACACAGGGTCTGGGGTCAGCGGCCCCAACAAAGGCCTCAGTCTGCCCGCTTTTGCCCGGAGGCTCCGGGCCTATGCCCCCCAGACAGCTGCCCAGTGCTCTGCAGCCCCACGGGGCAGGGCACGGACTCACTTGCACGTGGTCAGCCCAGTTCTCCTGAGACAGGCTCTTCTGTAAAGGCAAACAGGGGAGGGAGGCGGTTTCCAGGCGGCTCCAGAGGCTGAACAGGGGCTTGGTGGGAGCCCTCCTTGCCCTCACACAGCTCAGACGCTGGCCCACCCCGGTGCCACAGCCCAGGGCTGGGACCCGGGGCCTCCCTTCCCCCAGGCCTGGCCCAGTTTTCCAGCTCTGGGGCGAGACGTGGCCCCTCTCGGGACACCCCTGCACCCCGTGGTGCACAGTGAGTATCCCAGACCAAAGTCTGTGGCTCAGGCCACGATCGCAGCCTGCCAGCCCCCTCCTGCTCACGAACCTCCACAAACCGCTTGTGGCACAGGTGCCGCAGGGCTGCCAGGCGCTGCTGCGTGGCCGCGTGGGGACACAGTGCTGAAAGGGAGGGGCCAGCTCAGCACTGCAGGCTCAGGGCAGCCTTGCTGCTGCCGCCTCCAGGGCAGGTGGGAGATGGCAGAGGGGCTGGCATGCCTTTCCACCCCCTTCCACCTCTACCCGGACCATACCCCCAAACCACCACCTGGGCCCCTGCTGGGGTCCGTCCAACCCAGTCTAGGGGTCCCGCTGGCCCTGGGGTCTCCCTTGCACTGGTGCGGCAGGTCCGGGCCTGCCTGTCTTTCCTCAGAAGGTTCCCGTCCGGTGTCGGCGTCTGCGTTTGTGCCCTGCCCTTCTCCTGATGGCACGTGGAACCCTCCTGGACGAGGCCGGCTGGTCACTGTGGGTCCAATGCCTGGAGCAGGCCCCAGAATCCGCAAGAACTAAGACACACACGCGTCTACACCCTCCATCAGCCTCACCAGAGTCCACACTGACACACACACGTCCACACCCTCCATCAGCCTCACCAGA
>NW_022437066.1:810241-813807 GCF_009761245.1 Sapajus apella | reverse complement strand
GTCCACACCCTCCATCAGCCTCACCAGAGTCCACGCTGACACACACGTCAACACACTCCATCAGCCTCACCAGACTCCACACTGACACACACACGTCCACACTCTCCATCAATCACCAGACTCCACACCGACACACACATCCACACTCTCCATCAGCCTCAGCAGAGTCCACACCGACACACACATGTCCACACTCTCCATCAGCCTCACCAGACTCCACTCCAGATCCCGAGGGGGCCCAGGGAGGGCACCAAGGTCCCACTGAGCCCCTTCCCCCAGGGTCTGGCAGCCGGTAGTCCTAGCGGGTTGCCCAGTCCTCAGCAGGATGCCAACCTGGCAGGGCCCCATATACCCACGCCCAGAAAGCAGCCGTGGGGAGCGGGTAACCGTCTGCCCTGAGGCCCCTGCCCGGTTCTGGCCCTACCTCACCCAAGGTCCCTGTGACCCATACTCTCAAGGCATGTAGGCACCCTGCCAGCACCTGCCTCCAACGCCTGGGAGCTCCCTGCAGCAGGGACCCCACCTACCGGCCACAGTGGGCGTCTGTGCAGTTCATGGCATGCCTAGAAGCTGGGGCTTACCAGGGAGGGCCAGCCTTCCTGGAACGCAGCCACCAGGGCACCAGCTTCCAGCAGAGGCCTCACCCAGGAATCCGCCACCTGCCCCCGGGTCCAAGGGGTGACGAGGGCACCCACCTTCCCCCTTCCTCCTTCCTGGAAATGAAGTCTCCACTACCGTCGTGCACCAGGCACCCCAGGGGCCATCAGCCCTTTAAAACACGGGGCCCCTCTGGGTAGCCCCTACGCGAAGCCCAGCACATGTTTAGAAGGGAGAAGGGAGAGAGGCAGAAGTTACTGAGAGAGGGCATAGCTGGCAGCCCGGGGGTGGCTGCAGAGGGGTTCCCTCAGCTCTGCGGACAGACGGGAGAAGCTTTCCTGACATTTCCATGCTTTTTGGCATAACTTTGCAGCGGGATACTGTGCTCAAAGGCTAGCTACAGTACTGCACCGACGGAAAGGGTCCGGGCTGCAGCCTACCCATGCTGAGAACCTAGAAACGCTGCAAAATCCAGATGAACCCAAACTGCCAGACAGGCACCAGCCTGCACCCTTCTGAGACTCACGGCCCCATGGATGGGGCCTCAACGCATCTTCCCGGCCCTGGCGGGGGTCCTGGGAACAAAGGGGCCTGGCTTCCCTTGGTGTCCAACCACACAGGCAGGTGTGGCCATCAGTCTGTCCAGAGGGGCCTGGGAGGAGTGGACACAGAGTCCTGGCGACTGAGACTCAGCACTCACCCTCAGCTCTGCAGCCAGCCAGGAGGCAGGAAGCCCCCCGGAGTCACCCTAGGTGGGCGGAGGAGCTCACAGGCTGCTCGGCTGCTCAGCAGCAGGGCCCAGGACAGGCCCACCTTGCGGGCACTCTGGCAGGAGCAGGGCAGGAGGCAGGAAGGGGCTCTCTGGGAAGGCTGGTGCCTGAACAACCAGCAGCGCAATCACAGAACAAGAGCCTGGCCAAGCAAGAGTGTGCAGCTGGACTCACCCGGACCACACCGAACCGTGGACTCACCGGGACCACGCCGAACCGTGGACTCACCCGGGACCGCTCCTAACCGTGGACTCACCCGGGACTGCACCGAAACGTGGACTCACCCGGGACCATGCCGAACTGCTCCTGCAGACGTAAGACCTGCCTGCTCAGCACCTTCGGACTCAGCTTCTCCAGGCTCAGGGAGGCCACCTGAGGGTACTGTCTGTGGAAAAAGGCACAGTCTCTGCTGCTGTTTTAACACATTTTAAGATTTTTATTTTCATCAAAGTCATATTCATGCATAAATGCCAAGTGATTCTACAAGCCTACAATAAGAAAAGTAGGCTCAGGCTGGGTGCAGTGGCTCATGCCTGTAACCCCAGCACTCTGGAGGCCAAGGCAGGCGGATCATGAGGTCAAGAGTTCAAGACCAGCCTGAGCACCGTGGTGAGACCCCGTCTCTACTAAAAATACAAAAATTAGCTGGGTGTGGTGGTGCGTGCCTGTAATCGCAGCTACTCAGGAGGCTGAGGCAGGAGAATCACTTGAACCCAGGAGGCGGAGGCTGCGGTGAGCTGAGATTGCACCACTGCACTCCAGCCTGAGTGACAGAGAGAGACCCATCTCAAAAAAAAAAAAAAAAGAAAAAGAAAAAGCAGGTGTCACCCCCGCCCCGCCCCCGCATCCGTCGCCGCCTGCCGGCCGATGTTGAAAGAGTCTCGCTTTGGCCTCCATGTTTCCAGACAATGTCCTTGGGCTGTGGCCTCTTGGCATTTGGTATGGATGTCTCCCCCCGGAAGGCGGCCTCCCAAAGCGGCAGAATTAGAGTTTTAGCTGAATCGGCGCGTTCCTCATTTGCGACACTCTGGCTGTGCAGGGACATCAGCACCTCAGCCCCTCTGCTGCTTTCAGGGTGATGCCCATCCGGCGCTGTGTCTGTTTCCCACCCAGCCGCTCTCCAGCTCCTGCCTGCAAGGTCTTGGGCCTGACCCACACGCCCCGTGCCCCGGGTCCACACCTCCCGGCCTGCAGGTGGTGGTGAGGCACATTGCTGGGTGTGTCCCAAGATAAAGTCCACGGACTTTGTCTTGGGAGATGTGCACCTGCAGGGTCTGTGAGTCCAGCAGAGCCAGGACCTCTCGGCAGAGGTAACTTTCCTTAGTGCAGGCAGGCTTTGTCCCGGAGCTGCTGCTGAGACCACAGAACCCATCCCTATTCCTGCCCCTCTGACGTCAGCTGCTCGTCTGGAGGTTTGGAGGCTCTTCCATTTTTGTTAGTGTTGAGAAATTTCACAACGTGCCCCTGTGGGTGGCCACAGGGACACCCCTCTTTGGCCACTGCATGAAGCTGCTGGCGCGGCTCCCACGCCCTCGCATCTGGAACCCATCTGCGGTGAACCCCTGAGGAATGTCCCCCGTTCCCGCTCTCCCTTCTTCCCGGAACCCGTTATTTCTGTGTTGGGTCTTCTTGACAGAATCTGCCATGTTTAAACATCTTTTCTCTTTGGTTTTCCTTCTCTTTATGTATTTTGTACCACTTTTTGGAAGACAAATTCCAATTCATCTTCCATCCTCCCATTGAGCCTTCACGTCTCATCCCGTCCTTCCTCCACCAGGTTCTGTCACAGAGTCTGAAGCCCTTTCTGTAGGGCCGCCCTCCACATCACAGACAGCATCTTCCCGAGGTCCCCACGTCACAGACAGCATCTTCCCGACGTCCCCACGTCACAGACAGCATCTTCCCGGAGATCCCCACGTCACAGACAGCATCTTCCCGGAGGTCCCCGCGTCACAGACAGCATCTTCCCGAGATCCCCGCGTCACAGACAGCATCTTCCCGGAGGTCCCCACGTCACAGACAGCATCTTCCCGAGATCCCCGCGTCACAGACAGCATCTTCCCGGACGTCCCCACGTCACAGACAGCATCTTCCCGAGATCCCCGCGTCACAGACAGCATCTTCCCGAGGTCCCCGCGTCACAGACAGCGTCTTCCCGGAGGTCCCCGCGTCACAGACAGCGTCTTCCCGGAGGTCCCC
>NW_022437066.1:805981-810141 GCF_009761245.1 Sapajus apella | reverse complement strand
AGACAGCATCTTCCCGAGATCCCCGCGTCACAGACAGCATCTTCCCGGAGGTCCCCACGTCACAGACAGCATCTTCCCGGAGGTCCCCGCGTCACAGACAGCATCTTCCCGAGATCCCCACGTCACAGACAGCATCTTCCCGTCACAGACAGCATCTTCCCGGAGATCCCCACGTCACAGACAGCATCTTCCCGGAGATCCCCACGTCACAGACAGCATCTTCCCGGAGATTCTGCTGTGGCTTTGGCCCCTGCTCAGTTTTCTTCACCCAATCTCCAGCTTAATGTGCGGGTTAGTCAGGGTTCTCTGGAGGGACAGAACTAACCGGATATACACACACATACACACAGAGGAGAGTTTATTAACTATTAACTCACTCGATCACAGGGTCCCACGATACACCGTCTGTCTGCAGGCTGAGGAGCAAGGAGAGCCAGTCCGAGCCCCAGACCTGAAGAACTTGGAGTCGGATGACGGAGGGCAGGAAGCATCCAGCGCGGGAGGAAGACGTAGGCTGGGGGGCCGGGCCTGTCTTGCCTTCCCACATTTTTCTGCCTGCTTTATATTCTAGCCTCGCTGGCAGCTGATGAGACGCTGCCCACCCAGACTCAGGGTGGGTCTGCCTCCCCCACCACTGACTCAACTGTGAATCTATTTTGGCAGCACCCCCACAGACACACCCAGGATCAATACTCTGTATCCTTCAATCCAGTCAGGTTGACACTGTGTTGACAGCACAGAGTTGGCGTGTGTGGCTGGCGAGAGGCCCCGCAGCCGCCCTGCAGAGGAGCCGCCCTCCCTGTGTGCCTGGCATGGCCCGCCCCCTTCCTGTGCCGGGGTTGTGGCCCACGCCCGACCTGTGCCCGCAGTGTGGCCCAGCAGCCCTGGAAGGCCAAAGTGCTGTCAGCTGAGACGCGTCCCTGCATCTCCGGCGAGGGTGTCACCTGTGTCCCTCTGGTTTCAGCACGGAGCCCCAGCCCCGTCCTCAGCTGTGGCCAGAACACTGTGCCCCTCACAAAGGCCCCCTGGAAACCCTGTTTCCAGTCCAGCTTCTCGGAGGAATCTGAGCCCCCGCTTCCCGTGCCTCCTGGGGCTCTGAAGCTGGCGGGCCTCTTGCATTTGCAGGTTCCACACTCTCAGCCTCTGAGAGTTGCCCGAAGCTCAACATAGAACGTTCCAGGGCAGGTGTGGCAGCTCACGCCTGTAATCCCATCACCTGGGGAGGCTGAGGCGGGAGGATCGGATGAGCCCAGGAGGTGGAGGCTGCAATGAGCTGTCATTGTGCCGCTCCAGCATGGGTAACAGAATGAGACCCTATCTCTAAAGTAAAATTTAAATAAAGAACATTCCAGCACCCAAAGTGTCTCCGGTGTCCATCTCTGTGGATCCCCATCCCACACTTCTCCAACTTCTGTGACCAGAGATTGGCCTGATAAAACAGGGACATTTTGCCACTTGTGGGTCTGGCTTCCTCCACGCAGGCTTCGTCCACGCTGCTCAGTGTGACGAGCTTCGGTCTCTCACGGCTTGGTTTGTGAACCGTGACTGCTGCACCCACTCTGCTGCTCTGGGGACCAGGGCTGCTCCGAGGTTTTGGAGATGAGTGAAGCTGCCATGACTGTACCCCTCTGTGGACAGTGAGACCACTTCTCTTGGGCACATGCTAAGTGGACTCGGGCAACGTCAGTCATAGGGTTGGCATACTGTTTTGCTTTACAGAAACGGCTAAATGGTTTTCTGAAGTGTCTGCCCCAGTGCACATTCCACCAGCAGTGTGTGAGTGTTCTGGTTGCTCCATATCCTTGCCAACACTTGGTATGTTCGACTTTTAAATTTTAGCCTTTCTGATGGGTGGTAGTGGTATTTCTTTGTGGCTTAATTTGCATTTCCCTGATATTACTGCTGCTTAGAAACTTTTCCTACATTTATTGGCTATCTGGAATCCTCTTTTGTGAAGTGCTTATTCAAATCTTTTGCTCATTTAAAAATTGGTTTATTTGTCTTTGATTGTTTGTTTTCTTTGTAGGCTTTTGTTTGAGATATTCTGGATACAGTCTTTGGTAAGATATGTACTGTAAATAATCTCTTGGTCTGGAAGTTGGCTTATCACTCTCTCAACGAGGTCCTTTGATGTCCAGAAGATATTCAGTCAAATTTGTCAGTCTCTTACGTTATCCTTTTTATTTTTTTGAGATGGAGTCTCACTCTGTTGCCCAGGCCGGAGTGCAGTGGCGCGATCTCAGTTCACTGCAACCTCCGCCTCCTGGATTCAAGTGATTCTCCTGCCTCAGCCTCCCGAGTAGCGGGGACTATAGGCACCTGCCACCACACCCGGCTAATTTTTGTACTTTTAGTAGAGACACAGTTTCCCCGTGTTGGCCAGGCTGGTCTCGAACTCCTGACCTCAAGTGATCTACCTGCCTCAACCGCCTAAGGTGCTGGGATTACAGGCGTGAGCCACTGCACCCAGCCTTTATTCTTAGTGATTTGATATCTTATTTGAGAAAGCCTTATTACATGTATAAAGAAATACAACTGGCTTTTATAAACTTACTTTGTAACCAGGGATCTTGCTAAATTTCCTTATTAATTTTAATAATTTATCTGTAGGTTTTTTGGTTTTTCTTCCCTATGCAGAAAAACATATCTTCTGAGAAAACGACAGTTGTGTCTTTGTACCGTCTTTATGCCTTGTGCTTACTCCACCTCCCGCCCTGGTGTGGGTCCTGGGTACAGTATTGAACGGAAATGGCGCTCTTGGACATTAGGCAGCAGGGGGCTCAGGGCAGGGAGACTGCCAATCGCCCCGTCTTCCCTCCTGGAGAAACTTTCCCGGGAGACATCCAGGTGCCACCCTGAGTTTGCAGGGGGGAGATGCCCAGAGAAAGAGCTGTGGAGCTCTGCAGGGAGCACCCTTGAGAATTTGCTCAAGAAAAGAGCACCCTGCGTGTGAGGAACTCACACAAAGTGGAGGAGGAGCCGCCTGAAAGATTACAGGGAAAAGCATTCAAGCCTGACAAAGAGCTGCTCCCGAGACCCAGAGTTTAAAACGCTTCCTAGTTGGCAGGGCATCACCTACAGCACTAGAAGGTTCTTGCCTCAGAAACGGGGGGAAATTGGCCTTAGACTAAACATTGCTCTGATCACACCGAATGAAGTTTAAAAGAAAGATCCGAAAAAATTACACTGTTTCCAGGTAACTTAAACATACACAAGAACAATGATCAACAATATTTTTAGAGGCTGGGCGCTGTGGCTCATGCCTGTAATCCCAGCACTTTGGGAGGCCGAGGCGGGCCGGATCACGCGAGGTCAGGAGTTCGAGACCAGCCTGGACAACATGGTGAAACCCTGTCTGTCTCTACTAAAAATTCTAAACAAAAGTTAGCCAGGCGTGGTGGCTGGCACCTATAATCCCAGCTACTCAGGAGGCTGAGGCAAGAGAATCGCTTGAACCCAGGAGGCGGAGAGTGCGGTGAGCCGAGGTCACGCTGCTACACTCTAGCCTGGACGACAGAATGAGACTCTGTCTCAGAAAAATAATAATAAAAAAAGAACATTTTTAGAAAACCAAAAACATCACACGCCCTGAAGGTAAATTTCAAAATATCTGTAATCCAATAAAAAATTACCAGGCCTGCAGAGAAGAGGAAATAGGAGGCGCACTGTGATCAGCAGAAACTGACCTGGAAACGACATGTCAGAGAATTCCTGCACGACAATGAGACACAGACCCCCACGCTGGGCAGGAGAGCGCTGACGGCACCGTGGACGCCGCAGACCACACAAAGATGACGGCGGAATAGTACCAACAACCTTAAGCCACGAAGTTTGACAACTTGGATAAAATGGACAAATTCCTTGAAAGGCACGAACAGTCAAAGCTCATTCAAAAAGACACAGGCAGGCCGGGCGCGGTGGCTCACGCCTGTAATCCCAGCACTTTGGGAGGCCGAGGCGGGTGGATCACGAGGTCAAGAGATCGAGACCATCCTGGTCAACATGGTGAAACCCCGTCTCTACTAAAAATACAAAAAATTAGCTGGGCATGGTGGCGCGTGCCTGTAATCCCAGCTACTCAGGAGGCTGAGGCAGGAGAATTGCCTGAACCCAGGAGGCGGAGGTTGCGGTGAGCCGAGATCACGCCATTGCACTCCAGC
>NW_022437066.1:795849-805881 GCF_009761245.1 Sapajus apella | reverse complement strand
AGAGTTCATGCACGATGGGTTTCTCCTTCCCTCCCTCCCTCCCCCCTCCCTCCTTCTCCCTCTTTCTTTTCTCTCTTTCCTTTCTTTTACCCCTGCCCCCTTCCCCTCTTCCCCCTTCCAGCCTTCCCTCTTCCTCACTTTCTGTCTCTCTCCGATGGACTCTTTGTTGCCAGGCTGCAGTGCAGTGGTGCGATCTCAGCTCACTGCAACCTCCACCACCTGGGCTCAAGCGATTCTCCTGCCTTAGCCTCCTGAGTAGCTGGGACCACTGGTGCATGCCACTATGCCTGGCTGAGTTTTGTATTTTACTAGAGATGGAGTTTCACCATGTTGGTCAGGGTGGTCTCGATCTGCTGACCTCGTGATCTGCCTGTTTCTGCCTCCCAAAGTGCTGGGATTATATGTGTGACCCACTGTGCCCGGCATTTTTTTTTTTTTTTGAGATGGAGCCTTACTCTGTCGCCCAGGCTGGGGTGCAGCGGAGTGATCTCGGCTCACTGCAACCTCTGCCTCCCGGTTTAAGGGGATTACAGACGCACGCCACCACACCCGGCTGATTTTGGTATTTTTAGTAGAGATGGGGTTTCACCATGTTGGTCAGGCTGGTCTCGAACTCCTGACCCCAGGCGATCTGCCCGCCTCAGCCTTCCAAAGTGCTGGGATTACAGGGGCAAGCCACTGCACCCGACCATGAAGCACTTTCTTTCTTAAATGTTTGAGAAATTCACTGCTGACACCATCTAGGTTCTAATAAAGTTTTCTCTGTAATAAAGCTTTAGACTATGGATTCAACTTACTTAGTGGCCCTATAGGACTATTTAAATATTCTATTTCTGCTAGTGTCAGTTTGGGTAAATTGTATTTTTCAAAAATGTGGCCTATTATATCTAAATGGTCAAGTACATTTGCATTAAGTTGCAAACAACATCCCCTTGCTACCCTGTCAATATCTGCAAGGTCTGTAATAAGCCCCTTTCATTCCTGATGCCGGTCACTCACATTTTACCCCTTTCTTTCTTAGCGTCCCTTGATGATCTGCTCCTGAATCTATGACTTTATTGAGAGCTGCAAAATGGTGATTTTTAATTGTATCATTCCTTTCTCAGCTAAGAGCTGGAACACATTATAAAGAAGAGTTTTCCCTCCTCTTCCCTTGGGCATGAATGTGGACTCGTGGGCCTCCAACAGTTAAGGTGTTATACTCCACTGCCACTGTCACTTCCACACTCAGCCCATTCTCCAAAAGCCCTTGCTTCTTTCGGTGGGGAATGGCACCTGGTGACTGAGCTGGCAGCCAGGTGTGCTCATTGCTATGGGGTGCCATTGCATCCAGGCCCTTTCAGAGCACAGAGCTAGGACAAATTTTAAAAATCATTAATTTAAACCAGTACCTGCAATGAAATCTAACACTGCAGGGTCTTCCTCACCCTCCCAGTTTCCATGTATATTTCTTTTAGTTGTTTTTTGAGGCGGAGTTTCACTCTTGTTGCCCAGGCTGGAGTACAACGGCGCAATCTTGGCTCACTGCAGAGCCTCCTGGGTTCAAGCGATTCCCCTGCCTCAGCCTCCAAGTGGCTGGGATTACAGGCACGTGCCACTGAGCCTGGCTAATTTTTGTATTTTTAGTAGAGACAGGGTTTTTCCACGTTGGCCAGGCTGGTCTTGAACTACCAACCTCAGGTGATCCACCTGCCTTGGCCTCCCAAAGTGCTGGGATTACCAGTGTGAGCCACCGAGAATCGCTTCCGTCTTTCTAAGAACAGGTAACTCTTTTGCTTGGGGGAAGACAGCAGTGCTCCTGCCAGCCCCAGCCTCTCCTCCAGAGGCAGCCGCCTGGCTGCAGTAACATGCAGCCGTGTCCCAAACATCAGAACTTCCTGGGAGAGCTCTCCCACGTGCCTGCTGCCACGCTGCCCCCTCAACCAGGGTGCCATCTGGTGCCAGCTGTCGGCGTCCACGGGACTCACCTGGCAACATCCTTGATGTCAAAGCCAGGCTGGCACCAGGAGTCCATGAGGGCCAGCAGCCTCCTCTGGAGGTCTGGGAAGCCGGCCACATAGCGCTCCACGAGGGCCACCTTGTCCTGGAGGAGCAGTGGGACGCTCATCTGCGGGGGAGATGCACGGTCAGGCCACAGTCTCCGTCACCTCCCACCAACCCAGTTAGCAGCCGCAGTGTCAGAACTAAAGGGGCCCGGCCTGCCTTTGTGCTCACACACACCTGCCCCAGGCTTCTGGTAGGTTCTATGGCCACCCCCATCTCCATGAAGGCCTGGAGGCTCTAAGAGGCAGGGGGACCCTGGGAAGCTCATTTGTCACCAAACCTGGGGAGGCAGGACTGAGACAAACCAAGCACGTGACACCAGCACTGCCCCCGAGGGGCCCTCACGCCCCACAGGCTGTTGGGGCCTCCAGGAGGCCCCAGGGTGGGGACTCCCTGGCTGTGGTGCTGGGTCTTGGGATACGCCAGCCATTCCCTCAGCAAGAACCAGGCCCCTTAGACAGAGCCTCTCAAAGAAGTCTCCTCACCTCCCTTCCCCACCTCCTCCGCCTCACAGGTGAGGCTGCCTGGAGCCGGACTGCATGGGGCCCACCTACATGGCGGTGCCCTCAGGGACAGGTCTCGGGCAGAAGGCAAAGCCCAAGAACCCTCTCCGGCCCCAGCTCCTGCAGACCTGGAGTCTGCACCTGTCCCCAGAGCACAGGGCCGAGGCCTTTGTGGTGAGGATTCCCTCCCTCTTTAGGGAGACCAGGATGCATCCTGTCCCCACCTGGCCCTGCCCCAGTTCCACCTGTGTCCCCGTGGTGGGGACAGAGTTCCCCGTGTGGAAGTTTGTCTGGAAAGTCCGTTAGACAGGTGACTGCTCCCCTAGCCCCTGCGCAGTGGAGACAAGGAGCAGAAGAGGGTCCCAGAAGTACGCGGGCTGCGTGTCCTGAGAGGCACCTGGTGGCCACTCCAGGGAAGGGGTGGCCTGGCTGCTGCACAGAGCACTCAGGGCTTCCGAGGACCGCTGGGCATGGGGTGTCTGGACGTGCGGCTGCGCCCGGCTGGGGTCAGCCCACCAGCAGGACTGGTCTGGGGGCTCCCGATGGCCCTGCTTTCCTCTCCCTGTGGCTCGCTGGACTCCCCACCTCCACCAACACTGTTCCTGGAAACCTGGGCATTATCCAAGTTTGAACCTAAACGATTTACATGAGAAAGACATTCACCTTTTCAACATCAAGTTCTGGCTGCAGCTTCAACGTCGTGCCCAGCATGACTGCCTGGCAAACACAAAGGCACAGATTACTCAGGGTCTGGGAGGGGCCATCACCCTTCTGCACAGCGCGTGGTCCCTGCGGCGCACTGTGGGGCCTCCCCGTGTCCACCCACGTGGCCCTCAGGCTGAGGGGCCTGGCCTGGCAGACAAGCGCCCTGTGCTGAGCCCCACCAGGCCCGGCCTCACATGAGCTGGAAGAGGCGGGAGGCCCAGGCTGGTCCTAAATGGGGCAGCAGGGACTCGTGCGGTGCTGGCCACGCAGCCTGGTCCACAGGGCCTGGCTCAGGGCTTGCTGACGAGCCCGCGGAGGGCAAGGAGGTGGGCTCGAAGCAAGGGGCAAAGCCGTGGCCTCCCACGTGACCCACATGCGGGGCCCAGTCCTGGCGTCCACGGCAGAGGGGCCAGGGCCGAGGACCCCAGGGCAGGGTCTCAGCACACCCCGACGCCTGGGAGGTCCTAGCTGTTCCCACGAGGCGGGCGACGGGCACCCCGCGAGCGCTCCCAGGCCACGCCGCTGCGACGGGGCACGGAGGGCCCTGAGCGCCCGCACGTACCGCGGGCCCGAGCGGCTATTAATAATTTCCATAAGACGCGCTCCCATAACCAGCAAAAACGACCCGCGAGAGCAGCCCGCGGAGCACCGGCGCCCCGCCCCCGCGCAGCCCAGAGAAAGGACCAAAATAGCGGCCTGGGAAAGCCTCGGCTCCGGCTTCCAGCCCCCGTGCGCGGGGTGGGGGCGCCGGTCCGGGGGCCTCTCCCTGCGCAGCGCTGACCCGGCGCCACCACTGCCTGGCCGGGGTCCAAGAGGCTAGGCCTCCAGCAGGCCCGCAGGGCGCAGGGCCGGGGGCTGGGGTCTCGGGGCCACAGGGAGGGGCGCAGGGCCCGGGGAGGAAGTCTCAGGCCCTTGGGGAGGGGCGCAGGGCCGGGGAGAGGGGGGCCGGGTATCTCCGGGCCGTAGGGAGGGGCGGAGGGCCCGGGGCAGGGATCTCGGGTCTGCAGGGAGGAGCGCAGGGCCGGGGCGGGGTCTCAGGGCCGAAGGGTGGGACCGAGGGGCAGTGGGGAGGGGCGCCGGGCCCGGGAGGTGGGCATAGGGCTGGGCGCAGGGGCCACCACGCGGGGACCACCCCAGCAGTGACACCCGCAGCTTCTCACAAGGGCCCTGACCCCTTCTGGATCAGGGATACCCTTGAGAAGCTGCCAGAACCCAGGAAGGCGGGAGTGCAGGCCCGGACACCTCACTGTGTTCAGAACCATGGGGTGGTCACGACTCCCCCTCCCTCTGCCCCTCCCACCCCATGTGGGCACTGTCAGGTGCAGGGGGGTGGAGGATGGGGCTTCGTCCTTCACGTCCTTAGGACCAGGCCCTCAGCAGGTGGGAGGGGGTGGGGGCCCAGCCAGGGCAGGTGGCCAAGGTATCCCCTCACTGCTGCTGCACCCGGCCTCCCTCTGAGGACAGACTTCAGGCTCCAGGCCGTAGCCCTTGGCGGGTCCCCCCCAAACATGACCCTTCCAAGCCCTAGAAGGCCTCAGGTTTGGGGAGGAACCTGGGCAGGGCTGGGTACAGCAGTGCTCCCCAGGTGGGCAGCTTGGCCTCCCTGTCCCACAGGCTGCGACCCCGGCTACCCTGTGACCCTGTCAGAGGGGGTCAAGGTACGTAGCTGAGCCTTTCTCTTCTCCACGGCCATTCAGAGCCCAGGGCAATCCGGTGTCTGGACCTTTCTGCTGGGCCCGCAGGAGCTCTCTGGGCACCCAGGGCCTCTTGTGGCCAGGGGGGCTTTCTGGACATGCAGGGGTCCTGGGGCCCCCAGCTCCTATGTCCACGTTTGTACCTGGAGCCTGGTGGGGGCTAGGGGCCTAGCAGCTCAGGGGACAGGACAAGGATGGCACTCCCTCAGCTCCACCGTGACAAGGGCAGTGCCTGGCTTCCATGGGTGGCCTTGGTGATGGGGAATGTGGACTGGGGGTGGCAGGCGGCAGACCCACCCCTCCAGGAAGCTCCCTGGCCTGTCCCCCATCTCAGGCCCTGGGGCTCCTGCATGGCCCTTTCACTGTGATCCTGCCTGGCTTAGAATCAGCGTCTGGTCATTTGTCTAAACCTCCCTGGGAGAATGGTGTGCAGCTGCCCACTGCCCATGCCTGGCCACTTGGGAGACTCAGCAGGCACGAAAAGGTCACCCGGCCCCAGAGCCAGGCTCAGGGAGCAGACAGAAGGTGAAGAGTCGGGGACCTCAGGGAGAAATGAGCTGGGGGCTGGGCCGTGAGGACAGATGGGCACACTGAGCCCACCCTGCACCAGGCGGCACTTCCTGACCTCGGCTGCCCGGAGGATGGGAGGCACCCACTAGCAAGAGAGGGCTAAGGCGTCCAGCTGGGGGGCGGAGGGGCTGCAGAAACCTCTGGCCACACAGGCCCAGGAGCCATGGCTTTCAGGGAAAAAAAAAAGAACAAGAAAATCCAGAGGGGCTGTGGTGCTGACCATCGGGAAGGGCATTCCCTGGCTCCCCTGGGCCCCCACTCGGAGGGGCAGGAAGGCTGGCAGGTGCCAGGCTTAGTGGCTGAGGAACCCAGTGACGGCCCTGCCTCCCACCTCTGCGTGGGCCTGGAGCCAAGATGGCCTTTTTTTTTTTTTTTTTTTTAAAGCAAAGCTATCTTTTTACCTTGATAAGCTGTTTAAAAAATGTAAATAAAATAACTCAGCGGACAAAAGCAGGCATTCATCCCGCCCAGAGCCAGCCGCTGCCCTCGACATGAAATATCGCAGCACATTGAGTGGTGAGTCCCAGCTAATCCGAGCGGACAGGCCTGAATGCGGCCCCTTTCGGCCGGGCGCGGCGGTGGGCACTGGAGCATGCATCGCCTGCCGGGCGGCCCCGCTGGGGACAATGGCTTTCTTCGAAGAAGGGGCCTGTGCGGGACAAGACCCCCTTTGTGTGGGGATTCCTGCCTCGGAGCGTGAGGAAGGCACATTCAGCCGGCCCCAGACAGCCTTTGAAAGGCTCTGTAACAGAAGACGGCCGAAACCCTAGCCTGCCTTCTGCCTCCCTGCACTGTCCAGGCCCGGCCGCCATTCAGCCAGCGCAGAATGCGTCGCGCCACATGAGCGGACCCTCCGTCCGGCATTGTCCCGCGCCGGCCATCGTGGCTTCTCAGCGCCACGCACCAGCCGTGAGAGGCCGCGACAGTGCGGGGTGGGGCCGGGGCGGCCGACGCTCGGCTCACTCCTCCGAGGGCCCAGCCAGGCAGCCCCGATGCCTGCACCCGGGTTCCAATGCGGCTCCTCATGGCCAGGGGCTCTCGCTGGAAAGAGGAACCCAGGGTGCCGTCGGGACAGCCTCCGCCCCCACGCGGGGCCCTGCGTCTCAGCAGCATGTCCCTGAAGGGCCCTGACAAGGCAGGGGGCGGACTGATGTCCCCGAATGCCAGCCTACTTATACATCATCAGTGTACCCTGAACCAAGCACCCCTGGACTGAGCAACCCCTGGCAGGGCACCCCTGGACAGGTCACCCCCAGGCAGAACACCCCCGGGCAGGGCACCCCCAAGCAGGACACCCCCGGGCAGGACACCCCTGGGCAGGGAACCCCCGGGCAGGACACCTCCGGGCAGGACACCCCTGGGAAGGACACCCCCGGGCACGACACCCCGGGGCACGACACCCCCAGGCGGGCAGGGCACCCCCGGGCAGGGCACCCCTGGGAAGGACACCCCCGGGCAGGGAACCCCTGGGCAGGGCACCCCCAGGAAGGGCACCCCCGGGCAGGACACCCCCGGGCAGGACACGCCCGGGCAGGACACCCCCAGGAAGGACACCCCCAGGCAGGGCACCCCCAGGAAGGGCACTGCTGGTCTTCTTTGCTGCACCTCCTACTGCACCCTGGAATGTGCTCGGGGATCTGCAATCTCAGGGCACTGAGAATTCCCAGGGGCCCGTCGATGCAGGAACAGCTCAGAGCCACCCCACGCAAGGTGGCCGCCTCCCTACTCACTGCAGGCCCCACCACTCCCCACTGCTCCCCACAAACCCGTCCCAGCTTGGCCAGGCTTGGGGGGCGGTGGCTGTGACTCCAGGGCCTGGTCTTCCTCTTGGAATCCTCTGGGCTTAAGAGTCAGCATTGCTCACAAAGGAGGCTCAGCAAACCTCCATGCTTCCTAGCATTCCACCAGTTCTCATCCAGACGCCTGTAGCTCCAAACCCACACTTCTGCCACACGGCGGACACCCGGCCCCCGACCACAAGGGAGCAAAGCCGCCTCTCCCGCCAGCAGCCGACAAGGGGCTGGATGCTGAGCGGACACGTTTCATGCCTGGTCGGCTGTGCCGGGCACGACTGATGCCTTGGCCCCAAGCCTCGTCCTGTGTGCCGGGCACCGGCCCACTCCACACTGTGCCCGGTGAGTGGGCCCCACGCAGGGTGCCGTGGGCAGCAGGGCTGGTACCAGCCGCTCCCACAGCCCCTCTGCTCAGCCTCTTCCAGGAGTGTTTCCTTCTAGGGAACGCAGACAGCACCCAGCGCCCAGGAGGCTGTGACGAACAAACACCCACGGAGGGCAGCCGCCTGCATGGTTCTGTGTAGGATTCTCGGGTACAGAGACTCACGGGCATGGTGGGCGTGGCTGGACCAAAGCTCAGGGCCAGGCCCACCTAGGACCCTGTGAGTTTGAGGGCCTGATGGGGGCCAGGAGTCACCTTTGGGAGGAAAGGACTCATGGTACCAGGAATCGGTGGGGGAGACCAGGCCTGGGACTGGCTGTGCTCTGACATTCCTGTCGGCTCAGGCAGCCGAAGGGCTCCTGGGACTCTGCACCCCACGTGCAGCTGATGGGCTTCCCACTGCCAGGTCCTTGATTCCTCCATGCAGACCAGAAGCCCCACACAGCCCCCATCACGCAGGCGGCCCGGAGCCAGGCGCAACCCTGCCCCGCCGCCCGAGAAGCCCTTTCCCCGTGGGCCCAGCCACGTGGGCCCAGCCACGTGGGCCACTCACTTCTCTGAACCTGCCCTCGTGGTAGAGGCGGTGGACGTGCTCCAGCAGGCAGCTCCGGTCTGCATCCTGTAGCTGGAAGATGCTGGCCAGTGGTGCTGCAAGGCTGGGGGGACTCTCAGTGAGGACCTTGACCGCTCGGGCCTGCAGCTGCTCCAGCCTCGGGCTGTGCTGGAAGAGCCAGGACCCGGGCTTACTGGACGCAGCACCCAGGGGCAGAGCCATGGGGCTGGCTGGGGCAGGCCTGGCCCAGGGAGGCAGCACCTGTTACTGTGGCTGTGTATGGGCCTCGGGTGGCCTGCAGGGCTGGGGCATGGAAGGGGTGAGGCCGGTCTCAGCACGTGGCTGTCAGGGGGCTGAGGGTGAAGCCCACGGGCTGGGCCTTGACCACAGCCCCCAGCACCCCCCTGCCCTTCCCCGGCTTGCTCAGTGGGCTGCAGAGGCCTGGGCAGGTGGGTGCCAGGTCCACTGTGCTGAAGGGTCACAGAGCCCATGGGCGCACCTGGGCTGGGTCCGGTCGTGGCTGTGCCTGTAGCCAGCACTGCAGCTGGTGGGACACCCAGGCCTCCAGGGAGGGACCCTCTCCCCGCCGGCCCTGGCTGCTCTCCAGCATGTCCAGAAGCCCGGCCAGGGGGTCGTCCAGGGCAGCAAACCCCCGCCAGGCTTCCTCCCGGAGCTGTGGAGACACAAAACCACATTGTCACTTTGTCTTGCACTCAAAGCCTCCTGGCAAGGCCTCCCCACCGCACGGAGGTTTTAAAATTTAATCCATTCAGAAGGTAACTGTGGCCATTCAGCTGCCATCCGCGCCTCTGTGACTTCTCATGCTGCCGGGATTCCGTTCTGGTCCGCTGCCTCGCAGGCCACCAGGGGCGGTGGTCATTGTCCGCACTAATCATCCCATAAAGACAGAGGGCCTGTTCTCCAGGCAGGCAGAGGGCTGGCCTGCGAGGCGACCACAGTCCGGGCAACCACAGGTCCCCAAGCCACTTCACCCGCGGCGCCAGCAGGACACGGGCCAGGCCTGCCCTCAGCGGGCGAAAGAAACCGAGAGGCAAGAACCAAAACCCACACTGAAAAACGCCTTTTATCCACTTTTCTATCCCTGACCTGCAGGAGATTCAGAAACGGGTGACAGGTGGAAGAAGAGAAGCAAAGCGTCGGTTTTGGTCTCTGGCTTCCGGAAGATTCTAAAGCAAGTTGGCCCTCGCTGCCGCGTGGCAACCTCAGCAGCACAGTCCTCTGGGGACGCCTGCAAGCAAGTCAGCTGCGATTTACTTGAAGCCACGGCCACTACCTACGGACGGTTCCGCAGGTGGAATCGTAGGCGCTAAAGGGCTGGACGGTTCGTGGCTCAGCACTCGAGGCAGGGCGCAGCAGGCGACAGCCACGCAGGCGGGCAAGAGGGTGAGTTCCCAGCTGCCCACACTGGCCACAGGACGGCCCCAGAGCTGGGGCAGGCTGCAGGCTGGGAGTGTGGGCCGCACTGCTTTGGCCCTGGCGATGTGGATAGTGCCCTCCACGGAGCTCCGGGAGCCACATCCCCAGGCTGCCACGCAGCTTTGAGTGCACCAGGAGCCACATCCCCAGGCTGCCACGCAGCTTTGAGTGCACCAGGAGCCACATCCCCAGGCTGCCACACAGCTTTGAATGCACCATGCTCCGGGGTCTTGGCAAGCTTACTGAAACAAAAGGCAGATTCTGGAACCCAGCACTGGACAGCTCTCCCCACAAACCCCCGGGACCCGGCACTGGACAGCTCTCCCCACAAACACCGGGGACCCGGCACTGG
>NW_022437066.1:795031-795839 GCF_009761245.1 Sapajus apella | reverse complement strand
CCCGGGACCCGGCACTGGACAGCTCTCCCCACAAACACCCGGGACCCGGCACTGGTCAGCTCTCCCCACAAACACCGGGGACCCACAAACACCCAGGACCTGGCACTGGACAGCTCTCCCACAAACGCCTGGAACTGCTGCGGAACACATGCAGGTGAGTGCGTCGGCAGATCTCAGAACTGTCTTGGAGGGTGTGACAGCTGCAGGGGTGAGTGGGAAGGCTGGAAAGTCCACACCCCAAAGCAGACCCCATGGGGAGGGCGTGCGCAGAGAGGGAGAAAGGCAGCTGGTCTGTCCAGCAGGACTCGGGGAAGAAAAGGAAAGCCACCCTTAAACAAAGCCTGTAAATCTCATGCATCTGGAGCTTGAAGGTGCTCCAAAAAGTTAGATCTAGACCTACAGAGTTGTAGTCCTAGTGAGTTCTAACGCTGCTGAGTTCTGGCCCTGGTGAGTTCTGGCCCTGGTGAGTTCTAACCCTGCTGAGTTCTAACCCTGCTGAGTTCTAACCCTGCTGAGTTCTAACCCTGCTGAGTTCTGGCCCTGGTGAGTTCTAACCCTGCTGAGTTCTAACCCTGCTGAGTTCTAACCCTGCTGAGTTCTGGCCCTGCTGAGTTCTGGCCCTGCTGAGTTCTAACCCAGGTGAGTTCTAACCCTGCTGAGTTCTAACCCTGCTGAGTTCTGGCCCTGGTGAGTTCTAACCCTGCTGAGTTCTGGCCCTGCTGAGTTCTAACCCTGCTGAGTCCTGGCCCTGCTGAGTTCTAACCCTGCTGAGTTCTAACCCTGCTGAGTTCTGGCCCTGGTGAGTTCT
>NW_022437066.1:791121-794931 GCF_009761245.1 Sapajus apella | reverse complement strand
CTGGCCCTGCTGAGTCCTAACCCTGGTGAGTTCTAACCCTGCTGAGTTCTAACCCTGGTGTGTTCTAACCCTGCTGAGTCCTGGCCCTGCTGAGTCCTGGCCCTGCTGAGTCCTAACCCTGCTGAGTTCTAACCCTGCTGAGTCCTAACCCTGCTGAGGTCTAACTCTGGTGAGTTCTAACCCAGGTGAGTTCTAACCCTGCTGAGTTCTGGCCCTGGTGAGTTCTAACCCAGGTGAGTTCTAACCCTGCTGAGTTCTGGCCCTGGTGAGTTCTAACCCTGCTGAGTCCTAACCCTGCTGAGTCCTAACCCTGCTGAGTTCTAACCCTGCTGAGTTCTAACCCTGCTGAGGTCTAACTCTGGTGAGTTCTAACCCAGGTGAGTTCTAACCCTGCTGAGGTCTAGCCCTGCTGAGTTCTGGCTCTAGAGAATTTGGCAGACACAAAACAATAATTCTTTAACCACTTTGCCAGGACCTGCAGGCCCCAGGTCACCAGAGGGAAAAAGTTTCACTGAATGAGGTCAATGAAAACTTACAAAACACACAAGGAAGCAAGCCACCACGAGTGACAACCCCAGGTAAGTGGTTAACGCTCTGAGAACGTGGGGTAATCGGACATGGATTTGGGAACGTGTAACCAACTGTCCCCGTTTTCCTGAGACAGTTTCTTCTGCTGACGTATTACGCAGCCACGGAAAAGGAGGAAGCTGACACAGGCTTCCACGTGGACAAGCCTTGACGTCGCGCTTAGTGAAGAGCAAGTCACAAAAGACCCCATGTTACGTGACCGACCGCATGTGTGTGAACTGTCCAGAAGTGGCAAATCCAGAGGCAGAATGCGAATGAGGGTGGCTGGGCCCAGGCTGAGGGGAACGGGGCGTCCGTGTGAGGGGTGCGGGGTTTGTGGGTGAGTCTGGGGCTGAGGGGAACGGGGCGTCCGTGTGAGGGGTGCGGGGTTTGTGGGTGAGCCTGGGGCTGAGGGGAATGGGGTGACTCTGTGAGGGGTGTGGGGTTTGTGGGCGAGCCTGGGGCTGAGGGGAATGGGGTGACTCTGTGAGGGGTGCGGGGTTTGTGGGTGAGTCTGGGGCTGAGGGGAAAGGGGCATCCGTGTGAGGGGTGCAGGGTTTGTGGGTGAGTCTGGGGCTGAGGGGAATGGGGTGACTCTGTGAGGGGTGCGGGGTTTGTGGGTGAGTCTGGGGCTGAGGGGAAAGGGGCGACTCTGTGAGGCGTGCGGGGTTTGTGGGTGAGTCTGGGGCTGAGGGGAATGGGGTGACTCTGTGAGGGGCGTGGGGTTTTCGTTTGAAGCAACGAAACTTTCTGAAACCAGGAGAGGTGCACGTTGTGAAGATGCTGGAAAGACTCACAAAGCACCACACGGTGGACGCACTCGATGGCACTGATTCGCTCGTTTCAGAATAATTAGGGTTACATTTTGTGCATCTTACCCCAATAAAAAATTAAATTAGGCCGAGCATGGTGGCTCACGCCTGTGATCCCAGCGCTTTGGGAGGCTGAGGCGGGCGGATCCCCTGAGGTCAGGAAATGGAGACCAGCCTGGCCAACATGGCAAAGCCCCGTCTCTAATAAAAACACATAAATTAGCCGGGCGTGGTGGCACGTGCCTGTGATCCCAGCTACCCAGGAGCCTGAGGCAGGAGAATCGCTTGAACCCAGAAGGCGGAGGTTACAGCGAGCTGAGATTGTGCCACTGCACTCCAGCCTGGGCGACAAAAAAAAAGAAATAAGCGGACGCCCGGTGGCCGCTCTGACTTAAGTGGGTGCCCAGTGGCCGCTCCGACTTAAGTGGGTGCCTGGTGGCTGCTCTGATTTTGGGGACGCCCGGTGGCCTGCTCTGACTTAAGTGGGTGCCCGGTGGCCGCTCTGACTTAAGTGGGTGCCCGGTGGCCGCTCTGACTTAGGCAGACGCCTGGTGGCCTGCTCTGACTTAAGTGGGTGCCCGGTGGCCGCTCTGACTTAAGTGGACGCCCCGTGGCTGCTCTGATTTTGGGTGTGCTCTCACCCAGGTTTGTTTCTGTCACCTCTGGAGCTCAGTGGCAGCTGTTCTGACCCCACCCGCCTTCCCTCACGCCTGAAACCAGCCCGGTAACCCTTTTGCAAAATCCTGGCCCTCCAGGCCCCCAGCCCGGTCCTCCCCTCCAGGCCCCTTGTGGCAGCTGTACCCCTTTTGTGTCCTCGCTGGCCAGCGTGGTGACACACGGACCCAGTGCACACCGCACCCCTGCCGGCCCCAGGGCCAGCCCCTTGTGGTGGGAGACGCCAGTCTGGGCCCAAGCATCTCCCTCCGGCTCCTGCCCTTATCTCAGTGGCCTTAATGGACTCGATCAGGGACGCTGGGACCCATGGCTCCGAGACTGGGCTCCCCTTGCCCTGCCTGCTCCCTCCCGGGGTCCCCATGAGGAAGAGGAGGCCGTCACACCCACCCTGCCAGCCCCTCCTCCCTCTGAGCCCTGCCACTCTCCCTCCCTGTGCTGGTGGCCAGGCCCATCACCGGCCTTCATTTCATGAGTCCCCCTCCACCCCAACGCCCTTCTGTATCCCCCCTCAATGCCCCCTGCCCACTGGTATCCCCGCTCCTCCCTGCTGCTCCGGCATCCCCTGCAGCTGAGCTGTTGGTTCCACTCCCGGCTTTGGTTGGCGGAGGGTAGGTCCCACGGGCTCAGCAGCACCAGAAGGCCCCCTGAGGGGCTGCTAGGACAGGACCACCCTGGCTGGGTGCGGTGGCTCACGCCTGGAATCCCAGCACCTTGGGAGGCCAAGACGGGCGGATTGCTTGAGGTCAGGAGTTCGAGACCAGCCTGGCCAACGTGGTTACGTTCCATCTCTACTAAAAGTACAAAAATTAGCCAGTGTGGCGGCTCGTGCCTATAATCACAGCTACTCGGGAGGCTGAGGCCTGAGAATCGCTTGAACCCGGCGGGCGGCGGTTACAGTGAGCCAGGATTGCGCCACTGCACTCTAGCCTGGGCGGCAGAGTGAGACCCTGTCTCACCAAAAAAAAAAAAAAAGGACAGGGCCACCCCACCACTGGGTGCTGAGCAGTGGGCTGGGAAGGGCCGGGGGGCCCCACTCTGCGACTGTGTCTACTCCGGGCCCGCGCCCGCACCAGCCCTGCCTCCTCCTGCCCCTCCCTGGCCACTCTCACCCACCCAGGGTGCTTGCTGCCTCTGCTCTCATTTTAGAGGAACACCCAACAGCCCTCCCAGAACCCCAGTCCCATTTCCCCCCTTTATACTGCAAAGCGCCCTCAAAGAGTTCTCCAAAACCCTAATCTCATCTCCCCCCTCTAGGGGCGCAGGTGTCTGTGCCCATTTTCAAGGCTCCTGGGCTGCCCAGGGCCACTGGCCACGTGGCCTTCACCCACTTGCTGGAACCTGGGCGAGCTCAGGCAGAGAAGCTTGGTGGAGGTGGAAGGAGAGGTTAGAGCACAGCCGCACGCCCCCTGGGAAGACGGAACGCGACAGTCTCAGGACGATGAGCGAAGCCCAGAGCCGATCGCAGCCCTGAGTGCTGCTCAGAGGAGACGCCACGACGAACGAACGTCAGGATGTAGGGGAAAGGGGTGGAACCCACAGCTCAGACCTGTGGGGGACGCAGGGTGGGACTGGAGAGGCTCACTCACGCCCCACACGCAGGTGCCGAACGCGAGGAGACTGAGCATCACAGACGAAGGTCCCACAAGAGGGAAATCTCAGGCAAGGACAGAGACTCACAGGCCACAGATGGAGACTCACAGGCCAGAGACAGACTCACGGGCCAGAGACAGACTCACGGGCCACAGACGGAGACTCA
>NW_022437066.1:786647-791111 GCF_009761245.1 Sapajus apella | reverse complement strand
AGACTCACGGGCCACAGACGGAGACTCACGGGCCACAGACGGAGACTCACGGGCCACAGACAGACTCACGGGCCACAGACGGAGACTCACGGGCCACAGACAGACTCACGGGCCACAGACGGAGACTCATGGGCCAGAGACAGACTCACAGGCCAGAGACAGACTCACAAGCCAGAGATGGAGATTCACAAGCCCAAGGCCCGGAATGCTGCTGCACTGATGGGAAGTGAAATCCGGCAGGGACAGGAGAGGGGCGGACGAAGGAGGAGCAGCACAGGGCTGGGGCTGGAGGGTGACCTCGGCCAGCGGACACAGCACTCAGGAACTGGCAGCCTCCTGTACACGGGCTGTGGCGGCTAAGGAGCTGGAATCTGCATCTGCCCCCCACCCCGCCGTGGCCGGCCTCCCTCTGCAGCCTCTCCCTGGCCTCCTGCCCAGCCTCCTGCCCTGCTCAAGCCCCCCCGCCTTCCTAAGGCCTCCCTGTCCTGAACGCCTGCTCCAACGATCACCCGGGCCTGGGTGCTCTGCCAGTGGGCAGATGGGGCCTCAGGCCTGGCAGTGCTGGTGACAGCCATGTCCCTGCAGGTGAGTGGCCCCTGTGCCTCCCAGAGGTGACCTCAGAGGCACTGCTGGGGCCAGCAGTGCCTTCCCCACCCCGGGGACATGAGGAAGACCGCCCCTCACAGGCCACCCAGACACAGCCTGTGGCAGCCACTACAGCAGGACCCTGTGGCCATGGGGGCCGCACAGCTTCCCACCCAGGGAGGCTCCTCACCCCAACACCAGCCCTGGGGGCCCTCGCTGGGAGGAGAGGCCCCAGCTCAGCAGGTGCGGCCACAGCCCGCCAGGTCTCCATACCAAAGTCCCTCCCTGAGCATGGAAGGGCGTCTCCCCCACCACGCGAATGCACAGACAGTGGCAGGAAGCTGGAAGTGGAGCCAGTGCAGACCGGGAGGCGTTCACGCCGGGCTGGGTGTCCGTGGCGTGGCCCGGAGGCTGTGTGGGGGCTGCAGGCCCTTCCCCTTCTCTGAGCCTCAGGGCCCTGCGGCCACCAGGGTCCACCCAGCCTCGCCCGGGCTCTGTGCCACCCTTGTGCCAGCAGCTGGAACGTTCAGACGAACGTCGGGTCTCTGCCTAACAGCCAGTTCTGCCAGCTGTGACTCGACCCCACACCCACTCACCTGCTGCCGCTCCCGCGTGGACCACAGGGTCTGCAGGGTCTGCAGGAGCAGGAGGGGGTCCTGGCCTGCGGGGACAAGACAACAGCCATGGGAGGAGGTGCAGGGCCAGTGGCTGCCACACAGCCCACCGGGAAGCCCCCCCACTGACCCCCAAGGCCGAGGGCTCCTCTGGACCTGGGGGGAGCCCTCCCCACCTCGGGCACACACACAACACATCTGCCAGCTGTAGTGGTGCCCACCCTGGCCCGGGCTCACCGCCGTCCCTTCCCTGTGGCCTGCCCCTCCCCTCGGCCCCTGGCAGCACCTCCACGCTCAGCCCTGGGAGCTGGGCCTCGTGCTCCAGCTGTGGTCACAGAGCAGCCCCAGGGCTGGGTCCTCCGCTGTCCAGGACTTTATAGGCCTGAGCCTCACCCGCACCTCCCGGCGCCCTTGGCAACCTCATCAGCATCTTCTCGCCCAGACCCCACTCCCCACCACGAGGACCCCAAGCCCCTGCCCTCCCTGCAGCTTTTTAGGCCTCCGTCGCCAGCCCCCACTGCCCCGCCCCTCCTTCCAGCCCCGCCTGGGAGGCCGCCCCCACCTCATGGTGCACGGTCCGCTGCAAACGTGTGACCAGGGACGCTGCCCCATACGGATAGAGCCACCAGTGAGGCCGGAGGGAGGTTTCCAGAAAGAACCTGGGGGCCCCGTGGCTTGGCCTGGAGCCTGGTGATGCCCCAACCCCACCCAGGGGAGCAGGGATGCACCCGGGCTCCGTCATGTGCTGGGGTCAGGTCGGAGGCCAGGGAGGGACGGCTGCCAGCAGGGACTCTACAGGTGCCTGGTGGATTCAGCAGTGAACTCCCCCGGGACGTGGGGGCCATGGAAACTGCTGGGCCCCCTGGAGAGCAGGACGGCAACAGAGAAGGCCCTGGAGCCCGGTGAGGGAAGCTGAGGACTCATGCAGATCAGATAAGACCCCGGCAGCTGGGTTCTGCCACATGTGCCGGGGAGCGCGCATGACGGGGTCACCCCGAACGCCAGGCTGACTTAATGCGAGAGCCCGAGGTGTGGTTCAGCCCAGGACTGGAACAGAGGAGAGAACCACATGGCCCTTTCTGCAGACACAGAGCAAACGTTCTCAAATTCAGTTCAGCTCACGGTTTAAGAAACAACTCGGCCAGGATGGGCAGGGAGCGCCCGAGCTGGGTAGAAGCCACCCTAGAGCACGAAGCATGGCACTCGGGGCAGCGCACGAGGACATCTCACTGCAGGTGGCATCCAGCAGGGAAGGGAGACAGGAGCCTGAGGACCTGCTGACAACGTGATCGATCACGCAGAAAGCCACGAAGGATCAGAAGCTACACTCTCAGAATTTACCCATGGGGGCCGGGCACGGTGGCTCACGGCTGTGATCCCAGCACTTGGGGAGCCCGGGGCGGGCGGTTCTCCTGAGGCCAGGAGTTCGAGACCAGCCTTGCCAACATGGTGAAACCCCGTCTCTACTAAAAATACCAAAAAATTAGCCGGACGTGGTGGCACGTGCTTGTAATCCCAGCTACTCGGGAGGCTGAGGCAGGAGAATCGCTTGAACTCAGGAGTCAGACGCTGCAGTGAGCCGGGATCACGCCACTGCACTCCAGTCTGGGCGACAGAACAGGACTCCGCCTCAAAATAAATAAATAAAAAAAATTTAAAAATAAAAAAGATAACCACTCCCTACACCCAGCCTTTGGCCGACATGGTGGCTCACGCCTGTAATCCCAGCACTTGGGGAGGCAGAGGCAGGCAGATCACGGGGTCAGGAGTTCAAGACCAGCCTGGCCAAGATGGTGAAAACCCATCTCTACTGAAAATACAAAAAAATTAGCTGGGCGTCGTGGCTCGTGCCTGTAGTCTGATTTGGGAGGCTGAGGCAGAGAATCCCTTTAACTCAGGAGGTGGAGGTTGCAGTGAGCCGGGATCATGCCACTGTACCTCCAGCCTGGGAAACAGAGCGAGAAAAAAAACAGAGAATTCACCGATAGTTCAGCATCAATGCTCAGCACGAGCCCAAGTGAGAGATCAGTTGTTTCCCAACAGCAACAAACAGAAATGACAGGAAAAAAAAAAAAAAAGAAAAAGAGTCTTGCTCTGTCCCCAGGCTGGAGTGCAGGGGCTCGATCTCGGCTCACTGCAGCCTCCGCCTCCCGGGTTCCAGCAGCTCTCCTGCCTCAGCCTCCCCAGTAGCTGGGACTACAGGCGCGCGCCACCACACCCGGCTAACTTTTGCATTCTTAGAAGAGACGGGGTTTCACCATGTTGGCCAGGACGGTCTCAACCTCTTGATCTCATGATCCACCCACCTCGGCCTCCCAAAGTGCTGGGATTACAGCTGTGAGCCACCTCGCCCGGCCAGAAATGACCATTTCAAAAGTCACTTACAACAGCATCAGCCATGTCAGATTCCCTGGGATAAATCTAACAAAAGCAGCTCACACAAAACAAAAACCCACAAAACGTCACGGGGCACCTGATCTCCACCACCGAGGCTCTGGGCTCTTCAGTGCCCTGGGACGGGGTGGCACGGGCCGGCGTTCCTGTCTGCGTTCAGAACCATCGCAGCATGGCGCACATGGCGTGCCTCACACGCAGAGGCTGAGAACACCCAAATGTCCACTGGAGGAGGATGGCGCAAGCCGACCAGCCCGGGGACGACGCCCGGCGGGGGAGGATGGACCCGTGTGATCACGGCAGGCAGTGTGAGCAGTCCTGCATTCGTGGGGCCGGGCAGGGCTGGGTGGAGCGTGCTGGGCTGTGTCATGTGTTCTGTGTTCCTTCCTACATGTGGGTTGCACTTCAAAATAAACAAAACAGACTTTTATGTTATTTATTGTATTTTATTTTATATTGAGATGGAGTCTCTCTCTCGCCCAGGCCGGAGTGCAGTGGTGCGATCTTGGCTCACTGCAACCTCCATCTCCCAGGTTCAAGTGATTCTCCTGCCTCAGGCTCCTGAGTAGCTGGGATTACAGGCGTGTGCCACCACACCCAGCTAATTTTTGTATTTTTAGTAAAGACAGGGTTTCACCATGTTGGCCAGGCTGGCCTCGAACTCCTGAGGTCAAGTGGTCCACCCACCTTAACCTCTCAAACTGCTGGGGTGACAGGGGTGAGCCACCGCGCCCAGCCCAGATTTTATCTTAAAGCAGAGTTTCAGATTTGTGAGATGAGAGAGACTGCAGGTGGACGGTGGTGGCCACTGTACAGCCAGGTGAGTCAGTGTTGGTGGTCTCCCCCAACCCCCTGTCAGTGTTGGTGGTCT
>NW_022437066.1:785915-786637 GCF_009761245.1 Sapajus apella | reverse complement strand
GTCAGTGTTGGTGGTCTCCCCCAACCCCCTGTCAGTGTTGGTGGTCTCCCCCCGACATCAGTGTTGGTGGTCTCCCCCCATCAGTGTTGGTGGTCTTCCCCCCCATGTCAGTGTTGGTGGTCTTCCCCCCCATGTCAGTGTTGGTGGTCTTCAGCCCTGCTCATGTTCTTCTGGTCCTGCCCTCCAGGTGGGCAGGGTCTGGGCCCCACCCCCTACCACTCCAGCTCCCAGGGGCCTCCCTGCCTTGCCACTGTGCCCTCAGACAATGCCCAGCCAGCAGCCAGCACGGCCCTAGAATCCCACAGAAACATGGGGTGGGCCAGGCCCCTTCTCTGTGGACTCCACCGTGGCCCCCAGGCCTGAAAGTCAAAGCCAGGGCCCGATACACCCTCCCAGCCTCCACCCTCCCTGTGACCCAGACCCTGCCCCCTGGGCCTGAGGCTGCTTCCTGAGTACCCAGCAGCCTGCCTGGGAGTCCCCCGTGGCGCCGCTGCCCCTCTGCCCCCGTCTGTTCACTGTGGCCTTGACACAGAGTCCCAGGGCAGTGGCCGCCTGGGTCTCCTTCCAGGCCGTGGCTGGTAGACGATGGGCACTCCACGGCGCCCGCCCCAGCCATTCCAGGGCCGTCTGCGCACTCACGGTGCTCACAGCCCACACGACTGGGGAGCCCCGGGTCTCAGGCCAGAGCTGGAGGCACCGCGGCGGGTGTGGCCGGCCGAGTC
>NW_022437066.1:781124-785905 GCF_009761245.1 Sapajus apella | reverse complement strand
GGCCGGCCGAGTCTCTGCCCCGCCGGGCTTGGACACGGCCATGCTCACACTCGTCACACAATCACTGGCTTCCTGTTCATACAACAGAAGAAAAACAGGATGTCCAGGGGCGGCTTCTGTCTGAGCCAATGAAACAAGTGAGCTCTGTGAGCCCCGAGGCCCAGCAGCGGGAGGACAGGGTGCCTGGGAGGGCCCCGGGGGACACACCTCACTCAGTACATAGCACCCCAAGTCATGGATGCCTCCCAGGGGCAAGGTGTCTGAGAGGAGCAGGTGGGGGTGTCCATGAAGGGCAGGTGGGGGGTGTCTGAGAGGGGCAGGTGGGGGGTGTCCGAGAGGGGCAGGTGGGGGGTGTCCGAGAGGGGCAGGTGGGGGTGTCCGAGAGGGGCGGGGGGGTGTCCGAGACGGGCGGGGGGGGTGTCCGAGAGGGGCAGGTGGGGGTGTCTGAGAGGGGCAGGTGGGGGTGTCTGAGAGGGGCAGGTGGGGCTTGGAGCTGATGCTGAGGGACCTCCCAGACCCGCTCTCCGGCTCCAGAAGCCCCAGCCTGCCCTCCCTTCGGTCACCCCTTTGTGCCTTTGGTTCCCAGTGTGGACTTTCGGCCAGCGCTCTGTGGGTGGCTTCTGGCCCCGTATCTCCACCCCCAGGCCCAAGTTCACCGAGTTCGCCAAGTTCATCAGCGCCGCACCGACGCCTGGGACCTGCTGACAGGAGGCTAGACAGCAGGTCTGGGATACTGAGACAGAGGGCTCCCGCTGGGAGGTGACCCCGGACCCCACTCCTCGGGAGCATGTGAGTGGGGCAGAGCAGGGCAGCTGTGTGTCAGGAGGACACCCCAAAAGAAACTCAGGCTCACAAATAAAAGTCTCACCATCCCCCCAACGCGGTTTCACATCTTGACCCTGCGCTACTTCTCCCTGGGGGGCCCCAGCCACCCTCCCCAAAACGTGCCCAGGAGGGCTCAGAGACTCCATGGGGTTAGCCTGGGGGCGCCCATCAGATGCGGCCAGGACGGCTCCACCCTGTCCGCAGCAGTCCTCAGGCCAGCCTGGCCTCAGGGACCCCCCGCCCAGCCGATGGGAGTACAGATGGGGAGAGCCCAGGAACGCCACTTCCTCCAAACAGCACTAGCTGATGGCCGCCTTTGCTCCGAGACAGACGCTCCAGGAAACCCGGCTGCGGAGTGGGCTGTGCCGAAGGCTGTTGCTCTCCACACTCCACCATAAAGGGGGGGGGGCAGAAACAGGGACTTTTGATCCATGGGACTGGGGGCACAGAAGCCCCAGGAACTGAGGCTGAGCCCAGCAGCGATGCCGGGCAGTGGACACTGGGCAGTGGACACCCGGCCTCCGCGCAAAAAGCCTGCAATGCATGGTCTCCACAAAGCCCCTGCGTGGGTGTCTCCTGAGGCCCGGCTCTCCTCTTGGGGCCTGGGTCACAAAGCTCACACAGCCCGTCTACAAGGCTGTCTGGCACCTGCCAGCAGCATCAGACCACAAAGTGCTGAGCGAAGGAGAGCCGGCCACCCGGACCAGACCCCAGGCGCTGCAGTGACCTGCTCCTTGCCCATGGGCCGGGCACCTGCTGTCAGCTCAGCGCAGCACCCCACCGGGTCAGCCCTCTGGCCACCCGCAGACAGCAGAAAGGGCCAGCCCACAGCAACCGCTCCCCTCAGAGACCCCACGGCACCTCCCACAGGCGGGGTCCAAGAGGATGCAGCCACCCACCACACACTGGGGCCTCCGTCCCTCTGCCGAGAGTCTGGGTCCCGGAGGCCTTCTGGCCTCCAGGGGCAGCTGAGACAGGGGCCACCCCCTGCAGCCCAACTGTCTCTGGTCTCAGGTTCCACCCACATCTGCCTGTGCTCAGCTGCAGGCAGGGCAGGGGACACGGTAAGGATGGAGGTGGCGATGAGACCCCAAACCCAGTGGGCGGCGTGCGTCCTCCACCCTGGCTCACCCGAAGAGGACCTCCTGTATCTGCAGGGTGGGGTGCCCACGACCCGGAGGCTCACATCTGGGGAGTGGGGTGCCCATGACCCAGAGGCTCACATCTGGGGAGCGGGGTGCCCAGGACCCTGGAGACCCAGCATCTGGCATGGGAGCCCCTGCTCTGTCCATCAACGCAGCAGCCCGCAACCCCAGCACGGCACCATCCCTCACCGGTCACGGGTCCCCTCACTCTCAGGCCCACTCATCTGCCTCATCCGTGAAGCCGAGGGCCTTGGAGACAGAATCTGACCCAGGCTGCCTCTGCTGGGAAGGTGGGATGAGGTGGGAGCCCACCGTTTGCTGCCCTGGACCCTACAGAGAGGCAGAGAGGGAGAGGGACAGAGAGGGCTCCAGATCTCATTCTGCAACCACAGGTCAGAAAATCTGCTGGGAAAAGGATCCTACCTACAACAGGAGTCTTGAAGATGATGAGCCTGTCTTCAAAAAGTAACAGGCCAGGCGCAGTGGCTCACACCTGCAATCCCAGCACTGCGGGGGGCCAAAGTGGGCAGATCACCTGAGGTTGGGAGTCTGAGACCAGCCTGGCCAACGTGGAGAAACTGCGTCTACTAAAAATACGAAAATTAGCCAGGCGTGGTGGTGGGCGCCTGTAATCCCAACTACTCAGGAGGCTGAGGCAGGAGAATCACTTGAATCCGGGACGTGGGCGTTGCAGTGAGCTGAGATTGCGCCACTGCACTCCAGCCTGGGTGACAGAGCGAGGCTGTGTCAAAAAAAAAAAAAAAAAAACAATCGGATCAGCCGGGCGCAGTGGCTCACACCCATAATCCCAGCACTTTAGGAGGCCGAGGCGGGCAGATCAAGAGGTCACGAGTTCGAGACCATCTTGCCAACATGGTGAAACCCCATCTCTACTAAAAATACAAAAATGAGCTGGACACGGCAGCACACGCCTGTAGTCCCAGCTACTCGGGAGGCTGAGGCAGGAGAATCGCTTACACGGGAGTCGGAGGTTGCGGTGAGCCGAGATCGGGCCACTGCACTCCAACCTGGCGACAGAGCAAGACTCCATCTCTAAATAAATAAAATAAAAATTACACAAATAAATAAAAAAGAGAAAGACAGCAGTACGCTCTCGGTGTTTTACACAAACGAACTCTTTGAATATTCACAAAGAAATGAAGCGCAGTCTTGGTGTTAGAATCACCACTCAGCGAGGTCCGTGACGTTGCCCGGTCACACAGGGAGGAAGCTCGTGAGGCCTCTCTGCTGGTAGCAGTGCGGGGCCTGTTTTCACGGTTTTATGAGGCCAGCTGTGACCTCCCTCCTGTCTCCCTCAAGTCCCCCACGTTGGCTCTGCAGCCCTGGGGGCAGAGAAAGCCCCACCCCCTGCCAGCCGTGCCTGGGCAGGCCCCGGGCCAGCTCAAGGCCAGTGGGCGCTGAGGGCAGGGGTTGGGGACACGGTGAGGGCGGCCTAGAGGTTGTGGAAAAGAGCCTGTGACCCCGGCGTGGGACTACGACAGACCCGTCCACAGGGTCCTGTAGGTGGGTGGTGCCTACGCCTCTGGCAGCTTCTCCTTCCCACCCCCCCAGTGGGGCCTCGGCCGCCACCATCCTCAAGCGCCCCCACCCACCCCCGGCCACAGTGCGCCAGTGAGGCTTTGAGAGGGAGGCGCATCCAGGAACATGCACCTTCACGGTGTGTCACGAGCGTAACATGTTCATCACGGAGCCCCTCAAAGACGGCCTTCACAGGAGAAGCGGCCTCTCCTGCGGGCTCTGCCTGTCCACCGCCGTGTCCACCCCGGGCGGGTGCTGAGGAGCCCCTGCCTGGAGTGTGGACGCTGGATGTGGGGCTGGCCACAGCCCCGGCCCCAGGCAGCAGGCCCAGGATCAGGGAGCCCAGCGCGACGGGGAGGGAGAGGGGACCCAGGACAGCGTCCTGGGGCTGCTGCATCTGCAGAGGGCAGGGCCTGCTTCTTCGGTGCTGAGCCGCAATTTAACGCCGTCTGTGGGACTCTGAATTTCCCAAGAAAGGCTCCAGCTCGAGCGCCCCGGGAAACCCAGAACCAGGTGGACATGGGCGACGTGGCCTTCCAGCCTCAACTCCGCCTGCTCACCAAAGGCTGACGCTTTAGGAGGAAAGGAATCTGTGAGTGCCGTGGACATTCAGAAGCAGAATGTTTTTTGGCCTTGGGGAGGGAGAGAGGAGCTCAGCGCCCCTCTCCTGTCCCCTGATGACACCCCCTGGCCCAGCCCGGGAGGGCCTCTCCAGAACAGGCCACAGGTGGCCACGGAGACGCTCCTCCAATGACCCGAACCCAGGCACTCTACCCTAAAAGGAAGTCCAGGACAAACCCAGGCCCACTGTCCGGGGCACAGTCCCGGGGGCCACAGACAGGATGGCCCTGCCCAGTGACCAGCACGACACAGACAGGTGAACAGGCAGCGAGGCTGGGCCAGCACAGGGGCCAGGACACCTCCCGGGAAGAGGCTGACCCAGAGCCTGAGTAGAGGAGCCTGCTAGGGAGGCTGAGCTGGGGCCTCTGGTGGGGCTGGCCTTGCTGACAGAGTTGGACATACCACATCAGGGCAGGTGCCTGAAGTGGCACAGGGAGGGTGGGGGATGTGGCCATTCTAGGCACCAGCCTGTTCCAAAGAGCACCGAGGCTATTCCGGGCGGGCCATGTCTGTTCCAGGGAGCTCCATGTCTGTTCCAGAGAGCACCAAGGCTGTCCCAGGGGGCGCCGTGTCTATTCCAGGAGCGCTGTGTCTATTCCAGGCGGGCCATGTCTGTTCCAGGGAGCTCCATGTCTGTTCCAGAGAGCACCA
>NW_022437066.1:774961-781114 GCF_009761245.1 Sapajus apella | reverse complement strand
TTCCGGGCGGGCCATGTCTGTTCCAGGGAGCTCCATGTCTGTTCCAGGGAGCTCCATGTCTGTTCCAGAGAGCACCAAGGCTGTCCCGGGGAGCACCACGGCTGTTCCAGGGGGCGCCGTGTCTATTCCAGGAGCACCGTGTCTGTTCAGGAGCACCGCGTCTGTTCCAGGGGACGCCGTGTCTGTTCCAGGAGCGCCATGTCTATTCCGGGGAGGCCATGTCCATTCCAGGGGGCACCGTGTCCGTTTCAGGGAGCGCCGTGTCCGTTCCAGGGGGCGCCGTGTCCGTTCCAGGGGGTGCAGTGTCTGTTCCAGGGAGCCCTGAGACTGTTTCAGGAAGCGCTGTGTCTGTTCCAGGAGGGCCGAGGTTCTTCCTCAGTGGTGCTACTGGTGGTGCACTTTGAACACATCCCACTCTGCTTAGGTGGAGAAAAGGCTGTAGATGCCATGGCCACCTGTGCGGGGAGCTGGCTCTGTACCAAGGCGAAGCCCAGCTGCGGCGTGCTCCCCGGCCCACAGGGCGGCCTCCAGGGGAGGTAACAGGGCCTCATCCCACACAGGGGCTGGCCTGGGGCCCACAGAGGGCCTCAGAGGAGGCGGCGGATGAACGGAAAGGTGAGGGGTCTGGGCCCATCCCGAGAGGGCCAGGTGGGTGGTTGGAGCCCCACGGGATGGACAGGGCTGTGCCTGCAGAGGGGCGGCGTCCACACCAGCCCTGCCCAGCTCAGAGGTGGCCCTCCCCTGGGATGCTGCGGCCTGGCTACCTCAGGGAAGGTGACATGCCCGGGGCACCGCCGTTGCCCTCAGCATGAGCCAAGCCGGGAACGCAGAAGAGAAAGGCAGAGAGAAAGCCCCGGGAGGGTCCGGGGCTAAGGGCGCAGCCTCGTGGGATAGGGAAACTGAGGCAGAGAGCCTTGGCCACTGCCACATGGGAGCGGGGCTTTCACAGGGGAGAGGGCTGTGGCCCTGCCCCATGGAGGGGCATGTGCAGGGTGGGCCTGGGCAGAGGCCGGGGGTGGCGAGTGAAAAGGCAGTAAACCCACACAAACCCAGGGTCTACAGCCGGGGCCAGGCAGCCAGCCTGGGCTTTCAGCTCTCGCTGCTGTTCACAAGGACCGCAGGTTGGAAGCCGTGAAGGGGCCCTGGGCCCTACCCCCATCTGCCCTCAAAGCCCCGGCCCAGACGGCTCCCATCGGGGCCCAGCCGAGCCCCTCCCAGGAGGCTTCCACCCAGCCTGGCCCAGGCACAGAGGGCAGAGTCTGGGGCTTGGGCTGACCCCCTGGCACCAGACAGCCTCCGCTCCCCCCCAGCCTCCGCTCCCCCCAGCCTCCCCTCCCCCCCAGCCTCCGCTCCCTCCTAGCCTCCGCTCCCTCCCAGCTTCTGTCTCCCCAACCCGACCCAGTCCCCATTTTGCAGGGTCTGGGTTTGCAGGAGTGGCAGGGAGGGAGGCCGGGTGGAGCCCTGCGCCCTGGGTGGCACCTCCCCTCGGGCTACGCAGGGATGCCACTCCTCCGCTTTGTCCGTGGGGGAAGGCGCTTCTCATTTCTCTCTCTGACCTGGAAGGTGTTGGGAGAGCAGACGCCCTTAACCCAAGGGATGAAGAATGGCTCCATTTACAGAACTTGGATCGCTGAGGGCCACACAAGAAACTGCGGGTTCCCTGAACCCCAGGAGGCAGTGCTGAGCACCCAAGGGGGTTTCGGCCCTCCGCCTTGCACCCCGAGGGACACAGGGGACCAGAGCTACCCCTCAGCGGCCAGCCCTGAGCGGCTGCACTGCCCCCGCCGCCTCCCTCGGGACGCTGTCACAGGCCTGGCGCCAGGCCACCCATGCTGGGGCCCGAGGGGGCAAGCTGTCCTGAGAACCCCTGAGTACCAAAAGGCCACGGCAGGGCCTCCAGACTCACAGGGTCCCATGCCGTGGACACTGTAGAGAGGCCCACAGCTGGGGATTGGCAGCCAGGCCCTCGTCACCGAGTACAGAGTGGGTGACACTTCCCCCCAAGCACCCCACGCACCTCCCCCCACAGTCCCAAGGGGACTGGGCACCATCCCGCTCAGACTCACCTGTGCAGCGGCGCGCACCAGCGGCGGGGTCACCAGCAGCGTCTCCTGGGTCCATCCTTGGGGCTGCAGCTAAGGAGGATCTGCAGAAATGGACAGATGGGTGGGGTCCCTGAATGCAGAGCCCACACCAACAAGCAGCCCATGCCCGCGGCCCCTGGAGGTGGTGGAGGGACCTGGTGCCTCGGGGTGCCCCAGCTGGGGTCCCCAGTTGCTGAGCACTCTCCTCTCCCGGCTGGGATGACGGCCGCCAAGTTTGGACCCTGTGTTCCCATTCCACGCCAAGCCGCCCCCGCTTTCAGCAGGGAGGGCAGGGGGTGGGAGGGGCCCTGGGGAGGGCTCGGTAGACAGAACCTCTCGGGCGTGCAGAGGGGCCTGTTCTCCAGGACAGCGTGACCCCCCCTTATCACATCCCCCTCAGGCTGTGTGTCCTGCCGCTGGCGGAGCCACACGGGAGGGAGATGTTCTCCCTCAGAGGGCAAGGGCGCCATGGGACCTGCTGCCCCTGCAGGACAGGGACCTCGGAGTGACGCCCTTGAGGCCGACCCAGCACACAGCTCCATTAGGGTCCAGGCGCACTGCAGGCTCCCCCAGAGTATTTTTTGTTTTGTTTTGTTTTTTTGAGACAGAGTCTTGCTGTATTGCCCAGGCTGCAGGGCAGAGGTGCGATCTTGGCTTACTACAACCTCCGCCTCCTGGGTTCAAGCGATTCTCCTGCCTCAGCCGCCTGAGTAGCTGGGACTACAGGTGCCCGCCAACACACCCAGTTAATTTTTTGTATTTTTAATAGAGCCGGGATTTCACCATGGTGACCAGGCGGGTCTTGAAATCCTGACCTCAGGTGATCCATCTGCTTCGACCTCCCAAAGTGCTGAAATTACAGGCGTGACCCACTGTGCCCGCCCTGTTTTTTGTTTGGTTGGTTTTTTTTAAGACGGAGTCTCACACTGTCCCTCAGGCTGGAGTGCAGTGGCACAATCTCAGCTCATTGCATGCTCTGCCTCCGAGATTCAAGCGATTCTCCTTGCCTCAGCTTCCCAAGTATCTGGGATTACAGGCACCCGCCACCACGCCTGGCTAATTTTTTTGTATTTTTAGTAGAGGTGGGGTTTCACCAAGTTGGAGAGGCTGGTCTCCAACTCCTGACCTCGTGATCCGCCCACCTCATCCTCCCAAAGTTCTGGGATTACAGGCGTGAGCGACAACATCTGCCCTTTTTTTGAGATGGAGTCTCACTCTGTCGCCCAGGCTGGAGTGCAGTGGCACAATCTCAGCTCACCACAACCTCCGCCTCCTGGGTTCAAGTGATTCTCCTGCCTCAGCCTCCCGAGTAGCTGGGAATACAGGCACCCGCCACCACGCCCAGCTAATTTTTAGTAGAGGCGGGGTTTCACCCTTCTGGCCAGGCTGGTCTCGAACTCCTAACCTCAGGTGATCCGCCCTTCTTGGTCTCCCAAAGTGCTGGGATGACAGGCGCTCGTGAGCCCCCCACACCGGACCCCGGGGAGTGTTTTGGATGCAAAACCCTTATCTGCAGTTACAGGGCTCACCTCCTCCTACCTGCTTACATGGCCGCATAAAAAGGCTTTCTTCCAGTGTGTGGCTTCGTCTGCCTCGCACACGGCGCTTAAACTCCAGATCCCAGCGCGGGCGCCGCCTCCCCCAGGCAGCCCTCAGGCGGGGCGTTTCGGAGCCACACGCGGGCACGGCCTCTCCGTGGCCTTCGGTCGCCCGGGCCGCCGCCAGCACGCACCGCTGGGCACACAGCACAGCCTCCGGGCCGTTCCGCGGCGCGTCTGCGGACTCACCGCCTCGGAGGCCACGGCAGCCGCCCCGCGTGGGGCTGCGTTCTCCGGACTCCGCTCTCGGGGGCGCGGCTGCTGCTCTCCCTTCGCAAACGGCGTAAACCCGGACGACAGATCTTAGGACGTTTCTGGCAGCGTGAGGCCGCGTTTCCCCACCGCAAGGCCGCGCCCAAGGCGCCCCCAGCACCGCGGCGCCCCCCACCCGAGCCCGCCAAGCCGAGGGGGCCGCACCTGCAGGACGCGCGGCGGGAGGACCCCAGGCTCCCAGGACCCTCAGCCCCAGCGCTGAGAATGCATTGATGGAGACACCAGGGGCCACCAGCGCAGCCACGAGGAAGGGCCCCATCAACACAGCCGGGCCCAGAACGGCCACAGCTGAAGACCGCGCCGGGAGGAAGGCCGGCTCCAGAGCCCCCGCCAGATCCCCTCCGCGACCCGGGGAGCCGGAGAAGGACCGCCTCCGGGCGGGGGCCGGGCCCCGCCCAGCTTAGGGGGCTTGACAAATGCCCTGGGCTCTCCGAAGAGCCCCTGACAAAACGTGAAGACACAGGCCCAGGTTCAAGGAACTCGGCCAGAAGCTGAACAGCCACCGGAGCCGAAAACAACGTTCTTCAGAGGATGATACCTAAATCCAGACTGTCCACCATGGACGATTCGGTGCCTAACAAAAACCAAAAGACCTGAAAAGAAACAAGAAAATACGACCCATAATCAAGCGGAGAAACACAAAAGACAGAGAACAGAAAGCAACTTCGAGGCAGCCCTCAAAGTTGTTGGTGTCAGCAAAGACTAACAGCGATCGCAGCCGTGCTCAGGAATGAACAGAAAAGACGTTCACAGAGTTAAAGGAGGCCAGGCGCAATTTGGGAGGCCGAGGCGGGAGGATTGCTTGAGCCCAGGATTTCAAGACCACCCTAGGCAACATGAGGAAACTCTGCACCAAAGAATTAAACATTAGCTGGGCATGGGGCTCACACCTGTGGTCCCAGCTACTCAGGAGGCTGAGGGAGAAGAGGTGCTTCGCTTACAGTTCCACATGGCTAGGGAGGCTTCAGAATCATGGCAGGAGGTGAAAGGCACTTCCTACATGGTGGCAGCAAGAGAAAATGAGGGCCGGGCGTGGTGGCTCACACCTGTAGTCCCAGCACTTTGTGAGGCCGAGGCAGGAGGATCACCTGAGGTCAGGAGTTTGTGCCCAGCCTGACCAACCTGGTGAAACCCCGTCTCTACTAAAAATACAAAATTAGCCAGGCATGGTGGTGGCACCTGTAATCCCAGCTACTCAGGAGGCCGAGGCAGGGGTTGCAGTGAGCTGAGATTGTGCCACTGCACTCCAGCCTGGGCAACAGAGTAGGGCTCTGTCTCAAAAGAAAGAAAGAAAGAGAGAAAAAATGAGGAAGAAGCAAAAGCAGAAACCCCTGATAAACCCATCAGATCTCGTGAGACTTGTTCACTATCATGAGAATAGCACAGGAAAAACTGGCCCTCCTGATTCCATTACCTCCCCCTGGGTCCCTCCCACAACGTGTGGGAATTCTGGGAGATGGAATCCAAGTGGAGATTTGGGTGGGGACACAGCCAGACCGTATCATCCCACCGTAGCCCCTGAAAATCTCATGTCCTCACACTTCAAAACCAATCACGCCCTCCCAACAGTCCCCCGGAGTCTTATTTCAGCATTAACCCAAAAGTCTAGCCCAAAGGCTAATCTGAGACAAGGCAAGTCTCTTCTGCCTATGCGGCTGCAAAATCAAAAGCAAGTTAGTTACTTCCGAGATACAGAGAGGGTACAGGCATTCCATAAATACAACCGTTCTGAGCCGGGCGCAGCGGCTCATGTCTGCAATCCCCACTCTTTGGGAGGCCAAAGCGGGCCCCCCAGCTACTCGGGAGGCTGAGGCAGCAGAATCGCTTGAACCCAGGAGGCAGAGTGCATTGCAGTGAGCCGAGATCCTGTCATTGCACTCCAGCCTGGGCAATAGGAGTGAAACTCGGTCACAAAACAAAACAAAACAAACAAAAAAGATTCCAAATGGAAGAAATTGGCCAAAACAAAGGAGTTACACAGCCCAGGCAAGTCAGAAATCCAGCAGGGCAGTCAAAATTTTAAGCTTGAAAATGATCTCGCTTGACACCTGTCTCACACCCAGGTCATGCTGATGCAACAGGTGGGTTCCCATGGTCTTGGGCAGCTCTACCCCTGTGGGCACAGCCCAGTCCCACAGGTGAGCCAGGTGCTGGGGGGGACACAGCACAGTCCCACAGGTGAGCCAGGTGCTGGGGGG
>NW_022437066.1:768738-769961 GCF_009761245.1 Sapajus apella | reverse complement strand
GGGGGGGACACAGCACAGTCCCACAGGTGAGACAGGTGCTGGGTGGGACACAGCACAGTCCCACAGGTGAGCCAGGTGCTGGGGGGGGACACAGCACAGTCCCACAGGTGAGCCAGGTGCTGGGGGGATCGCAGCGCAGTCCCCACAGGTGAGCCAGGTGCTGGGGGGGACACAGCACAGTCCCACAGGTGAGCCAGGTGCTGGGGGGGATACAGCACAGTCCCACAGGTGAGCCAGGTGCTGCGGAGGACACAGGTGAACCGGTGGCCATTCCCAAATTCCCAGGGCCTCTTGCCAGCGGCCATCCAAAGGACCTGCTTGGAACCCTGCACGTCCCACCCTCGCACCTCTTAATTGCACTAGTGCCTGGCACTGTGCTCTGACCCACAGAGGGCAGGGCCAGCACCCCTGGGGGAAGGCGGTGGGCACCCAGGGCCAGAGCAGGGGCCAGAGCCCCAAGCCCCGCTGCTTCCCCGCAGCTGCTCCCTGGGGACCTGTGGACCATAGTACTAATGAGGCGGAGTGGGTACCCACACACACAGGTCCTGGGTTCACGTCCAACACCCTCCCGCCCGGGCTCCTGGCGGTATCCGTGGCCTGAGGAGTCACAGAGCTGCAGGCAGAGCCCGGGATAGCCATTGCAGGCCACTTCCCTGTCCCCAGCATCCGCAACTTCTCAGGCTCTCAAGGACAAACTTTACGTCTCCCGACAGAAGAAACGCCAGGCTCTGGGTGGAGGCAGGAGGCTCGGGCACAACTCCCACTTTTTAAGGCAGCAGAAGCCGTCCTTTCTCTCTTGTTGATTTCCTCCCTGGATCTTGTGCTGAAAACACACTTGTTTTTCTCACATCACATTCAAGTGATCGAGTTCCTGATAAATGTGAGATTTATCCCAACTCGGCGTGAGCCTGGCTTCTCCTGCCGGCTGGCACATGGCTGGGTGCCAGGCACAGGTTCCTGCCCTGCAGGTCACCTGCTGCCCTCAGACCCTTGGTGGGACCCGCTGCCCACAGACACCCTGCCCACCCCCCAAAGCCAGGCAGAGATCTCTGTGTTCTGAAGAGTAAATGAAAAGAGAAACTGGCCAAGTGCTGTGGCTCACACCTGTAACCCCAGCCTGTGGGAGGCCGAGGTGGGAGGATCACTTGAGCCCAGGAGGTCAAGGCTGCAGTGAGCCAAGATGGGGCCACTGCCCTTCAGCCTGGGTGACAGAGCAAGACCCT
>NW_022437066.1:766225-768638 GCF_009761245.1 Sapajus apella | reverse complement strand
AAAAAAAAAAAAAAGAGCTGGGCACAGTGGCTCACACCTGTAATCCCAGCACTTTGGGAGGCCAAGGCGGGCAGATCACGAGGTCAGGAGTTCAAGACCAGCCTGGCCAACATGGTGAAACCCCATCTCTACTAAAAATACAAAAATTAGCCAGGCGTGGTGGTGGGTGCCTATAATTCCAGCTACTTTGGAGGCTGAGGCAGAGAATTGCTTGAACCCGGGAGGCAGAGGTTGCGGTGAGCCGAGATCACGCCACTGCACTATAGCCTGGGAGACAGAGTGAGACTCTCTCTCAAAAAAAAAAAAAAAAAAAAAAAAGAGAGAGAGAAGAAAAGAAAGAAAGAAGAAAGAAAAGAAAAGTGAGGCCCTGCACAGAACCAGGGTGGCTGGCAGCAAGTCATCTGGAGCTGGGAGCCAGGGGCCGTCTTCAGCAGAGTCGCCCCTGGCGCGCCCCGTGGCCATCCAGAGAGAGGACTTGGCTTCCTGCACCAACGACCCCCTCAACCCCCAGACGGCGGCAGCATCAGTCTTGCTGACAGTGTTTGATGAGCAAATGAATAAAGGCGGCAGGTGCCCCCCATCCCCCGCACTGATCTCGACTCCCATAGGCACTCCCAGCAGCTTCTGGAAACTTCCCTGGGCTCTCAGTACACCCCCAGCCATGGGCTCAGTGGGCGTCAGACCCACTCTGCAGCCCTCCTTGGGGCATCTGTGCCCCAACCCCCACCCGGGCCGCTCCTCGGCCCCCACCCCTCCCTTGGAGGAGCAAAGCCCGGTCCCCTCAGCAGGCTGGGACAGACCTGACAGGATAGCCCCAGCCACGTGGTCAGGCCTGCAGAGGGCTCGGGAGCCTACACTGCCTCCTGGCGCCCCGGGGGCCCGTGCCCGGGAAGGCCCCCATCCGCGGCAGCCGGCACCGCTGCACTTGAGTCGTGGAGGCCAGATGCTCGCCAGCAAGCCCACCCGTTCACAGACGCGCCAGAGCCGGCAGGGTGGGCAGCCCGCGGAGGAGCCGGTCCCGGACGCCCCACGCCGACACCATGTGGCCGGCCGGTCTCTGGGCCCCTCTGCTGGTGGAACCCGGCAGCGCCGCCCTCTCTGCCGCATCTGTCCCGGCTCTGAAGCCCAAGTGCCTTCCCTCCCTGCATGCCCAGGCAGGGCCTCCGCCCACCCAGGCCAGCGCTGCAGGTGGAGCCCTGCCTGGCAGCCGTGGTGAGTGCAAGCATGGGGAGGCCCCTCCCCCTCTGTCCGCCTGCCTGAACACCCCAGAGGGGACTGCTTCCCCCGAAAAGCCCGCCCACCTGCCCCGGCTCCAAGGGGCCCATCTGCCCTTGGTTCACTGCCGGCCCGTTCCTGGGGACCCATGTCTAGCCGCTCTCGGGCTGTGTCCTGCCAGCCCCACCAAGCAGAACCCAGTGTCCCCCAGGACCCCTTGGCTAAGGGAAGGTGGCTGGTGGCCACAGGCCCTTCAGTGTCCCCAAAAGGGAAGGATGGAGACACAGTGTCAGAACCCAGAGTACAGTCCCCAGACACACCCATGTCCCTCCCCATCCAAGCATAAACCCCATGGCAGCAGCTCCTGGCCTGGTTATGACATGACACAGCTGGAATGGGAGAAGCAGCCAGCGCTCCCATCACCGAGCCCACGGGTCCACAGGTGTGCGAGAGACAGGGGGTGCCAGCAGGACCCAAATGCACAGGTGGGAGGGGCACAGCGAGGGGTCTGGGGCATGGCCGGGGCGGGGAGCTCTCCCTTGGGCAGCATCCAAGTGTGCAGCCTCACACCTCTGGGGGTCTCCTGGCCTCACGCCTGCAGGGGTCTCTGGCGTCACGCCTCTGGGGGTCTCCTGGCCTCGCACCTCCGGGGCCTCCCTGGCACAGCCCCCACATCTGACTGAGCTGTGTGGCTGCATCACTAAACGCCCACAGTGGCTCTCCTCTCAGCGCCTGGCTGTGCCTCCTCCAACACTCCCAAGGGGCTTCTGAGAGGGCTTCGGGGGAGACAGCATCCCCGACCTCCCCCACACCTCCCTCGGCTGCTCAGCAAGGCCCTCCAGGGACGTCCAACCCAGCCCCTGGACGTCTGAACCAGCCCCTCAGACCAATGACAGCCCCACATCCCAGGCTGGGGACCTTCCATCTGCAGTTCCTGGAGTGGCCTGCCAGTTCCGACGTGCTCTCTAAAAAGGCAGAGCCTCGAGCCAGTTGGAATGGACAGACCTGCCGTGGTACAGGGAAGCCCAGGCTCAGGCCCCGCCGTGGTACAGGGAAGCCCAGCCTGAGGACCCGCCGTGGTACAGGGAAGCCCAGGCTCAGGCCCCGCCATGGTACAGGGAAGCCCAGCCTCAGGCCCCGCCGTGGTACAGGGAAGCCCAGCCTGAGGACCCGCCGTGGTACAGGGAAGCCCAGGCTC
>NW_022437066.1:764465-766215 GCF_009761245.1 Sapajus apella | reverse complement strand
GGCTCGGGCCCCGCCGTGGTACAGGGAAGCCCAGGCTCGGGCCCCGCGAGGCTGGCTGCGCGGCTCCACGCCAGGCTGGGTGCGCACTGCCCCGTGCTGAGCCAGCCCCTCTACAGGAGTCCGCAGGGCTGTTTTTGTCCCTGAGCTCAGGACGAACCTGCACACGACCCCGATGGCATTCACTTTGCTGATGGGCCCGGGAAGGGGGCGGTCGGCCTGTCCCTTCTGCGGGAGGACGGCTGCTGGAATTTCACGTGTGTCCTCTGAAACACGCTGGAACTCCATGCCCTGTCGCACAGCTGCGAGGTGGGGCCTTGGGACGTGCCGGGGTCAGGACCCTGCCCCGCTGCAGGGATTCATCCATGCGGGGATTCCTGGGTTATCACAGGAGTGGAAGCGGTGGCTTTATAAGGAGAAAGAAGCTGCACGCAGTGGCTCACACCTGTAATCCCAGCACTTCGGGAGGCCGAGGTAGGCAGATCATGAAGTCAGGACATCGAGACCATCCTGGCTAAGATGGTGAAACCCCGACTCTACTAAAAATACAAAAAATAATTAGCTGGGCGTGGTGGCGTGCGCCTGTAGTCCCAGCTACTTGGAAGGCTGAGGCAGAAGAATCGCTTGAACCCGGGAGGTGGAGGTTACAGTGAGCTGAGATCTCGCCACTGCACTCCAGCCTGGGCGACAGAGACTCCGTCTCAAAAAAAAAAAAAAGAAGAGAGACCTGAGGCTGAGCCGGCGCACTGAGCCCTCACTGTGGCTGCCCCGAGCCTCCACGCAACCCTGCAGAGTCCCAGCAGCACGAATACCTCCTCGTTCAGCCCCGCCACCACGAATGCCTCCTCAGATACGCCCCTTACGCTTCGCCTTAGCCTGTAAGAGATAAATTCCTTTTCTTTATAAATTACCCAGTTTCAATATTCTGTTTTAAGTAACAGAAACCTGGCTGGCATGGTGGCTCACACCTCTGATCACACTTTGGGAGGCCAAGGCAGGCGACCGCTTGAGTCCAGGGATTCGAGACCAGTGTGGGCAGCGCAGTGAGAACCTCCTATGTGTCCGGGCACAGTGGCGTGTGGCACATGGCAGCGGGAGGAACTGTGTCTACAAGGCCCTGGACCTAAAAATCACCAAGTGGACACACGGGCTGACATGGCCGAGAACGGAGACAACTGGCAAGGATTCAGTTCAGATCTGCCCACCACAGACTTCGGTAACTGACCTCATTTTAGGATGAAAAGGCCCGTCTGGATCCTCACCATCATGGAATGTGGTGCCGGGTCCCGAGCCCACACCAGGACAAGAGGGGCTCCCCGGGTCCCTGCTGGGGCAACGCTCACTACTCAACAGTTTTGCAGCTTCCAGTTAAAATTAACAACAGATGGCCAAGCGCAGTGGCTCATGCCTGTAATCCCAGCACTTTGGGAGGCCCAGGCAGGCGTACCATGAGGTCAGGGGTTCAAGACCAGCCTGGCCAACATGGTGAAACCCCATACAAAAATACAAAAAACACAAAACACAAAAATACAAAATACTAAAAATACAAAAAATTAGCCAGGCATGGTGGCACAAGCCTGTAATCCCAGCTACTCGGGAGACTGAGGCAGGAGAATAGCTTGAACCCGGGAGGTGGAGGCACAGTGGCTCACGCCTGTAATCCTAGCACCGTGGGAGACCAAGGTGGGCAGATCACTTGAGGTCAGGAGTTCGAAACCAGCCTGGCCAACATGGTGAAACCCCGCCTCTACTA
>NW_022437066.1:762065-764365 GCF_009761245.1 Sapajus apella | reverse complement strand
CAAAAAAAAAAAAAAAAAATTAGCAAGAGAAGTGACTCTTTTGTCTTCATTTCTTCTGAAAGGTGTTCACCCAGGTCAAATTGTTGCCGTGAGTCCTGTGACCACAGAACTCCGGGCTCCGAGAACCCCAGAGGCTGCAGTTCCCCAGCCCCACGCTCCACACCCAGGGAGGCGACACGGCTGGGCTGTGCCCGCATGGGGAACACTGCACAGCAAGGGAGCCCCCCGGAGGCAGCCTGGAATGGAGGTGACCCACGTGGCACGTGCCTGACTCACTGTGGAGGCCATGCTGCTGAGGGCAGGGTCGCAGGGCGAGGGCTGTGTCCTTTCCCATGGGACTGGCAGACCCCCCCAGGGCCTGAGTGAGGCACAGGGACCTGCAGGTGACTGTGCCAGGAGCCCCAGCCCCTGGCCTTGGTGCAGGCTCGGTCACTGGCTGTGGTGGCCCTGTGTGCTGAGCAGGTGGCCAGGTGGGCATAGGCTGCCACCTCAAGGGCCCCTGGACCACCGCAGAACCAGTGGCAGATTCCGGCTGAGGCTCCGAGGCCAGCCTCTGGGTTGGGGTCCCAGGCCCTGGCGTGGCATGTGGCCCCAGGGGGAGTCCCAGGCCTCGCTGTGAGATGGAGTGGATGATGCCAAACACAGCGCAGACGTGGGAGCAGCAGGCACGCTCAGGAACGCTCGTCCCCACCGCAAACCCAGCTGGGCCCAGGATGTCCCCTTCAACCACTGAAGGTACAGCTGCCCCGAGCTCTGGGTACAGGGCTTGCTTGGAGATGGGCTCCCCGGTGGGTGGGTGGCGGCCCCACTCCTCGGTTTCCTGGGAGGCCTGGCCCAGACACAGCAGCCTCCCAAGGAGCCTCCGCAGGAAGGCAGGACCAATGGGACGTGCAGGGGCCCCTCCCTCAAAGCTTCACCCTCAAGTAGGACCCAAAGCTCCCTCAAACGACCCCCGAACAGGCAGACCTCGAGGGACCCCACAAGAAGCCAGGTTACTGGCTGAGGATCGGAGGTGGCCACGGTGGGCCGGCGGGAGTGGGAACTGTCAGGAGGCCCGTCGGGGCGGCAGCTCCACCCACCCGGGACCTGGAAAAGGGGGGCGGGCGGAGGGGGTGCTTCCTGTGGCCACGGCACACAATGGTGTTTTCTCCACCGGGCAGTGAGTCACCCAAGACGGACTGGAAGCCGGGCCACCCTGCATTCTTGTCCAGGCGCCAGGTCACGCTTCCTCTGTGGTTTCCCTGAGGACCCTTGGGCCCGCCAGGTGGGCCTTGTGTCGCCAGCAGGCATGGCCAGGAGGGCAGGAAGCGGCAGGAGGGTGGGCTGTGTGCCCCCCAGGTCTCCCTGGCACCCCGATGGGGGGCTCCCAAGCTCCTCCACCCCTGCAGAGCTGGCCTTACTGCCCCGTCCTGAGAGTGCTGACCACCGTCATCCGTCCTTGAGGGCCCTGCAGCCGCCACCCCAGGATGCCGCAAGGATGGGCCTGAGACTGGGAGCAGGTGGGCAGGCAGCACTGGCTTCAGAGCCCCCAGAAGCTGTCATCCCCAAGGGGGGCCTCCGAGGCCTGTCCCCTCCCCACCTCACGTGGTCTAACCCAGCAGCAGAATATGCAGAATACGCCATTAGAGACGTGTCAGGATCTCTGTGACGGCTTTTTATATGGACTGCACGTGAAACGATAATACTTGGGTATACTGGATTAAATAAAATATATTATTAAAAAAAGTTAACTTGTTTCTCATTATTTTTAAAACCGATCTACAAGAAAACTTAAAAGCCTCCTTGTCATAAGCTCCAGGTGCCTACCTGGGCCCTTCCAGGAGATGGAGACAGCCCGGCCCCGAGGTCCTGCACCCTACAGCACTGTGGGGGAAGCAGGAAAATAGGCTTTGTCTCTAAACTCCACACGGGATGGGTGGATGCCCCAGAGCCCCCCAAAGCAGCCCCCAGAGGCGGAGGGCGCAGCTGGATGAGCTGAGGCAGAGCTGGGACCCCGAGGGAGGGAGGCTCCGGCCTCCTAGATGAACAGCAGCCTGACTCACACGCCGTCCACGTGCCTCACAGCGATTCCGCGTGTTTCCGAGGCTGACTCACACGCCGTCCACGGGCCTCACAGCGATTCCGCGTGTTTCCGTGCCTGACTCACACACCGTCCACGGGCCTCACATTGATTCGACGTGTTTCCCAGCCTGACTCACACCGTCCACTGGCCTCACAGTGATTCCACGTGTTTCCAAGCCTGACTCACACGCTGTCCACTGGCCTCGCAGTGATTCCACGTGTTTCCAAGCCTGACTCAC
>NW_022437066.1:753140-762055 GCF_009761245.1 Sapajus apella | reverse complement strand
TGTTTCCAAGCCTGACTCACACGCCGTCCACTGGCCTCGCAGTGATTTCGTGTTTCCAAGCCTGACTCACACACCGTCCACTGGCCTCATAGTGATTCCATGTTTCTGAGCCTGACTCACACACCATCCACTGGCCCTCACAGTGATTTCGTGTTTCCCAGCCTGACTCACACGCTGTCTACTGGCCTCACAGTGATTCCACGTGTTTCTGAGTGCCTGACTCACACGCCGTCCACTGGCCTCATTGTGATTCCACGTGTTTCCGAGTGCCTGGCTCACACGCCGTCCACTGGCCTCACAGTGATTCCATGTGTTTCCGAGTGCCTGACTCACACGCCGTCCACTGGCCTCACAGTGATTCCATGTGTTTCCGAGTGCCTGACTCACACGCCGTCCACTGGCCTCACAGTGATTCTACGTGTTTCCAAACCTTACTCACACACCGTCCACTGGCCTCACAGTGATTCCCGTGCCTGACTCACACGCCGTCCACTGGCCTCGCAGTGATTTCGTGTTTCCAAGCCTGACTCACACGCCGTCCACTGGCCTCACAGTGATTTCGTGTTTCCAAACCCGACTCACACACCGTCCACTGGCCTCACAGTGATTCCCGTGCCTGACTCACACGCCGTCCACTGGCCTCATAGTGATTCCATGTTTCTGAGCCTGACCCACACACCATCCACTGGCCTCACAGTAATTTCGTGTTTCCGAGCCTGACTCACACACCGTCCACTGGCCTTACAGTGATTCCACGTGTTTCCGTGCCTGACTCACACACCGTCCACTGGCCTCACAGTGATTCCGTGTTTCCGTGCCTGACACATACCGTCCACAGGCCTCACAGTGATTCCGTGTTTCCGTGCCTGACACACACCGTCCACGGGCCTCACAGTAATTCCGTGTTTCCGTGCCTGACTCACACACCATCCACTGGCCTCATAGTGATTCCATGTTTCTGAGCCTGACTCACACACCATCCACTGGCCTCACAGTAATTTCGTGTTTCCGAGCCTGACTCACACACCATCCACTGGCCTTACAGTGATTCCATGTTTCCGTGCCTGACACACACCGTCCACAGGCCTCACAGTGATTCCGTGTTTCCGTGCCTGACACACACCGTCCACGGGCCTCACAGTGATTCCGTGTTTCCATGCCTGACTCATACACCGTCCACTGGCCTCACAGTGATTCCGTGTGTTTCCGTGTATTTCACTGATGACAATTTTTATTTATTTTTTGAGACACGGTCTCACTGCTGCCCAGGCTGCAGTGTAGTGGTCTGATCACTGCCCCAAAAGCAATGAACCATGTGCCCATCAGCACTGACTCCCTGTGCCCCTCCTCAGCCCCTGGCCAGTTTCTGTCTCTGCGTTTTTCTATCTTGGGCATTTCCCATAAAGGAGACCACACAGGTGCTGTCTCTGGTGGCTGGCTGACCTCACAAAGCTTACCCCAGCTGCAGCGTGAGCTGGAGCACCCTTTCTGTGTTTGAGTCACGCCCCACTGTGGTTTGTCCAGCAGACATTTGGGTGCACCCCCTCGTCTGGCTGTTACCAGCAGTGCTGCTGTGAACAGCTGTGTGCCTGTTTCCATGTGGAGTGTATCTGCATGATCTGGGTATGCACATATCGAGGCGGGAACTGCTGAGTCTCGTGGCGCTTCTATGCTGAGCTTTTTGAGGAACTACCCGACCGTTTCCACGGGGGACCGGTCATCTTATGCTTACATCCATAATGCACGCGGATTCTAATTTCCCCACAGCCTCACCAATGCCTGTTACTGCCTGTCTTTCTCTTTTTACACTTAACAATTTAACTTAGGGATTGTTCTTTTCTTTAACAATTAAGATGACCAATTTTAAACACAAAAAGTAACTTTGCAGGGATATTGCCCAGGAGATGGAGGAGAGGCCGGCCGGTATGACAGGTCCCACACGGCCACTCTGGGGGTGCTGGCGTGTTTGCCCCCATGGGTGCCACGTAGGTCACAGGGTTTTTTTGTTTTGTTTTGTTTTTTTAGATGGAGTTTTGCTCTTGTCGCCCAGGATAGAGTGCAGTGGGGGCAATCTCAGCTCACTGCAACCTCCGCCTCCCGAGTTGAAGCAGTTCTCCTGCCTCAGCCTCCTGAGTAGCTGGGACTACAGGCACGCGCCACCACACCTAACTTTTGTATTTTTATCAGAGACAGGGTTATGCCATGTTGGCCAGGATGGTCTTGATCTCCTGACCTCATGGTTTGTCTACCTCGGCCTCAAAAGTGCTAGGATTACAGGCGTTAGCCACCACACCCAGCCCATGAACGATACTTCTGAAGGTTGAAACTAGGGTGTGATCTCAGCTCCGGCACCTCCATGCCTCCCCCAGGGTGGTGGCCACTGCCAGCCACACCCGGGCCCACACTCAGTACTTTATTCTCTTCTGCAATGTCTGAGGGTCAGGAACTCTCCAGTGGCTGGCTAGGTGGTCCCTCCGCCAGGGAGTGGGCACTGCACCCTCAGCTGGAGGCCTCAGTCCCTGTCAGCCCGTGGTCTCCAGAGTGAGGAACGCACAGGGACAAAGAGGCGGCCTCGGGGCCTCACGACCTGTCTCCAAGTCACACAGCCTCTGCCGCCTCCCATCAGGCCAGGCGCCCCAGGTCAGTTCACACTCCACCGTGCTCTGCACAGTTGGGGAGGGACGGGCAGCTCATCACCTCACATCCCAGGTCTTCTCAGGACCAGAAACCTCCAGCCCGCTCAGCTGTTCCCCAGGCAGACGTCCAGAGCCTCATCAGCCCAGCTGCTGCCTCCCAGAGGCCCTCTCCACCCAAGACCCTAAGACGTGCCAGGACACACCACACAGCTCAGAACGCCACCCCACACCCGCTCACACCAGGGGGCTGCCCTCTGCAGAGGACAGGGATGCAACACAGCCAGTCACACCGAGGGGCACAGGCAGTTCCGGGACCTGGTTCTGCACTGCCTGTGACACAAGGACCCACACCCAGGGTCGGTGGCCCGTCCCACAGCCCAGCCTGGGTCTGTCGTGAGCCTGCAGAGTGCTCATGGATGCTCGTGCAGGGTCTTCAGGTAGGAGTTGCTCCCACCTGGAGCAGAAGGGAGAGGGCCCTCCCTGGGCTTGGTCCATGAGTCAGGAGGCTGGGAAGCGCCCTGCAGCTTTCCCCACAGACACTGCAGGAGCCCGCCCCACTCCAGCAGGAGACTGTGACCAAGGGCACCCAACCTCAGGCTCCTCTCGCCCTCTCTGCAGGCCTGAGGACAGACGAGGCAGCAAGGGCAGCAGAGGGAGACCCTCGTGAGGACCGACCTCATGGGCAAAGCTGGGGCCGCGGCGGGGACATTCATCGCGGGGAAGCAACGCCCACCAGATGCGGCGGGAGACACACGTGTCTGGACTCAAAGGACACGGCCGGGGATTCATGTGGACACTGCGGGCACAGGGGTAGCACGTTTCCGACTGCTTGTTGTGAAAATAGATGAATGAGTCGGGGGTGAGCATGGCACCCCCAATAGTGCCCAGGAAGCAATGCCCCACAGAGGGGCCAGACGGGCCAGGGCAAGGCCCTGGGTGAGGCCGAATCTGACCACTAGGCCCTGGACACAGAGGCCCCAGCTGACTGCATCTGGGTGAACAGTGTGAGAGGACAGAGATGTTGTGACCACAGGCCACTAGGTCCTCAAACAGTTGAACACAGCATGAGCACAGGCCCTGGCAGTGCCTCTTCCAGGCAAAGGCCATGGGACCAGGAACGTGCATCTGCACCAACACTTGGGCACACACGACCCCAGCTGCGCTGCGTATGGTGGCCACAGAGGATGCACAGCCTGGCTAAGGAACGAGACATCCACGGCCACCACGCGGCGGAGCAGCCTTCTACCACGAACAGGAGAGGATGTCGCGCATGCGACCTCACTGATGCCACTTGTGGGCCCGGCACTCCGGCCGGCAGGGCTGGGCCCTTCCAGCCTCCTTCAAGTGCAGGCTGTGAAGCGGGTGGGCCCTGCCAAGGGCGCCTGCAGGGGATGCCGGCCCACGGTCAAGAGGAAAGGGCAGAGCCTGTGGTGAGGGGCTGGCGAGGCTGGAGGGTGTGAGCTGCAAGGAGGCGTGGGACCACGGAGTGGATGGCGGAGCCTCGGGACACACACTGCTGGCAGAGGCCGAGGACCCCCAGGGCTGGCAGGATGTCTGTGTGAAGCAAAAGTCCCACGAGGCAGGCCTTGGGTGATGCCACATCACCTATTAATCTGCTTTGGAGGCCAGGTGCGGTGGCTCACACCTGTAATCCCAGCACTTTGGGAGGCCAAGGCAGGTGGATCACCTGAGGTCAGGGGTTCGATACCAGCCTGGCAAATATGGTGAAACCCCATATCTACTAAAAGTACAAAAATGAGGCAGGCATGGGGGCACATGCCTGTAATCCCCGCTACCTGGGAGGCTGAGGCAGGAGAATCGCTCAGATCTGGGAGGTGGAGGTTACAGTGAGCTGAGATTGCGTGACTGCATTCCAGCCTGGATGACAGAGCAAGACTGGTCTCGGAAAAGTCTCCTTGTGCATTGATTTTTCCAGCAAACCTCCAGGGGTGAGGGGAGGCCTCCTTTGGTCCCACAGCTTTGGTGCTGTGAGCAGGGTGCCCAGGTGGCTCTGCTCAAAGCCTCAGTGAGGGGAACCCAGGACCTGACCAGCCAGCAGAAGCCTAGGATGTTTTTAGTCTCAACTAACACCCCTTTTAATTATACATCTGGACCCTCTGTCTGCTTCCTTCTTGGTTGCTTTTTGCTGAGAAAATTGTAAAATTTCCCACTGGACGTTCAAAAACCTTAAAGTCTCAGGTTGTCTCTGAAAAGTGTCCTCCCTCCTCCTGTTGTCTTTGATGCCACATCAAAGAATCTAGAAGGGACTTTCAACGCAGACCCCGTAAGGAACCAGAGAACGCGGCCACTCTCGCCCTTTTGCGGTCTTTTTCTTCCTGTGGAGTGCACAGCCACACACAGCTCCGCCTGGGGTCTACAGCTCTGCTTTTCTTTTCTTTCTTTTTTTTCTTTTTGAGACAGAGTCTTGCTCCGTCACCCAGGCTGGAGTGCAGTGGTGCGATCTTGGCTCACAGCAACCTCTGCCTCCCAGGTTCAAGCGACTCTCCTGTCTCAGTATCCCGAGTAGCTGGGATTATGGGCGCTCTACCACACACAGCTAATTTTTGTATTTTTAGTAGAGATGGGGTTTTGCCATGTTGACGAGGCTGGTCTGAAACTCCTGGCCTTGTGATCCATCCGCCTCGGCCTGCCAAAGTGCCGGCTGACAGGCGTGAGCCACCGTGCCCTGCCGAGGATGTAAATTTTTTCTGCTTGCTTCACCTAAGGGTCATCCCTTTACAAGTACAAATGTAAGGGCGCCTAGCTAACAATTTTTAGGGCACTAAAAGAGGTCAGTGGAAATGAAAACCATTTGAAAGCTGGCAAATGAAAAATCTTTATGAATGCTCTAAGTTATTCCTCTATGAAATTTCTACATGAAATATATATATATTATATACATGACACTCCTATGTGCTCTAAGATAATATTTGGTAAACAAAATTAGCTTTTAAATTGTTATTAAAATAAATTAGGGACTGGGTGTGGTGGCTCAGACCTGTAATCCCAGCACTTTGGGAGGCTGAGGCAGGCAGATCACTCGAGGTCAGGAGTTCAAGACCAGCCTGGCCAATATAATGAAACCCTGCTCTACTAAAAATAACAACAACAACAAAAAAAATTAGGCATGGTGGTTCGTGCCTGTAGTGCCAACTACTTGGGAGGCTGAGGCAGGAGAATGCTTGAACCTGGGAGGCAGGGGTGGCAGTGAGCCAAGACTGTGCCATTGCATTCCAGATTGGGCAACAGAGTGAGACCCCATCATCTAAAATAAATAGGGAAGTCTTCAGACTTGTCAGTATCATACATAATTTTAGATTTTTTTTGCCTGGGTCTACCAGTCAGACAGATGTTTTAAGAACTGTTGCTTTTGTAGTATTTTTCACACCTGCTTGAGGTGTCTGTGAGCTCAGGTTGTCAGGGCTGACTGTCGGGCTTCCTACAGCCCTGCACACGTCGCACTGTGAGCTTGCGTCTTTGGTTTAACCTCTGGGTTCTGACATCTGGAGAGGTGGCTGCAATGCAGCTTGGTTTGACGACATGACCTCGGCACCTGGACCTCCAGCCGCAAGGCAGGGCCAAACCCAACGTGGCTTACTCCTGCCTGGCCCAGCCTTGCCTCCTGGTAGGAAAATTCAGAACCGAGACAGGCCCTGCCCATCATAGACATCCTGGATGCCACAAGGCTACTTCAGACGCAGGATGACTGCGGAAGACATAGCGAGGGTTATCTGTGTAACAATTTCAAAATTCTTTTTAGTAATTAAAAATCTTAAAGTCATGTTATGTTAAATTAAGTACCAGATAATCGGCCAGGCACGGTGGCTCACACCTGTAATCCCAGCACTTTGGGAGGCCGAGGTGGGTGGATCACGAGATCAAGAGATGGAGACCATCCTGGTCAACATGGTGAAACCTCGTCTCTACTAAAAACACAAACTATTAGCTGGGTGTGGTGGTGTGTACCTGTAGTCTCAGATACTTCAGAGGCTGAGGCAGGAGAATTGCTTAAACCCAGGAGGTGGAGGTTGCAGTGAGCCCAGATCGCACCACTGTACTCCAGTATGGTGACAGAGTGAGGCTCTGTCTCAAAAAAAAAAAAAAAAAAAAAGAAGTACTATATAATCATAAAATGTCTGAGTTGGCTGGGTGCAGTGGCTCACACCTGTAATCCCAGCACTCTGGGAGGCCAAGGCAGGCAGATCACTTGAGGTGAGGAGTTCAAGACCAGCCTGGCAACACGGTGAAACCCCGTCACTACTAAAGATACAAAAAATTAGCCAGGCGTGGTGGCGGGCATCTGTAGTCCCAGCTACTCAGGAAGCTGAGGCAGGAGAATCTCGAGATCGTGGCATTACATGCCAGCCTGCAATGTCACAGCATCACAGTGAGACTCTGTCTCAAAAAAAAAAAAACACTCTGAGTCATTTCTAAGTTAAATGACTCCCAGCTCTTAGGGAGGCAGAGGCAGGAGGACAGCTTGTGCCCAGGAGTTCAAGACCTGCCTGGGCAATATAGTGAGACCCCATTCTCCACAAAAAGGAAAAAAAAAAAGACAAAAAAAAAAAAAAACTTGAAATATTAACTACTTTTTTTTTTGAGATGGAGTCTTGCTCTGTCGCCAGGCTGGAGTGCAGTGGCGCTATCTCAGCTCACAACAACCTCCGCCTCCTGGGTTCAAGCGATTCTTCTGCCTCAGCCTCCCAAGTAGCAGGGACCACAGGCGTGTGTCACCATGCCCAGCTAATTTTTTTTTTTTGTATTTTTAGTAGAGACAGGGTTTCACCACGTTGGCCAGGATGGTCTTGATCTCCTGACCTTGTGATCCGCCCACCTCGGCCTCCCAAAGTGCTGGGATGACAGGCGTGACCCACTGCGCTCTGCCTGAAATATTAATTACTCAGCATAAGCTTAGGCTTACATACATTGGTATCTTATTTTTATATGGTAGAGGAAGCTAAATATATTTAGATCTGTTAATAAAAAATTAAGGAAATATAGCTCTGTAGAACATTATGAAGCGGTTTTCATCTACAAATACAGTTCAAAATTACTTGCTAACTTCTTTTTTTTTTTTTGAGACGGAGTTTCACTCATGTTACCCAGGCTGGAGTGCAATGGCGCGATCTCGGCTCACCGCAACCTCCGCCTCCTGGGTTCAGGCAATTCTCCTGCCTCAGCCTCCTGAGTAGCTGGGACTACAGGCACGCGCCACCATGCCCAGCTAATGTTTTGTATTTTTAGTAGAGACGGGGTTTCACCATGTTGACCAGGATGGTCTCGATCTCTTGACCTCATGATCCACCCGCCTCGGCCTCCCACAGTGCTGGGATTACAGGCGTGAGCCACCGCGCCCGGCCTTGCTAACTTCTTAATTGAAAATCAGAGTCACTAAGAGTTAACACTGTAATTAATATATGTAATTGAAACTACTAAATATAAGAGAAACAATTCTGTATGCAAGATATATAAGAAAAGTAGAGTGTTTTTCTTTCTAACAACATTTTCATGTAATATTAATTGAAAAAGATGTTTGTTTACCTTTTCAGTAAACAGAAAAAAGAAGAGGGAAAGAGGGAGAGACACTGTCTGCCTCGTGCTGTCTTTATCAGCTCTACTGACTGGGAAACCAAGTCTTCTCTCTATCAGAGTAACGGTTTTGCTTTTGGAAATCTCTGAATTGCCAATTTGGTTAATGAATGACTTAGTTTGACATGCTTCCCAAAACCAAATTTCAAGTTCTAAAATGAAGGTTATTTTGACCTGAACTAATTTGGACATAACAAATAGGAAGCCCCAGAAGTCCAAGGGAGATGTATGAGGCTGATTCGGTGTGTTAAAATCATACAGGAGGCATCAACAAATATGAAATGCTGTTTGAGTTATGTTTGTATAAATGTATTATTAACCTATGTTCCAAAATTGTATGCGATTCCTAAAAATTCTGGCGTGTGTTGGTATATGGTATCAGTCCTAATTAGGATTATATGTTAAATTGTTCTAGCCACATAAGTAATCAAATTCACTGTCAACTGCATCTTCACCCACGACTACTCTAAGTCTTTTGGCGTCCACAGAAAATTACTGTTTTACTTTGATTCTTCTCAAAATGCAGTTTAAGGCCAGGTGTGGTGGCTCATGCCTGTAATCCCAGCATTTTGGGAGGCCGAGGCGGGCGGATCAGTTGAGATCTGGGGTTCGAGACCAGCCTGGCCAACACAGTGAAACCCCATCTCTACTAAAAATACAAAAATTAGCCAGGCATGTACCACCATGCCT
>NW_022437066.1:748449-752740 GCF_009761245.1 Sapajus apella | reverse complement strand
CTACAGTACAAAATTTGCATTTTCATCAAGGAAATTCATGGAAAGGACACTGACAAGTATATGGGCTTCTGATAACTTGGGAGCTCACACCAATGGACCAGATAAAAACTTCCAGGACTCTTATCAAAAAGCTGATGCATTCATGAGGATTGCTAACCCAACATCATACAGAAAAAAAGCAAATTACATGGAACTGAACTGACAGAGGACTGAAATACGTTTTATGACTTTCTGTTGTTGCTGAAACCTTGCTGACTCTTTTAATATTTTGTTTTCCAGAGTGAAAAAACCTTTTTCTTTTTGAGCTATTTATAGCTATAGCAATTGTGTGACATACACTTTTGTGAGCAAAAATGAAACATTTGTCTTTTTCTCTACCCGATTTCTCAAAAATCTAGAAGCGATTCATGAATATTCTTATTTTCAATGTAGTTCTTTGCATAAGTTCAATAAGAATCTGCTTTCCTGCCAGGCGCAGTGGCTCACGCCTATAATCCCAGAACTTTGGAAGGCCCAGGCGGGCAGATCACAAGGTCAGGGGTTTGAGACCACCCTGGCCAACATGGTGAAACCCTGTCTCTACTAAAATAGAAAAATTAGCTGGGTGTGGTGGCACACGCCTGTAGTCCCAGCTACTCGGGAGGCTGAGGCAGGAGAATCGCTTGAACCCAGGAGGCAGAGGTTGCAGTGAGCCGAGATCGTGCCACTGCACTCCAGCCTGGTGACGGAGCTGGAAAAAAAAAAAAGAAGAGTCTGTTTTCTTTGTAACAGGACACAATAGGAGACCCTTGGTTGTTCTACGCAGACTTTGACTGGAATGACGTGTTTTCAGATATGACCATACTGCTTTGAGGAACTGCGGTTCTCTTTACAGAGCCAATAAAAAGCCCCCTGGAATGATTGGACTGGTGCCCTGTTTACATAGTTCCCTTACAAGGTTCCTGGCCTCGAGGTAAATAAAGAATGTCACTTTCAGCCAGGTGTGATGGCTCACGCCTGCAATCCCAGCACTTTGGGAGGCCGAGGCAGGTGGATCACAGGGTCAGGAGTTCAAGACCATCCTGGCCAACCTGGTGAAATCCCATCTCGACTAAAATACAAATTAGCCAGGCATAGTGGTGAGCGCCTGTAATCCCAGCTACTTGGGAGCCTGAGGCAGCGGAATTGCTTGAACCCAGGAGGTGGAGATTGCAGTGAGCTGAGATCGTAGCATTGCACTCCAGCCTGGTAACAGAGCAAGACTCAAAAAAAAAAAAAAAAAAAGAATGTCACTTTCTGACAGATCCAGGATAGTTTGGGACCTGGAGGAGTGACATTCACCCCCAATTCATAGAGGTATTATAAATACTGTGTGATGGGCAGCCCTTGGCTTGGCCTCCTAGACGTGGGAAGTGTTTGCTTTAGAGACAGGGTCTCACTCTGTCACCCAGGCTGAAGTACAGCCTCAATCTCCAGGGCTCAAGTGATCCTCCCACCTCAGCCTCCTGATAGCTGGGACTACAGGTGTGCACCATTATGCCCAGGTAATTTTTAAATTTTTTATGGAGACAGGGGTCTCACTATATTGTCCAGGTTGGTCTCAAACTCCTGGGATCAATAAATCCTCCTGCCTTGGCCTCCCAAAGTGCTGGGATTACAGCATGAGCCACCACGTCCAGCCCTCAAGTGGCTTTTAAAGGTCTAATCTGATGCTTTTGTAGTTCATAAGCAGGATGATTGGCTCACGTGTAACATACGTTGCCCTCAAACCTTCTGTGACATCAGCACGTTACCTGTGTGACATGGGGAAAAAATAGTCTAATCTGGAATTCCTTATGACAAAGTTCCAGCCAATTTAAAAAGGAGCCTATATGGCCAATCACCAGTTGTACTTCATGCAAATCATCAGGCCAAATGTAGTCATAAAATTTATTTTACAAGTAAATTGGTCTTACCAAGATTTATCTTTGGTAGAAATGGGGAAGTAGACAGAGAGAAATTATGTTTCAGAGAAAAACTACAGCATACCTGTTACTGGATTCTAGCCCTGACCATTGTATTTTTTATTTTCCTACAATTTGGACTAAATCCTAAACAATCTTCTGGCTACGAGTCTCTAAAGAAGAGCCTGTTTGGGTACAGTGGTTCACACCTGTAATCCCAGCACTTTGGGAGGTCCAGGTGAGAGGATCGCTTGGGCTCAGGACTAGGCTGGGCAAGGTGGCAAGACCTAGTTTCTACCAAAAATTTTTAAAAATTAGCCGGTCCTGGTGAACACTTGTATTCCCAGCTACTCGGGAGGCAGAGACAAGAGGATCCCTTGAGCCCAAGAGTTCAAGGCTGTGACGAGTGGGAGTCATGCCTCTGCACTCCAGAGTCGGGGACAGAGCAAGACCCGGTCTCTTCATAAACAAAAAGAAAGAAGAACCTGGATCTTAGTTTCTTCATGTTGTTAGTTGTCTCCCTAATGGAACAGGTTTTTTCATCCTGGCATACAAATTGGTTATAATCCTACGTGTCACTTCTGAGAGAACTAAAATTATGGTGTTTCTAGAAACTAGAGATGATTCAACAGATGACAGCAGCTCTATAAATTAATGACTTCACTGAGGTCTCATGTTTGCCACTCCAATTTAGTGTTTGGGTTTTGTTTTGTTTTATTTTTTGAGATGGAGTTTCAGGTTTCGCCCAGGCTGGAGTACAGTGGCGCGATCTCGGCTCACTACAGCCTCCGCGTCCTGGGTTCAAACGATTCTCCTGCCTCCGCCTCCCGAGTATCTGGGATGACAGGCGCCCGCCACCATGCCCAGCTGATTTCTGCATTTTTAGTAGAGACGGGGTTTCAGCACGTTGGCCAGGCTGGTCTCAGCCTCCTGACCTCGTGACCCGCCCGCCGAGCCTCCCAACGCGCTGGGACGACAGGTGTGAGCCACCGTGCTGAGCCGGTATTTGGTGTTCTAAAAAAAAAAAAAACCCAGGGAAACGTCCCCTCCTTTCCCGACGGACATGGGCCACGACTCTCTGGGAATGAGCCTCCCCAGCAAGAGGGGGCACCGAGACCCCCAGATTCTGACAATCGCCGCGTTCAAGGCCTTAGAGCCACGGCGCGGCAGGCGAGAAAGCAGCATCGTTTATCCGAGCAGCGCGGAGCCCCGGGAAGCCGCGGCCCCGAGGGCCGGCGTGACGCGCCGGGGCCGTGAGAGCCACCGCAGCCCCCCGGCGCCCCGGGCCGCGCGGGAACCGGGCCCGCCTCCGCCCGCGAGCGCCCCCGCCACGCGCGAAGCCCGTGCGCTGCGACCGGCGACGGCGCGAATCCCGGCGCCTCCGCCGGAGCGACCCCCGGCCTGGCCGCGTCCCGAGTTCAGGCTGACGGCTCACACGGGGCTCCCCGGGGCGCGCCCGCCGGGGCCCGCGGCACAGGCCGGCGGGGGCGCCTCAGCGCCCGGCGCCTCCGGAGCGGGGCCCGGAGGGAGGACGCGCCTTCCCGGCCCGCCCGGGCCTCAGTTTCCCCGCCCCGGCTCACTCCCGCCGCGGCCCCCACCTCGGGACGCGCCCCCGGCGCGGCCCCGCTCTGCCCTCGGCGGCCCGGCCGCCCACCTGGCCCGCGCGGCCCGGAGTCGCTCACCTGCGGGGCCGGGGCCGGGGCCGGGGCCGCCCCACACCGTCCACGCCCGGCGCGGAACCCTGGCCCGACCGCAGCGGCCGGCCGGGAGCACTTTCTCCGGCGCACCGAGGCCAACACGCGCCGGGCGGAGAAGCCGGGTGCACCAAGCTCCCGGCGGAAGTCCGGCCGGGGCGGGGCCGAAGGGGTGGAGGGCGTGGCCAGAGGAGAGGGAGCGGGCGTGGCCTCGGCGGGTGGGGGCGTGGCCAGGAGGTCTCGGGCTGGGTGGGGCGGGACCTGAGGGCTGATGGGGGCGTGGCCGCGCCTGGTGGAGGCGTGGTCGGGAGGTCCCGGGGCGGGGGAGTGGCCGTACCGGGAAGGGGCGCGCGCCGGCCGCCAGGGGGCGCCGTGGGGCGGCGGGGTCGCACCCGGCGCGCCGCGCCCGCTCCTCTGCCTGCCGCCTGGACCCGGCCGGGCCTCTCCGCGGGATCCCGGCCCCTCCTCGAGCGCCGCCTTCCGCCGCGGGCGCCGCCATGGCCTCGCTGGGGGACCTGGTGCGCGCGTGGCACCTGGGCGCGCAGGCCGTGGAGCGCGGGGACTGGGCCCGCGCCCTGCGCCTCTTCTCGGGCGTCCCGGCGCCGCCCGCCAGGCTGTGCTTCAACGCGGGCTGCGTGCACCTGCTGGCCGGGGACGCCGAGGCCGCGCTGCGGG
>NW_022437066.1:746858-748439 GCF_009761245.1 Sapajus apella | reverse complement strand
TCGCCCTGCCGCCCCCGACCCCGCGAACGCCCCCCGGCGGTGGGAGCCGAGCGAGGTCGGGCTGAGGGCGCGGCGTCGCCGGGAGAGGCCCGGGCGGAGGGTGACTCACACCGGGAAGCGGGAGGCCGCTGGGCGGGGCGAGGCCCGGGGCCGCCTGCCCCAAGGGGAAGGCGCTGCGCCGAGGTCAAGGCCGGGGGCCGGGTCAGGCTCCTCACCCGGGCCCCCGGCCTACTCCAGGGGGTGCTCCAGGCGAAACAGCCCGGAGCCCGGGGGAGCCCGGGGGAGCCCGGGGTGCGGCGGCCGAGGCCCGGCACGGAGCCCGCTGCCCTTCCCGCCCGCCCGCGTTCCGGGGCCGCCTGTTCCTGCGCATCCCAAACGCCAGCGCCGCCCCCCGCCCCTCAGTCCCGAGCGCCCCGCAGAAGCAGGCGGGTGCCCGCGCTGTTGAAGGCTCGGTGACAGCAGCGATGAAGAGGAGAGGGAACTGCGCGCTGGGGACGGTCCCTTGCAGGAGACTGGGCAAGGCGCAGGAGACCCCCCACTTCGTCTCTCACAGCTGCTTACAGATTTACAGTCACCTCCACAGAAGCTTCATATTTTCTTTTTAAAGACGGAGTCTTGCTCTGTCGCCCAGCTGGAGTGCAGTGGTGCCATCTGGGTTCAGGGGAACCTCTGCCTCCCGGGTTCAAGCAATTATCCTGCCTCAGCCTCCCTAGTAGCTGGTATTGCAGGCGCCCACCACCGTGCCGGACTAATTTTATATTTTTAGTAGAGACTGGGTTTCACCATGTTGGTCAGGCTGGTTTTGAACTCCTGATCTCAAGTGATCCACCCACTTCGGCCTCCCAAAGTGCTGCTGGGATTACAGACGTGAGCCACCTTGCTCAGCCCACAATGATTTCATTTTAAAATGTTACCCAAGAAAGGAAATGTAATCATTGGACACCAGGTGGTTTAGCGATGAATCCTAGGTTCAGGGCCAGCACAGTCACCCGGTGCTCACGTGCGAGAGGGGACGCGGTTAGAGTCAATATGACTGACCACAACATATGCATGTTAGGAAATGGGAACTTGGAAAAGCAGATGGAACAGCCATGATTAATAAAGCCGAGCACCTGCCGGGCAGGCCAGGGTGCAGAGCGTGTCGCTGGAACTGCCGCTCCCGGTTAGGAGCCTTGCGCGAAGTTTGGGGCAGACGGGTTCTGCCGGCCTGAGCAGCCAGCCTGCATTAGTCCCTCAGCCACCACACTTCACACCTGTGTGAACTCAGTTCAACAACAAGCTCACTCAGCCACATTTGTGAGTGAGACCACAGCACCCTCCGTGTCACACACATTTCACTGATGGCTGCAGTCCCGTTGAGAACACACACAGCTTTGTGAGAGTGAGAGCACAGCACCGTCCGTGTCACACACATTTCACTGATGGCTACAGTCCTGTTCAGAACACACACAGCTTTGTAAGACTGAGACCACAGCACCCTCCCCGTCACACACATTTCACTGATGGCTACAGTCCCGTTCAGAACACACACAGCTTTGTGAGACTGAGACCACAGCACCCTCCCTGTCACACACATTTCAC
>NW_022437066.1:741616-746848 GCF_009761245.1 Sapajus apella | reverse complement strand
TTTGTGAGACTGAGACCACAGCACCCTCCCTGTCACACACATTTCACTGATGGCTACAGTCCCGTTCAGAACACACAAAGTCCTCTGAGTCTCGTTTAAGGAAGAGCTGTGCTTTACACACAGACAAACCCATTAAAACATTTGTGTTCTAGGCCGGGCGCAGTGGCTCAAGCCTGTAATCCCAGCACTTTGGGAGGCCGAGCGGGTGGATCACGAGGTCAAGAGATCGAGACCATCCTGGTCAACACGGTGAAACCCCGTCTCTACTAAAAATACAAAACATTAGCTGGGCATGGTGGTGCATGCCTGTAATCCCAGCTACTCAGGAGGCTGAGGCAGGAGAATTGCCTGAACCCAGGAGGCGGAGGTTGCGGTGAGCCGAGATTGCGCCATTGCACTCCAGCCTGGGTAACAAGAGTGAAACTCCGTCTCAAAAAAAAAAAAACAAAAAACATTTGTGTTCTTTCTGATTCTATCAGATATCTAGTGTGTCATTTTGCATGAACTACCAAAAAAGGATTTTTATTTTATTTGTTTATTTTTTGAGACAGAGTCTCTCTCTGTCTCCCAGGCTGGAGTGCAGTGGCACGATCTTGACTCACTGCAACTTCTGTCTCCCAGGTTCAAGTGATTCTCCTGCTTCAGCCTCCTGAGTAGCTGGGATTACAGGCATGCGCCACTACACCCAGCTAATTGTTGTATTTTTGGTAGAGACAAAGTTTCACCACGTTGGCCAGGCTGGTCTTGAACTCCTGACCTCAGGTGATCCGCCCATCTCTGCCTCCCAAAGTGCTGGTATTACAGACATGAGCAACCGCACCCAGCCTGTAATGCAGTTCTTAACTGGTGACTCTGGGATCTGGGCTGTGTCGTCTCATCTCCGGTGACAGCCAAGGTTGCCTGAGGTCAGGAGTTGTAGAATCACTTGCACCCAGGAGGCGGAGGTTGCAGTAAGCCGAGATCGCACCGCTGCACTCCTGCCTGGGTGATGGAGTGAGACTCCATCTCATAAAAAAGGATTTTTAAAAGACAAAAATCTTGCATAACCGCATTCCCCAAAAGCGACTATTATTAACATACTGGAACATTTTTTTCTGGCCTCTGTCCTTGTGCTCATGGTGAACAAATCGGTGTCAGCAGCACCTCAATGAGCTCTGCGCCCTGGGCAGGTTGGGGTTGGGTGGGCTGCCTGAGTGGTGACAGCCCTGCTCAGGCAGGGACCCCAAAGGCCCCTGGACAGGTGCAGGGGGGTTGTGGGGGCTCCCCAGGGGCTGATGGAATTCTGTGGCCCTGTCACTGATCACTCGGGATCTGTGATGCTGCGTGACCGGGTTACACACCTGGGCATTCCGTGGGCATTTCTGTCCCCAGGCATTTGACCAAGCAGTGACCAAGGACACCTACATGGCCATTGGCTTCTTCCAGCGAGGAGTGGCCAACTTCCAGCTGGGGAGGTGAGCACAGGGGCACCTTGTTCCTTCTCTGACGGCCCTTTGTCCCCCTGCAGAGTCCACTCCTGCCCTCCCTCCTCCTCCCCTCCACCGGCTCCCTTCTCGTGCCCCCCCTCCTCCTGGTTCCTGGCTTCAGGGAAAGCTGGGCAGAGACTCTGGCCCTCCCCTCTGCTCAGCGCCACCCTTGGACGGTGGTCGGGTCCTCACTGCTTGCTCGGGCTCTCTGCACCGTGTTCCTTCCTAGAGGAGGAATGAGGGAAGGGTGACCATCAGATGCAGGCCAGGCCCTGCCTCGGCCTCTGCCCAATGCTCTAAGGCCCATGCCAGGAGGGCAGGCTCTGCGGGGAAGTGGATCAAATCCTGAAAGACTTGCAATCCTGAAATGTCAAAATCCCTGAAGTCTAAAATCCCCAAAATATAAAAATCTAGAAAAAATAATTAAAATTCTCTAAAACAAATTTATTTACTTTTTTTTTTAAATACTGAGACAGAGTCTCACTCTGTTGCCCAGGCTGGAGTGCAGTGGTGCGATCTTGGCTCACTGCAACCTCCGCCTCCCGGTTCAAGCGATTCTCCTGCCTCAGCCTCCCAAGTAGCTGGGATTACAGGTGTGTGCCACCACGCCCAGCTAATTTTTGTATTTTTAGTAGAGATGGGGTTTCACCTTGTTGGCCGGGCCGGGGTCTTGAACTCTTGACCTCGTGATCCACCCGCCTCCCAAAGTGCTAGGATTACAGGCATGAGCCACTGTGCCCGGCCTATTTACTTTTTTTTAAAGAGATTTATTTCAGAAACATAAAAACATGACCGAACCCTTCATCGGCCAATAAAATAGGCAAAAATAACATACATACATACAAACTCATGCACGTTAGCAACAGGCTCACAGGCGTGAGAGCCACCAGCAGATGAACTGTGCTCATGATGAGCTGGGTGAGGAGGGGAACTCACACGTGTGCGTAGGAGGTGAGACGGGGAACACGCATGTGCATAGGAGGTGAGACAGGGAACGCGTGTGCGTAGGAGGTGAGAAGGGGTAACATGCGTGTGCGTAGGTGAGATGGGGAACACACGTGTGCATAGGAGGTGCGACGGGGAACTCGCGTGTGCTTAGGAGGTGAGACGGGGAACACGCGTGTGCGTAGGTGGTGAGACGGGGAACATGCGTGTGTGTAGGTGAGACGGGGAACGCGTGTGCGTGAGACGGGGAACGTGTGTGCGTGAGATGGGGAACACGCGTGTGCAGAGGAGGTAAGACGGGGAACATGCGTGTGCGTAGGAGGTGAGAAAGGATAACACGTGTGTGCGGAGGTGAGACGGGGAACACACATGTGCATAGGTGAGAAGGGGTAACACGCGTGTGCGTAGGAGGTGAGATGGGGTAACACGCATGTGCACAGGTGAGACAGGGAACACGCGTGTGCGTAGGAGGTGAGAAGGGTTAACATGCATGTGTGTAGGTGAGACGGGGAACACGCGTGTGCATAGGAGGTGAGAAGGGGTAACGCGTGTGCGTAGGAGGTGAGAGGGGTAACGCGTGTGCGTAGGAGGTGAGACGGGGAACTCGCGTGTGCGTAGGAGGTGAGACGGGAACTCGCGTGTGCGTAGGTGAGACGGGGAGCACGCACGTGCATGAGAGACCGTGGCTGGTGGCTGTGTGCACCTGCCTTTATAGCTGCAGCCATCAGAACACCAGGATGAACAACCCGTCCTCTAAGCAGCTCCGTCAAAGGCGCAGGGGACACCACGTGTGCCGCCGCCCAGAGAGGCAGGGTCTCAAACAGCTTCTCTCTCAGAAAGGCAGAGGACAAAAAGGCCACCTCCTCCTTTACTGAGGAAGTCCCAGGACTGTGCCTCTCTGGATTAGGGTCCAGCCCCCCGGGCAGCCTCACCTTCAGATCAGCAGGGGAAGCCTGCCTGGGGGAGGTGAGGAAGGAGGCTCAGAGTTTGCAGGGGGAGCCCCCACAGGGTGGGGAGGGGGCTGAGAAGCAGGAGGGAAGTAACCAGGGCACTCTGCACAGTTCAGAAGAGAGGTGGGGGTGCGACCCCGCATCCGCTCAGCACCCACCAGACCTGAGTGTGGAGACCTGGGCACCCCACTGCCCTCCCCCGGAGGGGGCGGCTGGGTGGGGCTGGGTGCGAAAGCTGCCCTGCACTGCTGAGGGACCCTGGCTGCCCACAGGTTCCAGGAAGCCCTGTCTGACTTCCAGCTGGCCCTGGTACAGCTGAGGGGCCACGCTGCCATCGACTACACACAGCTGGGCCTGCGGTTCAAGCTGCAGGCCTGGGAGGTGAGGCGCAGGGCTCACTGTGCTGCATGCTGTGGGCGTCCGCGGGCGGTGGCACCGTCACCAGAGGGCCCTCGGGCTGGGGAGCGCCTCTGGCTGAGGCTCTTGGTGCCATGGAACCCCTTGGGCACTCCATGACCTGCAGGAGGGTTCTGGTGGCACTGAAGGTGGGGGCACCCCCATTTTGTGCCATTTCAGGCCACCAGGGGTGGCTCTACCCTGGAGAAGGGCAGAGGCAAAAGGCTGCTGGGTGGACAGGATCAGGCAGGGGGTCGTGCCCACCGTCCACTGTGTACCCAGCCCTTTCCTGGCTGCCTGGAACATGTTGGCACTAAGGGAGGGGCACTGAGAGGCCCCCGCCAGACCCCAGGAGATGCGCTTCCGGGAAGCCTTGCGGGATTAGCATTGTCTTAAGATGAAAAATGGAAGGGAGAGCCCACTGGGTAAGGGGTCTGGAGTCAGGGTTAAAGCCAGGGAGGCGGGGGTCCACCAGCCCAGAGCATAGAACGGTGCAGGGGAGGGGTGGGGGGGAGTGGGGAGGAGTTGGGTGGGGGAGCCAGGGCAGGCGCCAGGGGAAAGGGTCACGCCCCTGCCATCACCTTGGCCTCGCTCCCAGGTGCTATACAATGTGGCATCAGCACAATGCCAACTGGGGCTCTGGACAGAGGCGGCCAGCAGCCTAAGGGGGGCCATGTCCAACTGGCCGGAGGGGTCCCTGAATGGCCTGGAGTCGGCTCTGGACCAAGTGCAGGTGAGGAGTGCTGTCCTGGGTCTGGGTTTTGGGTGGGTGTCTACCACAGCCCCTCAAGACCAGCTTCCTGAGCTGAAGAAGCTTCCAGAGGGAGGTACCCTAGTGCCCAGTTTTGGGGGCCAGGCAGGGGCTTCACATGGCCTGCAGGAAGGAGGCGGGGGCCCACGTGGCCCCTCCTGCTGCAAGGCACAGAGGCTGTGGGCTGCAGGCCTGGCTGGTCACCCGGTCGGTCGCCCGGTTGGCATCTGCTGGACGCCCACCCTCTCCAGAGACAAAGCTTGCTGCCACTGAGGCAGGTCCCCAGGGGCGAGGTCTTCCGGCCCCACCGGCGGCACCTGGACCATCTGGAGCCCATGGATTTCCTGGGCAAGGCCAAGGTAAAGGTGAGGGCAGCATCCCGGGCATCACAGCCGGTGCTGAGCCCTCAAACTGTGTCCCCAGGGACATGGGGGTACAGCCCAGGCCACCACAAAGACCAGGAGGGTGGGGAGTGGGCCCACAGCCATCTGCAAGCCGTGACCAGAGTGGGGGGGGTGCTGTGAACTTGGAGGCGGAGCCCACTAGAGCCAGCTGCATGGAGGGGGCTTCTGCTCTCCCAGCAAGGACCCTGCCGTGCCACCCCCACCCAGCCTCGGCCACAGCCACAGCCTCATGTTCTCCCCGAGTCCCCCCATCCTCCCAGAGTCCCCCCATCTTCCCAGAGTTTCCCCGAGTCCCTCCATCCTCCCAGAGTCCCCCCATC
>NW_022437066.1:724420-741606 GCF_009761245.1 Sapajus apella | reverse complement strand
GAGTTCCCCCATCCTCCCAGAGTCCCCTCATCCTCCCAGAGTCTCCCTGAGTCCCTCCATCCTCCCAGAGTCCCTGCGTCCTCCCAGAGTCCCCCCGAGTCCTCTCAGAGTCTCCCTGATTCCTCCCAGAGTCCCCCCGTCCCCTGGGAGTCCCCTCAGAGTCTCCCCGCATCTCTCTGCATCCCTTTGTGTGTCTCCCTGTGTCTCTGCCACAGAGAGCGAGGTCTCTCGGGGGCTCGGGCTGCAGTCTGACGGTCTGGGCCATGTCACGCCCACACTTGGGTCAGGGCCAGGCAGAACGCCTAAAGTCAGAGGAACGGGGAGCTGCTTGCCCCCAAAGGCAGGGGCCAGATGTGGTGGAGAACTCCTGGGGGCGGCGACAGGGTCACCTTGGCTAGCCACACCCCGTCAGTCCCCTGCACTTGCACCTGTGTGGCCGGGCACAGCCACCAGAGCGGGGGACCTAGGGGTACACGAAGCAGGCCTCTGACCTGTGTTGGAGTCCGCGTGTCACAGTGGAGGGCTGTTTATAAGAAAAAAATGTTTTAAAAGTTGTACTAAAATTAACATTGCCAGCAGATGCTTCCCGCCACGGTGGCCTGGCAGACGCGGGCCAGGTGTGGGCAGCCGCCACCCAGCCCCCGGGAGACTCAGAGCTGCAGGGGGTGGTGGAGCCAACGTCGCCGGCGGCTGATCCCTGACCCCGCGCCCCCTGTCCCTGCCAGGTGGTGTCCTCTGCCGTCCCTGACGACCAGCGCTGGGCCGTCCGCCTGCAGCAGCCGCAGGTGGGTTTGTGGCCTCTCAGGCCCCTGCCTGGCCTCACCCAGCTATGTGGGAAAGAAAATGCCACACAAGCTCCAGGGCCCCAAAGTTTCTCTGCTGGGAGGTGTGGGGTGCCCGTCCCATCCCTGTGAGAGACCTGGAGAAACTGTCTTTGGGGTTCAGGAGGAGGGAGGGCGGCCCCAACCCTAAATAGAGAGCAGGCTGGTGCTTTGTGTCCACAGGGAGCGGGAGTGAACCATGATGCCAGGTAGGAGGGGCCAGCTGGGCCCAAGAGCACACCCCTTTCCTGCTGGGCAGAGGACCTCCACGTAGGGCCACTCCGGGCCCAGGCACAGGACGGACAGCCTGTTTTCAGACAGAGACTGTCCAGGGCCCAGAGCTTGGGAAGGGGAGCCCAGCTTCTCTCTCTGCTCCACCAGCTCCACCTCCCCTAAAACTGCCCCTCAGGGAGGTGGGGGCACCCGGGCCTTGGGGGTGGCACTGGGAGGCAGCTGAGACCTACAGGGGCACCATGACTGCCCGCAGCACCAAAGGCTGGGGAGCAGCCTAGGGAGGAGGTCCAACCCCCCAGGGGACCCCCAAACACAAATGGGGCTACAGAGACAGCCGGGGCTCCAGGTGTCATGGGGGTGAGAGAGCAATCCCTGGAGCTGCACCTCCGGCCTGCCTTTCACGAGGCGCGGCCGGGCACAGGAGGGCACTGAGATGGGCAGGGCCTGAGAGCCGCCCTCCTCTCCCCAGCACCCCCATCAGGGACTCCGCAAGAGCTGGCACCCAGCAGGGTGCCCTCCATGCAGAGACAGAGGTCAGTGCTGACAGCTGCACGTTGGCTGCACACCGAGAGCAGGTGCGTGCGGCGCCTCTCCCTACTCGGGGTCGGAGCCCCTCTTGCTTCCTCAGGCCAGGGACCACAGTGGAACCAGCACCAGGGCAGAGGGAGCAGCTCACTGGGGCTCGACAGGGCCAGCCAGATGGGAGGGTGCCTAACTCAGGGCACATGGTAAACGTCCAGCCCACACAGGGGCCAGGGACTGGGTCCTGAGCTTCCTGGGGTCACTGGGGAGCCCACCCACCTGCAGCTGCTGCCTCAGTGGGCCTGGGGGGATGGGCTGCTCCCTGCTGGTGACAGGCAGCCCCATCCTGAGGCAGCCCACTTGTGGCCGGGGCTCCCAATTCAACTCCTGCAGGCTGCCTGCAGGGCAGTGGCTGAGCACACAGGCCACACCATTGCCTGTGGGCTCTGCTAGGGCGGTGCCTGCCTCCAGCCCCTGATGGCCCAGTCCCAGCACCTGTGCTTCCCTTGCAGCAGGCCCAGATGGAGCAAGATGGCAGACCGACTCCTCTGTCCCCAGGTATGGGGGTCCTTAGCGGCGGGGTCCCCGGGTGAAGAGGAAGCTGCTGGTGCGCGGTGCCTGTGCTCCTCCACGCACAGGGCCTGATTTGGTGGGAGAGGTTGCATCAGTCTTGCTCTGTCCTGCAGGGCTGCCGGCAATGGGGGTGCCTGGCCCCAGCCCCTCTGAGGACCCAGCAGCTGCTGGTGTAAGAGGCTCCAGACCCTTCACCTGTCAGCCACCGGTGGGAGGAGGGAGGGCCAAGGCCAAACCATCCCTCAGAATCAAGCCTTGCAAGCCCCTCCCCTCCGCCCAGCCAGTGCCAACACCCCTGGGGCTGAAGAAGGCCATCCCTTCCCCTCCTGGCCGCAGGAAGCAGGTTCGGGGTGCGCTGAGCCGCTGGTGACTGTCACTGTGCAGTGCGCCTTCACCGTGGCCCTGACGGCACGAAGAGGAGCCGACCTGTCCAGCCTGCGGGCACTGCTGAGCCAGGCCCTCCCTCGCCAGGCCCAGCTGGGACAACTCAGGTGGGGGCGGGCTCTACGCTGGGCACCACCCTGGCTGAGGCAGCTGCTGGAAGAGGGCGTGGCAGAGGTCCCCGTCCTCCCTGCAGGCCCCACCCACACAGCCCCTCTGAGGAATCTCTTTGCAGTTACCAAGCCCCAGGTGAGGATGACCGCTGGGTCCCCATCGCCGGGGAGGAGTCACTGCAGAGGGCATGGCTGGACGCGGCTGCCAGCCCCCGGGGGCTGCAGCTGCAGTGCAGGGTGAGGCAGACGCGGGGACCTCCTGGTGGGCGGTAGGGGCCCCTCCTCCCAGCGACGGCCCGCCCTACAGCCCACGCTTCTGCTGCAGGGAGCCGGGGGCCGCCCAGTCCTCTACCAGGTGGTGGCCCAGCATGGCTACTCAGCTCAGGGGCCAGAGGACCTGGACTTCAGACAGGGGGCCACGGTGGACGTCCTGTGTGAAGGTAGAGTGGGCGTGGCCCTTCCCAAGCAGCGCTGGGGCACCCGGGGCATGGTGGAGCTCAGGGCTCAGCCTGTGCCGTGAGCAGCCGTGGCACCAAGGCCACACCCGGGCGACGCCCTGCAGCGCCCACCTTCCCCCTTGCAGTGGACCAGGCATGGCTGGAAGGCCACTGTGACGGCCGCATCGGCATCTTCCCCAAGTGCTTCGTGGTTCCCACTCACCCTTGAATGTCGGGAGCCCCCGGCCGCCTGCCCCGGTCCCAGCAGGGAGATCAGCCCTAGCAATGCTGTGTCCACGATGGTTTTAATAAAAGCAACACCCCACTGCAGTCCAACCCTCCAAGGGGGTGTGGGAGGCCAGCCTGGCCCAGGAGAAGACCCTGGGCCTGTCTGCTCAGACAACAGCAAGGAGAGCAGGGTCCAGGTGGGGCGGCTCCCTCCCCTCCGCCCCAGCTGCCCCTCCTGAGGCCCCTGCAGCCACACAGCCTGGAGGCACCGCAGTCCTGGCGGCTGGTGTGCAGAAGGGTACCCAGGGCCCTGGAAGCCCAGTGGGGAGGGCCCCAGGGACGCCGGGAGGGGAGGCCACACAGCACCCTGAGGGTGCCCCAGAGGTGGCTGTCACCTGACCGTGGGCAGAGACACGCAGCAAGGCCCCACGGTGCTCGGGCCTTGGGAAGCCTACAGCATCCGGGGCGCAGCTGCCTGAGGGTTCTGGGGGTGCACCTCTGCCCTCCTGCTAGTCCTGCACCCAGAAGAGCTGAACCACGGCAGCCCCCAGCACCGTGACCAGCGTCAGCACCAGGAACACCACTGTGGCCACCCAGATGCTGTGGCTCTGTGCCCGCCACTGAGCTGGCGCCTCGGCCGGGATCATCCGGGTCAGGTTCAGCATGTAGCCCAGTGTCCAGCCGATGTCGATGCCGTCTGCCTGCAGACACACGGCTGCTCAGGGCTGCAGGGCAGCCACCCCGGGGCCACAGCCTGCCCGCGCCCTGGGGAGGGGGTCACCTGCTTTCGGAACTGGATGGTGGGCCACGTCTCCTCACTGAAGCCGTAGCCGTCTCGCAGAAGGGTGAGGATGTACAGGCCTGAGGCACAGTAATCGCGCAGCCAGCGGTCCTGGCCGGGGTAGCTGGCCTCCACCTGGGCGCAGGAGGCCGAGGGGCCAGGTGAGGGCCCCATCCCTAGTCACGCTGGGACTGCCCATCTGCCCTGGCCAGCCTGAGCACCCAGACAAGAGGGGGTGCTGGGCAGTGGCAGGGGCCCCTTCCTGCTGTCCCCGTGGGGCTCCACTGACCAGCCAAGTGGTGCGGGGTGCAGCCCCCTCAGCAGGCCAGAGGCTGGGCCCAGCTGCAGCCGTGGCCCCAGCTTCCTACCTGGAGCTGTCCTCTGCCCGTGCCTCCCCAGCCCTGTTGGCCACTCTCCCCAGAATGAGGCTCCAGCATCCTGCCCGGGGTAGCCCTGCACCCTCAGGAACCCTCACTGCAGCCAGGGAGCGCAGGGCCCACCCACCAGCTTCCAGGACCTCTGGCAAAACTCCCAGATGGTGGCGTTGGCGGTGCTCAGGGGCTGCCCGGAGGTGAGGTTCAGAAAGTGGAACGTGTAGTAGAAGTTGGAGAAGGCCTGGGCGGGAGGGGAGGCGGCTGTGGCCACACGGGTCAGACCGCCACCCACCTGGGCTCCCAGAGCCCCCGAGAGCCAGCCCAGGCCTCTCCTGAGCCTGCTGGAGTCAGGCAGGCACCCAGGGCCTCACAAGGAAGCCAGGACCCCGGGGCGGGGGCGGGGCAGGTGCCCACGAGGGGGCGGGGGCGGGGCGGGTGCCCACGTGGGGGCGGGGGCGGGGCGGGTGCTTACGTAGAACTGGCCCCGTACTGGGGGCTGGTAGACCCCGTCGAAGGCACAGTCCTCCTGACCCTGGCAAGCGGAGAAGTTGAAAAGTTCCTGGATGGCTGAGACGCAGGCCCCAGGGTTGCCTGTCCCTTCAACTGTAAGATTCTGGGGAAGGCCCAGGGGAGGCGTGGTGTCGACACAGGGTGACTCGTACAAGGGGGCCAGGGCCAGCGTGGTCCGGTAGCCGCTGAGGTAGCATGGGTGACGGAGCAGGGCAGCCGGGTGGCTCTGCAGAGGGCAGGGGGTCCTGAGCACCAGCCCGGCACCCATAGTTCTGTGCACCTTCCCTGGGTCCGGACCACCCGCCAGCCCCATGCCCGTAGCTCTGTTCCCTCAGCCCCGTGCGCCCTCCCCCGGCCGGCTGACCTGCACCAGCCCAATAAGGAGCCTGCTCAGCATCTGGTCCCGTCCAAAGCAGAGGTAGCTGTGCGTGTAGACGCTGTAGTCGGAGCCGTAGAGGCGAAAATCAGCCTGCGTGCTCTTGTCCAAGATGGGGCCCCCAGGCACAAAGGTGATCTGGGTGGAGGCCCCCCCCATGTCCAGGGCGCCCACCAGCGTCTCCTCTGGAGGCCGGATCCATTCTCCAGTGAAGGAGTACTGGGCACAGAAGGGGGCACTCAGCCCAGAGCAGCCACTGGGACCCGCCCTGGTCGCCAGCCCAACACTGGCAGCTCGCAGCCCAGCCCCCACCCTCAGGCTGCCTGTGGCACCTTGACCAGCATCCCCAAGCCGTAGTTGACGGTGATCCAACCAAAGGCACCTTCGTCTTGCCCAGCCAGGAGCTCGGCACCCCAAAAGTCCACAGGAGACCGGCCCAGGACCTGGGTGACTGCTGCAAAGATGTCCCTGGCCTGAGAGCTATTCTTCTGTCTGGACACAGAGGACCACGGGCTGGAGCTGGCTGGAAGCCTGGGCCCCGCCCCAGCCTGCCTGCCACGAGGGTTGAGACCACAGCTCCTGCAGCCACTCCCTGTGGGTGCCAAGGCCATGCCCATCTCACCTGAGCAATCTCATGCCAGCCGTGGCCCCCAGGAACGTGGGTGTTTTCCGACGCTGGGCCTCTGGGATCAGGACCAGCGCCTCCTCCAGGCAGCCCTGCAGGCTCTCACCAGCCTGTGCCGGGTCCGAAGCGTAGGAGGAGATTCCAGGGCCTGGAACACACCCGGGGACAGAGCTCCAGACTCCACAGCCTGGCTGGGCTGAAAGGCAGCCCCCAAAGACGAGACCACCACCTGAGCCCTGGTGTGGCCACCGGCCAAGGGCTGCCTGGCTGGAGGAGGCAGGAAGGTCCCTGACCTGGAGCCCCTGGAGGGGGGTGAGCCCGTCCACACATTGTTTTCATTCTTCTAGAATGCTGGGAAATAAACAGCTGGGTTTAAGCCTCCAATTTGTGGTAATTTGTTACTAGAGCCCCCCGAAAACAAATTCGGGGCCTCCTGTTTTCCCCTCAGGGTCCTGGAGTGCAGGCACCCCTGTGGCTACCAGCCTTGGCTGCCAGCACCACATGGTGCCAGGGTAGGGAGCACCAGGGGCTGGAGAGGGTCGGGCCAGAGGCAGCAGACGCAGGGCAGATCCGGGCCAGGCCGTGAGAATTGGGGTCAGGCAGGGAGGTCCCCAGAGTGCCACCGGGTGACCTGGGCTCCAGCCCGGCACCCATGCCTGGCGTGTGACCTTGGCCAGGTCATTTAGCCCCTCCAAACGCTTTCCATGCAGCTGGGAATCCCAGCCAGGCAGCAATGGCGGGTCCCAGCACCCGGCTCTGGAACTGCCCACTGACCTTCCACCTGGCAGGCCAGGGCCTGGCTGACCACACCCGTGCCGTTCTCTTTGTCTGCTGGCCACTGATACAGGAAGAGGGACGTGTGGGAGGAGCCGGCATCAAACACGATCCCAAACTGGGGAGACAGTGGGATGAGTGGAGGCAGCACCTGTGGGCCCAGCCCGGCCTCCCTGTTGGCGGGGACGCACCTTGAGGTCGGCGGGCAGGAGCACGCTGGCAGCCTCCACCAGGAGGAGAATGAGTGCGGTGAGGCCCGCGACCCCCGAGGCCCCCAGCAGGGCCATGAAGACCTGCTCCTTCCGGGAGAGCCCCATGGTTCCTGTGAGGGGCGGCCATGAGCACCCCGGCTGCACTCAGCGTCCCCACCCCGCCCTCCAGAGGCAAGGGCTTCGCTCCCCGTCTCCCTGGAGACCCACCCCTGGAGAGCCACTGCCTTAGAGGCAGTCCTTGGGCTCAGACAGCCTCCCGTGGCCAAGGACCCCTCCCTGGGAACCACGCCTGCTGGGAGTGCCATGGGCATCAGAGGGGCCTGTGACGGTCAGCAGGAGCCTCTTCAGCCCCAGCAGGATCCAAGTCGCCCCCTTGGCCCCTAAGATGGGCCGGGGACGCTGCCCCCACCATGTGGCCCCATGCTTTGCCGCCCTTCTCCCGTGCCACCCTCCCCAGGAGCAGCCCCGCGCCAGCCTGCACTGGGTCCCAGGACTCTGTCTCCTCTCTGTGGCCCCACCCCAGGCTCTCCCAGGGTGGAGGTTTCTCTCTGGAGCCCTGAGGGGGCTGCCTGGGACTCCTGGGCTTCGGGGGAACCTGGGGTGGGGCCAGTCATCCTAGGAAGCAGCTTTCCACCAAAGGCCAAGCTCGGGGCTTCTTAACACGGTTTCTCTGGAAATTCAGCCCTAAAGGCGCCTCTCATCTGACTCTGCACCTTCTTAGCTGGTGCCAGATGGCCCCTGGGCAGGAGGTGGACCCAGGAATGCTGTCTGAGAGGCCTGAGCTCCCCCAGCTCTGTGGCTGAGGTACCCACCTCCTCCTCTGCCTGGACACCCAGCAAGGGGTCTCAGCTCTCAAACGACCCCAGGCTGACCCTGTGCCCCTCACAGCCCAGAGCAGGGGTCAAAGCCCAAAACTGCCCTCCAAGGGAGGTCCTGGCACCTGACCCACGGCCTGTGTCTTATCGTGTCCCCAGAAAAGTGGCAGCCAAGGGTGCTGCCCTGGTCCCGAGCTGGGGCTCCTGGGCACGTGGAAAGTGGGACACGCTTTGGGGTCCTCGCACAATTCTGTGTGTAGGGATATAAGCCCATTGTAAGGAGGGAAGGTAACAGAGGCCCAGACAGGGCCCAGCCTGTGTTCCCAACCGGCACCCAGGCCACAGCCCACCTCACGGGGACGAGCAGGTGATAGGGGCCAGGAACACAGGGACCCCACACCCAGAAGATGTGGAACAGCCCCCCAGACCAGGGCAGCCCCCCAGACCAGAACAGCCCCCCAGGACCAGGGCGGCCCACCCCCCAGCCCCCCGGCGCCTCACCTGGGCTGACCGCCCCTCGGAAGCAGCGGAGGAGGCTGCGCTCGGGCGCGCCGGTGTCCGCGCACCTGGTCCGGCCTCTCCCTGCCCGGGTGGGACCGGGCGCCGCGCTGCGCACCTGGCTCGGGGCCGCACCCGGACTGAGGCCGCCCAAGGCCGCCCGCGCTGCACCCCGGCCCCCGCGTCCGCGCCCCGGGCCGGACTTTGCCCCGCCCCGCCCGGCAGGTCCGAGTCAGGTGACCCCGGGGCCGCCGGCCGTTTTCCAGTCACAGCCGCTCCGCGTTTCCGGCCGCCGCGCTGGGGTCCCGGCCTCCGCGGGCGCCGGGCCGGGGTCGGGCGCGGTCCCGGCTCCCCGCAGCCTCCGGCGCCCGGGTTCAAGCGAGTCTCCCGCCTCAGCCTCCCGCCCCGCGGATGTTTGTATTTTTAGCAGAGACGGGTTTCACCGTGTTGGCCGGGCTGGTCTCGAACTCTTGACCTCGCGATCCGCCCGCCCCGGCCTCCCACAGTGCTGGGATTACAGGCGCGAGCCCCCGCGCCCGGCCCCTAAAAGGAGGTTTTATTGATGTATTGATCATTGGACAAAAATGATCACAGGCCTGTAGGAACATAACTTTATACCTCCCTTAGGAGCATAAGTTAGTTTTCGCTAATTTAGTGTTTGCAGCGACTTCATAGCACGTCACTGCCGTGGATAAGGAGAATCGAGTGTATCTGTGGAGGATTTTCGCAGTCGTATTCGACAAAGATTTGCGGTTTTCTTTTTAGTCCTGTTTCCTGTATGGGGATAATGCTGGGCTTATAAAATGAGTCTGGGAAGTTGTCGTTTTACTTTGTAGAAGGGATTGGAAGAATTCGTATTAAAGTTCTTCTTTAAATATTTTGTATAATTTGGTGGTAAAGCCATCCGAGCCAGTACTTTTCTTCGCAGAAAAGTTTTAAAGTACAAATTCAGTTTCTTTAATGGTTTATAGGATTGTTCAAGTTACCTAGTTAATGTTTTGATGTTTAAGGCGTTCAAGGAATTGGTCCATTTCACCTAAGTTGCTAAATTTATGTGAATGCATCATTCATAGCTCTTCCCGGTTATAACAGCTGTAGGGTCTGTAGTGATGACCCCCACTCCTCGTCCGGGTAATGTGCCCTCTCTCTTCTCGGCGTTGCTAGATGGAGGTCTATCAATTTCATTCGTTCGAAGAACCAGCTTTTTGCTTCATGTTTTTTCCCTTTTGAATTATTTTAATTCTACTCTTGCGTGTATTTCCTTTTTCTTCTGCTCCTTCTTTTCTGTTTCTTAAGGCAGAAGGTTATCATCTTGAACCTTTCTTTTTTTCTAATGTAAGCATTTGTGCTATAAATTTCCCTCTAAGCATTGTTTAGCTATCTCAATTTTTGATAAGTTGTATTTTCATTTTATTCAGTTTAAAATATGTTTGAAGTTTCATGAAACTCCCTCTTTGATCTATGGATTATTGATCTACAGATTATGTTATTTAGGATTGTGTTGTTTAATTTCCAAGTGATTGGACACTTTCCTGATATCTGTTATTGATTTCTAGTTTAATTTCTAATTTAATCACGGTCAGAGAACGTAGTTTATAACTTTGATTTTTTTTTTTTTTTTAGACGGAGTGTCACTCTTGTCATCCAGGCTGGAGTGCAGTGGTGCCATCTTGGCTCACTGCAACCTCTGCCTCCCAGGTTTGAGTCATTCTCCTGCCTCAGCCTCCTGAGTACCTGGGATTACAGGTGCCCACCACCATGCCCGGATATTTTTTGTATTTTTAATAGAGCGAGGGCTTCACCATGTTGGCCAGGCTGGTCTAGGACTCCTGACCTTAGGTGACCCACCCCCCTTGGCCTCCAAAAGTGCTGGGATTATAGGCGTGAGCCACTGTGCCTGGCCAACTTTGATAGTTTTAAATTTGCTAAGGTTTTTTTTGTTTTTGAACCACAATATGGTTTATCTCGGTGTGTGTTCCGTGTGCATTTAATAATCTCTGAGCTGCCGTGGGGGGTGGGGTGTTCTGTAAGTGTGCTTGTGTCTAGTGGCCGGCATCGATATTTATATTTTGCTGAACGTCTGTCCGTTAGTTCTATTACTGAGAAGAATGCTGGTATCTCCTACTGTTATCGTGAATGTGTTTACTTCTTTCAATTCTGTTGGGTTTTGCTTGATGTTTTATTTTGACTTTTTATTTTTTGAAATGGAATCTTGCTCTGTTGCCCAGGCTGGAATGCAGTGGCATGATCTCTGTTCACTGACACCTCTGCCTCCTGGGTTCAAGCGAGATTCTCCTGCCTCAGTCTCCTCAGTAGCTGGAATTACAGCCATGTGCCACCACGCCCGGCTAATTTTTGTATTTTTAGTAGAGATGGGGGTTTGCCACGTTGACCAGGCTGGTCTCGAATTCCTGCCCTCAAGTAATCCATCTGCCTTGGCCTTTCAAAGTGCTGCGATTACTGGCATGAGCCACCACGCCCAGCCCACTTATTCTTTCAATCTTTTTTTGGTTGTTCAGATGGGATAATCCCTGCTGATCTGTCTCCGAGTTCACCGACTCTTTCCTCTGCCATCGCCGTTCTGCTATTGAGTCTGCTCAACGAAGTTTCGTTTTTTCAATGTTGGTTACTGTATTTTTTGGTTCTAAATTTTTCACATGTTTCTATTTATTTGCTGAGGCTTTCTTTTCTTTTTTTGTTTTTTGAGACAGCATCTCGCTCTGTAACGCAGGCTGGAGTGCAGTGGCAGGATCATAGCTCACTGCAGCTGTCAACTCCTTGGCTCAGGCAGTCCTCCCTCCTGAGCCTCCCAAGTAGCTGGGACCACAGGCATGCGGGCGGCACTGTGAGTGGTTGATTTTTGTGTCTTTAGCAGAAATGAGGTTTCACCATGTTGCCCAAGATTCTTTCAAACTTCTGTGCTCAAGTGATCCATCCGCCTCGGCCTCCCAAAGTGCTGAGATTACAGGTGTGAGCCACCATGCCCAGCCTTTGCTGAGACTTTCTATTCTAACATTTTAAGTGCTCACGGTGGCTCAGTTGGGCACTACTGTAACAGCTACTTTAACGTCTTCAGGCATGGTGGCTCACACCTGTAATCCCAGCACTTTGGGAGACCAGAGCAGGAGGATCACTTGAGACCAGGAGTTCAGGACCAGCCTGGGCAACATAGTGAGACTTTGTCTCTACAAAAAAAAAAAAAAAAAAAAATTAGCCGGGCGTGGTGGTGGTGCTTGCCTGGGGGTCAGCTACTCAGGAGGCTGAGGCAGGAGGATCACTTGAACTCAAGGGTTCAAGGCTACAGTGAGTTAGGATTATGCCAATGCACACCATCCTGGGTGATGAGCAAGACCTTATCCCCCCAAAAAGTTTAAATGAGTAAAATTTAAAAAACCAATTTTGTCAGTCTTTGCCATTTCAACACATTCTCAGTCTCCGTGTCTGCTGATGGCCTCTTCCCTGCTGGCCAGGATTCTCACAGTTCTTTGGGTGTGGAGGAATTATGGTTTGTAATTTTTTTTTTTTTGAGACAGAGTCTCTTTCTATTGCCCAGGCTGGAGTGCAATGGCGTGATCTCAGTTCACGCAACCTCTATCTCCCAGGTGCACGTGATTCTCCTGCCTCAGCCTCCCAAGTATCTGCCGCTACAGGCACCTGCCACCACGCCTGACTAATTTTTGTATTTTTAGTAGAGACGGTTTCACCATGTTGGCCAGGCTGGTCTCAAACCGGCCTCAGGTGATTCCCCCGCGTCGGCCTCCCAAAGTGCTGGGACTACAGGCGTGGGCCACCGCGCCTGGCCTGGTTTGTCATGTTTTGAATCTTACTTGCGACTGAGTCTTACTTTTATCCTATGGTGAACGCTGGTGTTTCACTTTCAGCCTCGCTGGGCTGTTGGCCCAAGGTCAATTTCTTTCTCCAAGATTTTGGGGCACCCTCTGTCTGGCCGCACGTGTGCCCCCAGTGGCGGTTCTGGGAATGACCAAGGTTGGCTACTCAAGTGGGTTCTGTCTGGGTGTGTTAGCGTGAGACACTGATGGTCCCATGTGCACCTGAGGGTTGAAGGACATGGGGGGTGGTTTTTGGGTACTTCTCAGCTCCTGGTTTCTCCAGACCTCCCTTCTCAGCCCTCAGGCCAGAAAGCAGGGGTGACAGAGCACACGGGGACATGGGCGATTTGGTAGGCAGGAGGGACCACCTGCCGGCAGGCACCAGGACGGGGGTAGGGAGTCACCACGGCCACCTTGTCCCTTTCAGAGGCAGGTTTTCTGTCTGCCCCCCCCCACACAGAGGCAACACTAACAGCAGGTGTGGGAGCCACTGCAGCCCCTCCACCACTGTGATTACGTCTACATACTTCTGCTCACGACAGGAATCACACCTCCACTTGCCCTTAGACGCTCCTGCATCCTGGCAGGAGGTCCCCACACGCCCCCCAGACTACACTCCAGGTCTCAAGGTTGGCTGCTGTGCCGGGCGCACGTCCGGCCACGGGGCTGCCCGGGTCACTTTGGGTTGTGTAGTGAGCCTGGACGTGCAGGTGGGGGCGTCTGCACCTGAGAGCGGCCACCAGCGCAGGGCAGGCAGGTTGCTGGGGCAGGTGGGGCCTCCTCCCGTGCTGTTCCCAGACTGCTGGGTAGAGCGTGCGTCCAGGCAGGTGGCGGGAGACACTCCACATCGATGCGATGCGTGGCCCACCTGGGCCTGTTGCAGCTCTGCTTAGCAATAAGCCTCGTGAGCATCAGGTTCCTCCAGGAAAGCCATCATGTGATTAGCACAGCGGGACAGTAGACACCCGAGAAAAAGCTGCCAGGGGTGGCTGGGGCTGGACGGGTTGTGTGTTGATCAGTCACACTTAAGAGCTGTACCAGATTAGCTTCAAAGAAAGGCTGTAACAAACAGGCTGAGGCAGGAGGATTGCCTGAGGCCAGGAGTTCGAGACTTGCCTGGGCAACACAGCGAGACCCTGTCGCCACGGAACACAAAAGAATGAGCCAGGCATGGGGTGCCTGTAGTCCCAGCCACTCAAGAGGCTGAGGGGGTGGGAGAATCGCTTGAGCCCAGTAGGTCAAAGCCCCAGTGAGCCCTGGCCTGGACGACAGAGCAAGACCCTGTCTCAGATTAAACAGGGAAACCTGTTTGTTGCTTTCCTTGGCCTTTCCGTGGTGGGATGAAGACGGGATGGGGACGTTCTTCATGGAGTCACCGGCCAGTGTCCTGCTCCAAGGATGTCCCCGCATCTGCTCTCTTCCCTGTCGGTTTCTGTCACTTTCCTCAGCAATCTGGAAAAGCTCAAGGCCTTCATCGTTCCTGTATTTCTTATTTCTTCTCCGACTATTTCTGGCTGTTACTGCTGTTTTTATATTTCAAGGGAGGCGAGGGTGGGTGCCGCAGAGTAGCCGAAGTCCCCTGGGCACCGGCCCCCCGCCCTGGCGCAGCCTGCCTCTGCGTGGGGCCACCCCCTCCCGGCTGGCACTTCCCATCTGCTCCTGGAGCCTGCTTCTCCTCCCTGTCCCGCCCCGGGGTCAGCGTGAGTAATGGAAGCTTGTGAACCATACATAAGACCCCCCAGGCCTGGCGTGGTGGTCTCACCTGTAATCTCAGCACTTTGGGAGGCCAAGGAGGGTGGGTCACCTGAGGTCAGGAGTTCAAGACCAGCCTGACCAACATGGTGAAACCCCGTGTCTATTAAAAATACAGAAATGAGCTGGGTGTGGTGGCGTGCACCTGTAGTTCCAGCTGCTAGGGAGGATGAGGCAGGAGAATCACTTGAACCCAGGTGCCGGAGGTTTCGGTGAGCCGAGATTGCAGCACTGCACTCCCGCCCAGGCGACAGAGTGAGACTCCGTCTCAAAAAAAAGAAAATCCCCAGGCCTTCCTGGCTCCAGCAGACCCTCCGGACCAGACCGTGTGGGACAGGCATGGCGCACCGCAGCCCAGGCACTGCTGGACAGGCTGGGACTGCGGGTCCCTGTTAGGGTGGGGCCGGGAGTGTCGGGCTGTTCTGGGACTCTGAGCTCAGGGCTGCAGGTGACGTTAGACGTGCCTTTGAAGAACACGTGTGTGGGCACGTGGTGGCCTCGCGTGCTGTCCTACTTTGAAGAGCACCCCTCGAGGCCTGTGTGGCAGCGTCAGCAGATTTCAGGCGGTGGCGGCTTGTCTCATCAACTTTGCAGAAAGGACACTGAGATGCCCCGTGACTTCCCGACATGTCACTTTCAGATACCGTGGGCAACTCAGTAACGGAAAGCCCGCAGACACTGGGTATTCACCTACATCTTTATACGTTCAAACTGGCACCAAACCTGCCCCTCCCAGGACCTTGTCTGGAAAGCCCTGGCAGAGCTGCAGGTAGCGGGCGGCTGTGTGACCCCTCAGCACCCCGGGCCTCAAGCCTGCTGGGCTGTGCCAGGCTGTGCACCAACGACCCCCGACCCTGACCCTAGCCCAGCTTCTACCTGCTGCTCCGTCCCCCAGCCACAGGGCAGGAACCAGCTGGTGGCCAACCTGGCTTTGCCCAGTAGCAGTTTGGACCCTAGAGACTCTTGGGGACAACAGAGGTTGAGGGAATGGCCACTATCTGGTCCTGTGGTCACTCCGTGGCTCTCCCCTCCAGACCTGGTGAGGCCCCTCTCTGAGACCACGGCCCCGCCCCCACCCCGCCCTCCTGTAGCTCCTGTCAGTCCCAGGCCAGCTGTGCCCTGAGGGTGGCCCTGCTCCAACTCTGTCCAGCCAGGTGGCCTGCAGCAGCGGCCTCAGAGGTGGGGCCAGACGCTGGGCCTGGGGCGGCCCCTGCAGAGCATGGACAGGACAGACCCACGCAGCGGCCACGGTGGAGGATCAGGTTTAATGGTCACTATGAGGGGTATCGTACATGGTTCGGAGCCCGGCCCCTGCCCCAGCCCTCCCTCAGCCGGAACGCAGCCAGGTGCCCTCAGACCCCTGGTTCTGCACAAGGGGGGCCTGCCCCCTGGCCCCAGCTATATACATGAGAGCCCATCCTGCCGGCCCTGGACAAAGCTGGGAGCTTCCCTGCCGAGTCGGGAGCCCCTAAGTCCACCAGCCACTCAGCCGGGTCCAGGGGCCCACTGCAGTGCTGGAAGGTTCTCAAAACCTGGGCCTGCCCCAGCCGGGCCCCTGCCAAGCCCCAGGCCTCTGTGCTGGGATGAAGCCTCCAGTTTGAGGCTGGTAAAAGCTGAACTCAACAGCAGCAATGAGTGCTGGGTGGGCTCGGGAGGGGGATGGGAGCGGGCACAACTCGGCGCCTCCTCGGGGATGGTGCACCATTCCCTCCTGCTGCCCAGACGCGGTGAGGTCTGAGTAAGCGGGGATGGGCGTGGCGGGAGGAGGGGGAGTGAGAGCACAGACAATTGGAGACTCAGCCGGTGTAGACAGAGCCGGGCTCAGCAGCCCGGCAACGCCGGCCCCACACAGACGGGCCACCCTGGTGCTGGTGATGAATACGGCAGGGATGGGGTGCAGAGAGGGTCCTGAACACACACGGGCTGCCGGGCTGCGGGGCCTGCTCTGTCACGAGCAGCATAGTGCTTAACTAGTTAACAAGAAATGCTGCTTCCCTTTGAATTGTTTCGGGGGTGTAGAAATTGCACTTATTTCTATGAACCCCATGGAGGGGATTCCCAAAGCCGAGCCTCCAGGCGAGGCATGGCCGGTCGGTGCCTGGCCACTGGGCATCCACTGGCCACGGGGCGGGATCCTCCCGGCCCCCAGGGACTGCGGCCTCTGTGGCCATGGGTGCGCGAGGACCGGGCCCCAGGGGGGAACCTGAGCAACGTCTGAGGTGCCCTGAAGTGGCTCCAGGCAAGACCAGAGCCGAACAGTCCCGGGGAGCAAGAGGTGGCCCAGCCCCAGGTCCCCGTGCAGAGGGAGCGGCCTGAAGGTGGCTGGGCAGAGGCCTGTCCCTCACAGGACATCATCAAAGTCCAGCAGCTTCGAGTGCTGGCGGCTCTTCCACAGGCGATACAAGCGGAAGTCAAAGTACGTCTCGATCATCTGCTTCCCTGGGCGGAGGGGCAGGAGGCTCAGGCCTGGCCGGCAGCCTTGGACCCCACCCTGACGTGGCCCCAAAGTGGGCCCAGAGCTCAGGCCCAGCCTGGGTCACTCACCTTGGGCTGAGAGCTCCAGGGGGGACTCGAAGGTGACCCTGTAAGGAGTCATGAGGGTCCTGAGGTTCTGGAACAGCTGGAAGGAGGAAGACGCCATGAGTTGGAAGCAGAGAGATGGTGAAGGAGTATAGGGGGGAGACGGGGAGCAGGGCCCACCCTCTTCTCTCAGACCCCCTAAACCTGGCTGAGCCCAGGCATAAGGGATTCGGGAATGCAAGGGGGAAGGAAAAACAACTGCAGGAAGAATGGAAGGTCCCACCCTGTCCACGCCTGGGTCTCCAGAGGCCTGGGTAGGCCTGGGGGGGGGGTCACTGTACCTTCTCCCCGTTGGGGTTCCCCAGAATGTAGCAGCCCATGATGTGGATGACGTTCGGCTCTGGGTTCACTTTACTCATCAGGCGGCTCAGCCGCTTCCAGAAGCTGGTGGAGAGAGGTGGGTCACCCAGTGGCAGGGGACAGGCACCCAGGGCCTGGACTCTGCCTCCAGCCCTTCCCCGGCCTGGGGCACCCAGCCTCTCACTGGATCATGTCCTCTTCCTTCTCCACTTTGGCAAAGGTGGCCACCTTGTTCTTGAGCAGATAGAGGTGTCCAGGGCCTCCCTGTAAGAAGCTGTGGTCAAGCACCTGCTGTTCATTCCTCCACCATCCCCCGCCCCCCGCTCTCTGTCTCACACACACGCACACACACGCACATGTGGGTGGTGTCCTTGGTCTTCCCCCCACCACACCTCTTCTCCTTGGACTTCCCCCCCACCTCCTCTCCTTGATCTCCCCCCCACACCTCCT
>NW_022437066.1:716281-719420 GCF_009761245.1 Sapajus apella | reverse complement strand
CAGGGGTCAGGGCACGGCAGGGGTCAGGGCACGGCAGGGGTCAGGGCCTGGGGACGTTCTCAGCGCAGCTGGCAGCACGCAAAGCCCCAACCGGCCAAGCACATTGCCGCCCCCCACCCCCGCCCCGCGGGATCTTACTCTGGGCCTTCACCCTCCTGCTGCCGACCATGCGCAAGTGTTTGCGGAAGTTCCTGGGGAAGGAAGCGCGGGGCTGAAGAGGGCCGTGCGAGGGTGGCGGCAGCCCCCGCCCACCTAGTCCCTGTTGGGCCAGGGCTCTATGCTCTCACCCCTTCGGGGTGGCAAGCCAATGCTCTCCTTGGCTCCTGGCACCACCGCCCACCCAAAGGCAAATCCCGGCCAGTGCTCTCCCCGTGAGACCCTTCCAGGGCTCCCCTTTGCCTCCAGAACAAAGGCGCAGTGTCTGGCCCTCTGGATCAAGCCTCCTCCGGAGCCGCATTCCCAGGCTCTGACCTTCAGACCCTGAGCCTCCACGCCCATGTGGCTGAGGATCCAGCCTGCCTGCACTGAGCAGGCTGGGGCTCCTGTCCGCACCACCCCCTGGTCGGCTGGGGGCCTGCAGGAGCCCCTCCCCTCCTCTGTGTCCCTGGGGCACCTCAGGGCCAGGTCCTCCACCAAACTTTGGACCCTGCCAAGGCCCAACATCCAAAACAGGCAAAAAAGCTTCCCAGACACATCTCTGTGGTTGGAGTAGGGGAGGGGGGCCTTGCCGCTGGCCCCAGCCCAGGAAGAGACACGTGCCCTCAGAATGCAGGACTGAGGGTGGGACGCTTTCCTGCAGCCTGGGCCACACGGCCTCTCCTGCCTGCCACGTCCCCAGAGCAGGGCCAGGCCAGTGGTCGCCACCACCCTTCCCCCATCAGGTCTGCCAGGGCCGAGGGGGCCCAGGCCAGGCCAGCACAGACCAGAGGTGGACCCTGGTGGCGAGTGGCTGGCAGGCCCTACCTCTGGATTACAGACGCGGAATCATTCTCCCGTTTCCGGCGCTTCCTCTCCGCGTAGCCCCTGAACACCCTGGGAAACCACCGCGAGTCAGCACTGCCCTTGGCCAGAGGCAGGAGGGACACAGACATGGGGACAGTGGTGCAAGCAGAGGGTCCAGCAGGGCGTCCGGGGCACGGGGCTGGGCAGAGGAGTCCCAGCCTGCCTCACCTGTCGAGGCCCAGCTCCCGTCAGGCCCTGCTGCAACCGTGGTGCCCGCTGGCAGCCAGGTCCACAGAGAGCAGCACTCCCTTGAGACCCAGGTCCCTGGCCTACCCAAACCTATTTGGGGGCGGGAGGGTCTCCCCCAGGGACAACAGCTGCGCCCTTAGGCACCAAGTCATACGAGTACTTACGAGATGCTGAAGCCGGGGCCAGATGGGATGGCGTGAGAGAGAAGACACAGTGAGCTCAACCCTGGGCCTCCCCTCAGCCCCCACCCAGCCCCTGCAGCCCCCTTCTCGTCAGTGACCCAACAGGTCCCTCACAGGTACCCCAGCCACCAGCAGAACGCTAGCTACACCGCCGGCCAGCCCTGAATGGGTAACGGAAGCTGAGGTCACTGCAGCCCATGCCACCAGGTGCTGAGACTAGGCAGCCTGAGGCCAGGAGTGGGGTGGGCTCCCCAGGGCAATGTGTGGGAGCCACTGCAGCAAAGGGAACTTTCCCAGAAGGAACCCCAGAACAGAAAACCGAGATGTACGGCAAGGCAGGGGAGAGCAGGTCCCCGGGGGACCCCAAAACTCTGATTATCTTTGGCACATATGAAACAGAAGTAGGCTTCTGTTTGGGGTTCAGGGAGGGTGGACACAGGCTGAGGAGTGGGGATGGGAGCAGGAGAGCCACACCACATCCCACACCCCACTGACAGCTGTGTCAGCTGCAGCCCTGGGCCAGGTCCCCAGACCAGAGGACTGGGGGGGAGCTGGGCACCGGCCATGGGAGGGGAAAGAGCAGCCAGCCCTGACGCCCTGGCAGGCCTGGCACAGCACAGGTACGTGAGGCTGTTCAGAAGCAGCCTTCCCTGGTAGGCCCAGAGGCTGGGAAAAAGCATTGCTTCCTGAGCAGCAGAAAAACGCCCCCCGGCCCGACCCCGAGCCGTGGGGACAAAACTCACGCTTGCATAGTTGTGGTTGCCGTCTGGAAGCTGAAAAGATTTTCCTTGGGGAACCAGGTACGAATGGGGGTGTCGTCTGAAAGAGACAAAAACGAGCAGTGGCTGGGGTGCAGTAGGGGTTCTGGAAGCCTCTCCCCTCCCTGCTGGGAGGCAGATACTTCCAAGTCTGGGGTCAGCAGCAGCCGGCAGCCAGGGCGGGTGGGGGAGGCCGGCACAGGGTGGCATCCCTACACAGGGCCAGAGGGCCAGTGCTCCAATGCCCGCTGCCCGCTCACTAAGACCATGTTCTTGGTGACTTGACATTTTGATTTTTTGGCTTGACTTTCCCTTTGGCCACCCAAAGTCTGAGGAACATTCCTTTGAGAGCACGGTTTATCCCCAAGCGGCCCAGGGAAAAAAAGGTCTGTTTCCCTTGGGCAGAAGGGGCTCTGAGGACTTCTCTGCCGCCCCCATGCTCTAGCTGGAGTCCCTCACTGAGGCTGGAGACCACTTTGCTGAGGACTGTCCCCATCCCAGGGCCCCCACAGCCTTTCCCTGGTGCCAGAAAGGAGTGACTTTCTGTCTGGTGGACAAGCTACCAGACACAACTCAACGATGCTGGAGAAGGGGCCGCCTGCCTGGCTGGGCCCCAACAGCTCTCCAGGACTCTCGGAGGGCAGCCCAGTCTCCCAATTAAGCCGCGTTTCCTCCCTACATATCCCTTCAGATCCTCCTAGGCCCCCTCCTCCGGGAAGCACTTCTTGATTGACCTGGTTCTGGCAGGGCCAAAGTGGACCATGAGGCCTGGCGGATTTTGCTGAGGTGAGGGAGCCCACAGCTCATGGAGTGTGGGGGCAGCAGCAGGAGCCAGCGGGTTTAATCTTGAGTCCACAGGCACACTGTGACCTGAGCACCCGTTCTCCGTTCCAAGCCTCAGTGGCGGCTGCTGTCAGACCCCAGGACCAGCGTGTACCCCCAAACCTGTCCCTGCGCTGCTTCAGACCCCAGGACCAGCGTGTACCCCCAAACCTGTCCCTGCCCTGC
>NW_022437066.1:712639-716271 GCF_009761245.1 Sapajus apella | reverse complement strand
TGCTGTCAGACCCCAGGACCAGCATGTACCCCCAAACCTGTCCCTGCGCTGAGACAAGCCCTCACCAGACACGCGGTCAACACTGTACATCCTCTCCAGCTTCTTGCGGCGGCCGGGGGCCTCAGGCAGAGGCGGCTGGTCCAGCCCAAAGGCCCGAGGGGTGGGGCCAGGAGCCAGCTGGGCACATCCGGGACATTCCTTGGAGCCCTGGCGGCTGCCCGCCCAGCTCTGGCAAGGCCTGCTGACGTCCTCCCGGCTGCCGCCAGGGCTGGCTCGCAGGGGCTGGCTGTGGTGGTGAGTGTGCCGCTGCCGCCGCCCCTTCACCACGGCCAGCTCAATGGCCTCCGCCTCAGGGCTGGGCAGCAGGGCAGGCTCCCCGGAGATGGTGTACACTCGGGGCTGGGGGCCTTCGCCTGCGGGCTTCCTAATGCCGGGCTCCTCTGAGAGGCTGCCCTCGTAGCAGCCGTTGGAGACGAGGGACAGGCGGCGCTTGTTCTGGGGGGCTGGCTGCATCTCGGGGGACCCGTCGTGGCCAGAGTAGGCATCAGCCAGCAGGTGATCTGGGAGAGACAGCAGGTGAGCCTGCAGCTTGTGAGGCCCCCCTGCAGGTTTCATAGCAGGCTGAAGGCAGGAAACACCCAGTGGGCACCTGGCCTCTGTCGGGGGCTGGTGCTGCCCAAACCCTAGTCTCTGGCGCCTTCAGGAAATGTGTTTCTGAGCCCCTCATTCCTATCTGCCCCTGAAGCCTCTGCATGTGCGTGGGGGCAGGGTGACTCCATGCTACCTGTGTGCCGTCCTGCCGGGTAGGAACAGGCAGGCCACCCCCTAGCCTGTGATCGCACCGTTTGCCTGGTGCCAACTTCCCCCCTCCCCCCACCAGCTGGCCCCCAGAGGCAGTGGTGCCAGCCCTGGGGGAGCCAGGAGGCCTGTTGCCATGCCAACGGCCCAGGCGGGGTGGGTGCCATGGTGACGAGCGCTGGGAGCTGCTCCTGGGGCTCGGGCAGGGAGGGCAGGGGATGTGAGGAAGCCAGCCCTGCAGGGCGCCGGGCCCACGCACAACCACTGCCCCTCATGCTCCACCCCCGGAGGCAGGGACAAGCATCCCCTGGGCTGGGGGGCCTGGGCGGCCCTGGCACGGCCTCACATGCCCCTACCTGCGCCGTTGCGGCTCTCAGGGTGACTCTGGGACAGGTACTCTCCAAATGCTCGAGCTGCCCTGAGGGTGGACAGAGAGGGCACGGTCAGAGGCCGCGGCACGACCCTCCCAAATGCCCGGCTGCAGCAAGAGCCGGGGTTCCCATCCCCAGCCAGGCCCTCGGCGTCTGGAGGGAGGGTCGGGGGTCTCCCCCGCCGCAAGCCCACGCACCCTTGGTCCCGGTGCGCCCTGGACAGGCCTGCAGGCCCGGCGCCTGTCCGTCAGCCCGTGGAGAGGGGTCGCGAGGCCCGGCGGCCGCTGTCCCCTGGGGAACGGAGGCCATTCCCGACCCGGGGGTGCGCTGGCCCACCACGCGCTCGCGAGAGTAGGGCAAGGCAGGGGGCCAGGAGGAGGGAGGCGCGGCGAGAAGCCCCGGGAGGGGGCGCGGGGCGCGGAGCACCGGGAGGGCTCCGCAGTGGGAGAGGCCGGAGCCCGGGAGCCCGGGAAGCGCCGCGGGGCACGGGCGGACTCCGGCGGGGTAGGGGGTCCGGGGCTGGGGTCCCGGGCAGGCGGCCCCGCCGCACTCACCGCACTTTGGCCGCCACCGAGGACATGGCCTCGCTCCTCAGCGCCCTCCTCCTGGAGGCGGCGGCGCCCATGGTCGAGGCGGCGGCGCATCCCCCGGGCCTCAGAGCGCGCCCCGCGCCCGCCGCCTCCGCCGGGGTAGCCGCGCCGCGCCGGGGGTCGCGCTCGGGCTCGGGCTCGGGGTCTCGCTCGGGCTCCGGCTCGGGCTCGGGCTCGGGCTCGGGGTCGGGCCCGGGCCCCGCATGGCCGCACCCGGCGCTCCGCGCGTGCCGCCGCACCCGGGAGAGCGCTGCCCGGACCGAGGGCCGGCCCCGCCCACCGTGACGTCAGGGTCCGGGCAAGCTGGGAGGGGCAAGCCGACCCCGCCCACCGTGACGTCAGTGCCCTGGTGGGGTCGAGGGGCGGGGCCGGACGGCCTGGCTCGGTGCCCTCTCACCGAGGCCTCCAGAGTGGGGAAACTGAGGCCAGCGGCCCCTATGTTCGCAAAGTCCTGGGCCCTCGGCCCTCCCGATCTGCTGCTCGGGCCTGCAGGGGTCACAGGGCGGCCGCTTCTTCCTCCTCTTACACAAAAGGGCTCCCTGTGCAGTTTGGGACTTGGAACCCGAAGGGATAGCCGGCTTAGAGGGCACCCAGTGTGCACGAGGCCAGAGGGAGCCAGAGGGGCCCGTCTTGGTCCTGGGGAACCACAGCTGCATGCAGACTCTGGGCGCCCAACCTGCCTGGCCTGCCCTGGGGCTCTCAGGCCCCAGCGGCGGGGTCCTTTGAGGACTGGGGACTGCCCAACCTCAGGGGCTGCCGCATCAGGGACAGCCAGGAGTGTTTCTTTGCCACAGGGAGACACGTCCAACAGTCAGATCCACCTTTATTGAAACATCAAACGGCAGCATCAGGGCTTCCATACCTCGCAGGGCTTCACGGGGCCCTCACCGGGCTTCAGGGAGGCTCACAGGGCTTCATGGGGACTCACAGGGCTTCAGGGGGCCCTCGCCGGGCTTCGGGGGGCCTCACAGGGCTGCAGGGGGGCTCACAGGGCTGCAGGGGGGGCTCACAGGGCTTCAGGGGAACTCACAGGGCTGCGGGGGGGCTTATAGAAGTTTCAGGAGGGTTCCCATGGCCCTGTGTGCAGGACTGCCAGGGCAGAGAAGAGGCTCAGAGGCCCCTGACATAGCCAGGGGCTGAGGGAAAGCTGGGCCTTCCAGCAGGGCAAGTACAGAGGTCCCTAGGACTTGGCAGGAGCCTCAGCCTTGGGGGAAGTCCCACAGAAGACACTGCATCCAGGCTCTTCAGCAGAGGCTCTACCCATCCTGGTCAGAGGAACCCTCAGACCGTTTTTCGAAAGGCAGGCTGGGGTGTTGAGGCCGCAGGGAGGACTCATCCTCCTGCAAGCAGACCACATGGTCCAGGTGAGGACCAGGTAGGGCCGGGGCCATAGGGAAGGAACGGCCGGCTCAGGGACAAGGCACCGAGGCTCGGCTGAGGGCACCAGGTGGGGCCATGCCCAGCTGCTCACCGAGTCTGAGCCCTGCTTGGCCAAGGTGCTCTGGAAGTCTGCGTATGCACCCCTGGGGACGTCCGGCAGCTCCTCCTCATACTCCGTCTGGTAGTCAGATTCGTCTGGTGCCGAAGGGAGGGCCGCATCAATCCCCTCCCCAGGAGGGGACCATGCCCAGCACAGCCACACTCAGAGGCAGAATCGGCCACAGATGCCCACCCCCACCCCTGGGTGGGCTGGGGCCCCACACGCAGCAACCTGGTCCCGGGGTGGCCCCACACACCACCCCTGGTTCTGTCTGCCTCCAGCCTTGCCCCAGCCCAGCACTTGGTGCATCTTCCACAAGGATAAGGAGCGGGCAGACACTTCTCCCCTCCAGCCAGGCACCCTCAGGACTCCAGCCAGGCACCCTCAGGACTC
>NW_022437066.1:692776-712629 GCF_009761245.1 Sapajus apella | reverse complement strand
CTCCAGCCAGGCACCCTCAGGACTCCAGCCAGGCACCCTCAGGACTCCAGCCAGGCCTCTGTGGATAGCAGCTACCTTGCCCAGAGCTCTCTCTGCCCGAGGCAGCCACAAAGGCGTTTCCCAGGAGAACATGCAGTTCTGCTGCGAGGAGGCCGCTGGCCCAAGGCCCAAGCGCTGGGCCCTGGATGGAGCATGGAGAGCACTACATCCACCCTTCTGGCCCTGCGGCCTCTCCAACAAGCAGTCTCCATTCCCACCTCCCACTGGGTGGGCTGGGGTGGGAGGCAAAACGTGGCCCAGGGCGGTCACAATCCCATTGCTGTGGGGACACACGCTGCTCTGGGACAGAGGAGCGCCACCAAGCACCCCAGCTGCTGGAGCCTGGGCATGGGCGTGGGCAGGAGGGGAGGGCGTGGGCTTGTGGGGTTGGGGGGGTGTCGAGCCCAACCCAGCATCAGGAGGCCACACAGACACGACGGCCTCATCTTGGACCTTCACTCACCATCCACCACGGCAGCCTTAGCCGGCTCAATTCGAGACACAATTTCGGCAAGGTCCGTGAAGGAGGCGTTGGGACAGGTGAGGACCTGGGGGTGGGGTGAGGACAGCACGTCGCCCGTGGACACCTCCCTGCCAGTCCCCAGCCTACCTGTGGGAGGAGGGGCCCCACCTTCCCTGTGCCCTCTCTGCAGCCCCTAAGCAAGCCCTGCCCTAGCCTTGGTTGGAGTCTTTTGCCAGGGGGGCAGGGCCTGTGCCCTGAGGTGGGCGCGGCCTGGGGAGCGGGGCGTGGCCTGGGCGTGGCCTGGGCGTGGCCTGGGCGCCCGCACTCACCTCTCCCGCCGGCCTCTTGCTCGGCCCCTGCTGGTCCCGCAGCATCTTCTCCAGCACGCCCCCGCGGCCCCAGATGTCAAAGACCGTGCGCCCGTGCTGGTACCCCACTTCCTGTGCACACCCCAGGGGCCCGTCAGGAGGCGTGGAAAGTCGCGAAAGGAGGACGCGGGAAGGGGCAGCCGCGCGCGCCCTCCCGCCCTCCGCGGGCACTCACGCAGATCTCGTCGAACTTGCCGAAGTCCAGGGTCCGGTAGCCGTCGATGGGGGGGCGCAGGTACTCGCAGTAGTCGCTGCTCTTCACCACCTCCAGCTGCCGCACGCAGCACACGTAGGCCAGGCGCGTCTGAATCTCTGCCATGTTCAACACCTGCTGCCGTCACAGCCGCCTGAGTCTCCTGCCCCGGCACCTCCACGTCCAGGCCTGGCCCGTGGCGCAGGACAGGCTCTGGGGACCCATCCTCCGCCCTGGGGCCGTGGGGAGAGCGCAGCAGCACCCAGCCGCGGGTCCTGGAGGTGCCTTCTGGTAAGGGGTGGAGCCTCAGGCCGGTCTGGCCTCGTTCCTCCCTTCCCCAGAGCTGGCCTCAGGGCCTGGGCAGGGGCGTTGAGGGGTGGCCCTGGACCTGCTGGCCTCAGGGCCCAGGAGCAGCCCCCACTCCCCTGCCACGGGACAGGTGTGGGGGGCTGCAGGGAGGAGTCGAACGGACAGCCCAGCCCACCCAGCAGCACCCCACCTTGACTTTCGTGGCCAAGGGGTTCCAGCGTTTCCACAGCAGCCACCAACCAGACAGTGAATCCCCGTAGTTGGTGAGGTCTGTCTCATCTCGGCTGCCCACGTCAATGGCGATCACCACTTTTGCGCCCATGGACCTGGCCACATCCGCTAGGGAGAAAGCAGCCCTAGTTACCGCCTGGACCGGCGCACAGAGCCAGGGGACGGGGCAGAGCCTGCCTTGACAAGCCCTGACCTCGGGGCTGTGGGGTCTCCTCTCCGCCGTTACACCTGCTAGAGGCAGAAGACCCACACCCAGTTCCGTGAGCAGCCGTGGGCACACAGCTGTGTCCTGAGCCTTCCTGACCGCACATCCCACAGGTGACCGGGAATGGCCTGGCCCCCAGCAAGCCGACACCTGCAGGCTGTTAGTTTCTGACTGTGGGCACAGATGGGGCTTAATTGCTCCCGGTTCCTCGACTTGGCCTTTGTTCTGCACGCTGCTGAGCTGACAAACAGGGCCATATGCTGCCACTGCCTGCGTGTGCGTGTACACGCGTGTGCATGTTCTCGGCGCTCTGATGCCAGCCTGACATTTTCCCTTGGCACACTCCAAGGAAAACGTGTTCCAGCCCAGCCTTCTCAGCGCGGAGGCAGCTGCAGCAGGGCCCTCGGGGTGGTTCGACCCAGGAGGCTGTGCTCCTGCCAGGTCCCCCCACCGCAGTACCTGGGAGGTTGTTGATGTAGCCCCCATCCATCAGCAGGTGTCCGTCCTTGGGGTCACAGAGAGGGGGCATGTAACCGGACAGGGACATACTGGCACGCACGTACCGCCACAGGGAGCCTGGGGAGGGGGCCCGGAGCCGCTCATTACCTGGAGGAGGCTACTGCCAGGTCCAGGGGTCAGGGCCTTGCCTCTGTGGTCCTGGAGCTAGTAGGTCCCACCTCTCTGAGGCCCCCTCCACAGAGGGAGGCGCATGGCCCAGGGGCTGAATGGCCTTCCAACTGCTGTGAGCCCCTCATCCCATGACCGAGTGAATTTTCTTTCCCTCATCCTCCTGACCCAGGTGAGCCCCCTGCCCCAGGCCTGAGGGGGCCCCTCACCCCAAGACTGAGTGAACCCCTCATCCCTCGACCCAGGAGAACCCCCCACCACAGGACCGAGGGAGCCCCTCACCCGATGACAGAGTGAACCCCTCATCCCCCTGAGCGAGGTGAGCCCCCCACCCCAGGACCAAGGGGGCCCCTCACCCCATCACCAAGTGAACCCTTCATCTTCCTGACCTAGGTAAGCCCCCCATCCCAGGACCGAGGGGGGCCCTCACCCCATGACTGAGTGAACCCCTCATCCCCCTGACCCAGGTGAGCCCTCCATCCCAGGACTGAGGGGCCCCTCACTTTGTCCTCCCACATGGCATCCATCAGTCTGACCCCATATCACTGATTCCGAGAGGGTCCTGTCCAGCCTTCTGAGGTCTCTGGCCCAGGCTGCGTCCCTCCCATCTGTGCCCCCAGTAGAGGCATCTTGTATCCTCCATGGACAGAGCTGCCCACACGTTTGCACCCTTCGGGAGACCCCACGGCCTTCCTGACCCCCTGGGGCTGATGGGCTCTCCCCCTGCCCACACTTCGCACCCAAGCTGGCCGCCCCTGCATGGCAGGAGTGCTCACCGTCTGTGTGGACCCGCATGGCTGAGGCTGTGATGTCGGTGGTGACAGCAAAATAGGGAATCCATAGGTCCTGCAGGTGGACAGGGCTCAGACGGGCCCTCTCCGTTCACACTCCCATCCCGTGTCTGGGGAGGCTGACCCAGGGCCAGGAGGGGACAGGTGCTACGGGCTGCACGGGCTCCTGAGGGTGGGGGCGCACCTCGATCTGCCGGTCCTGGAAGACGCTGCAGATGCTGCTGTTGAAGCTGGCTCCGGAGAACATGGATGTGACAGGGTAGGTGAGGTCCAGTGCGGCCTTCATCATGGACGTCATGCCCTGGGGGCACATTTGGGGTTCACAGAAGGCTCCCACACCCCCCTGCGGGCTGCCACAGCAGACCCATGGCGCACTGAGGGCCTTTTGTGAATGGAACGGGGGTCCAGAGCATCCTCGGGCCCTGCCCAAGGTCCTGGGGCTTGGCGCCCTGGCTGGAGCTTCAGAGGGGGCAGAGGCTAGAGCCTGAAAGCCAAGACACAGCCCTGCCCTCAGTCCCTTCTTGACCCCTAAGCCCCTGCTGGCCCGACCCTCACAGGCTCCGCAGGCCCCCATGCCTGGGGACTCCTCGGCTTTGCCTGGTCAGCTCTGGGGCAAGGCCTGGCCCAGGCCCATGGCCAGAGGGTTGGCGAGGAGGAGAGCTCGGGGCGGGCTGCTGGGTACACAAGGTCCCCGGGCCGGGGGGACACAGTGGAGTCCTCTCAGGAAAGTCACGGCTGCTCAGCCCTGGCTTACATGCCACTGTGGCAATCCATCGGGGTGCTGGGGATGCCTGGCTCTTTTGAGTTCCTTCTGGGTGGGCCTGGGTGGGGCCCATCCTTCCTCAGTGAGGAGGCAGCACTCAAGACTGACCTCGAACTAGCCTCACGATGCCCAGTGAGGGTGGAGGGGAAGGGTCTTCCCTGCCACGGTGAGCCAGGGCTCAGGGGACGAAGGCCAGGAGGGAGACGCTTGGAGCGTGGGCTGGATGTGCTCATGCTGTGTGACACGGGCAGTAAGAACACCTCAGCCGCAGGCAGAGGCGGCCCTGGTCCTCCCCTGAGGAAGCCCCTGGCCAGCACCAGAGGGGCTCATGGAACTGAGCCAGACCCCAGCACCCGCCATCCCCTCTCCTCAGCACGAGGGGCAGGCACACAGCCCCGGCCCCACCTTGCCCTGGCCAGCTCCCATGCCCAGCGTTCCCAGGACAGAGGGAGGACCAGCCCAGACAGCTCTGGCCATTTCCACACTTGGCCCCCCAGTGCCAGACCAGCAGGGAAGGGACAGGGAGAGGCCTGTCCAGTGGCTCTGGGATAGGGCGGGCTCGGAGCCACCTCTGCCCATAGGGCGTCCTGTCCCAGTGCTGTCCTGGTGGACATCTGTGCGTCAGTCCCCAAGCCCTCTTTTGAGTGGCCACAATGAAGGTGACCAGGTGACTCATTTTAGGGACAGAAACCTTCCTGGAACAGAATGGGGAACTGGTGTCAGGGGCTTCCGGACTCGCCGGTGGGGCTGGTGGCGGCCCCAGGCCACGTGAACGCAGCTCAGGCCTGCTTGGGAGCTACTGCGGCAGAGGATGACCAATTTTCTCTCCTTTTAAAAGGAGAACATGAGCGCTTCTGATCCCACTCATGGTTCCCACCAAAGCTCCGTTTTGTTCCACAGAAGCAAGTGCCGGGCTGAGGAGGGCAGACGGTGGCCACGCCTGCTGGGGAACCAAAGCCGGGCTGCCTCCTTCTGCTCCCCTGAGGGGAGCCTGTTCTCACTGCTGTCTTTGATTCTGTATTTGGTATTTTGATTCTGGAATCCATTTATCACAAGGTCAGACTAATGGCCAAAGTAGTTGACATCTCCCCTGTGACACTGAACCGCCCCAGCTGCCCTGACACCATCTCACGCCCCCACGCCAACACCTCCCTGCCCTACCTCAACCCAGACTAGGTGCCATGAACTGGGACAGCACCCAGCCTGCCGGGAGGACTCAATAAGCCCATCTTGAGCTGCTCACACTGCCCTGTCTGGCCTGTAGGGCAGAACCCCCCATCTCAGACCTGGGCCTGGATCACACCACCCCCACCACCAACCTCCACCATCTCGGACCTGGATCAGACCACCCCCACCACCAACCTTCGTCTTCACCTTCTCTGTGCTGCCCCTTTGCCTCAGAGGATAGCCTCCTTGAAGGCAAGGCCCTGCAGAGCTACATGAAGAAGCCAATGGCCCCAGTGTCCCTCAGGCACCAGCACGGACCTGGAGGCCTTGTTCTAGCGAGGGCGGTGGGTGCCTGCTTACCTCAGCCCACTGCTTGGCCCGGATCCGCATCTGGCTGTAGTTCCGCTCCTCAGAGTACAGGGCACCCATGAAGGCCCCGATGGACGTGCCTCCCACCATGTCCACGGGGATGCCACACTCTGCCAAGGCCTTGAGAACGCCCACCTGGGCACAGCCTCTGCACCAGCCAGGGACATAGAGCGACGAGTGAGCACCAGGCCCAGGCTGTGCCCTGCAGAGACCTCAGAGGCGGCCACCTGCGACCATCTGCTCATCCTTAGTTCCCAGCTCCTCCAAGCAGAGACGCTGACTCAGAAAGGGACTTCAGGTGCAATCAGAGCTCATGCCTATAATCTCAGCACTTTGGGAGGCCAAGGCAGGCAGATCACTTGAGGCTAAGAGTTCGAGGCCAGCCTGGCCAACAGGGCGAAACCCCGTCTCTACTAAAAATACAAACATTAGCTGGGCATGGTGGTAGGCACCCATAATCCCATCTACTCAGGAGGCTGAGGCAGAAGAATCACTTGAACCTGGGAGAGGGAGGTTGCAGTGAGTCGAGATCGTACCACTGCACTCTAGCCTGTGTGACAGAGTGAGACTCTGTCTCAAAATATATAAAATCTCTCTTTCTGGAGGTACTGAGGGACTGTGAGGCTGGGATGGGGAGGAGGATGTCCTGAGAGGTGACTGGCATTGGCCTTTTCTACCCACAAACACGGCTGCCTCCAGCAAGGTGTCTGAGAGGCGGTGGGAGGGCTGGAGTTGAGGGGCCCTGGAAGGGAGGAGCATCATGGGGGGCACCACCCCAGGAGTCAGGTAAGCTGGATGTAGACCAGCACCCATGAGACCGGGGAGCACCCCTGAGACCAGGGAGCACCCCCGAGACCAGGCAGCCAGCACCCAGGGCTGCAAATCACCGCTGCCGCTTTCACACCGAACATACAGTACTCAACCAAAGGTTACCAGTCATACGAGGAGAAAAGCCTCATACAGGCTCTTCTTTTGGCGCCATAGTGAAAAGAAAAAACAGACAATAAAAGTGGACCCAGAGTGCACCCAGGTAAGAGACACAGGCTTTTACTGCGACCAGGCTTAACGTGTGCAAGCAGCCGAGGAGACAGGGGAAGACCACCCAGCCCTCAGGAGGGAACTCGGACATGAGCCACAGCAGGGAGGGTCCTGGAGACATCTGCTATGGTTTGGCTGTGTCCGCCACCCAAACACGTTGAATTTTGATCCTCAGTATTGGAGGAGGGACCTGGTGGGAGGTAACTGGATCATGGAGGCAGATTTGAGGTGGGAAAGCTGTTTGAGCGTGGGAAGTCAAGGCCACACTGAGCTGAGGTCACAGCGCTGCACTCCAGCCTGGACTGCAGTGAGCCCTGTCCAAAACAAGTTCTGGAAATGGACAGGGGTAGTGTTTGCACAACACTGTAACAGCGTTGCACAATTAATTATATTAATATCATTATTAATACTTAATTGAATACTCAACAACAGTTAAAATGGTAAATTTTATGTTGTATGTATTTTAACATAATAAAAAAGAACCATATGTAATACTGCTGCAAAATATTAAATACTTAGGTATAAGCCTTAAAAACAGTTCAAAGAATTAAAAACAAGAGTGTTAATTCTGGCATAAAACCAAATGGAAATTCTAGAAGTGAAAAATATAATAACAAATGAAAAACTCAGTGAGTGGGCTTCACAGCAGAACAGAACAGCTGAAGAAAGAAATGGTAAAATGTAAGATGGGTCAAAAGAAAATATTCATTGAATCATGAAGCATCAAAAGAATAAAATATGTAAAATATTGTTTTACAAAATATGTAAAGGAGATACGGAAACATGGGATCTGGCAGCAAACTCTCATTTATGTGCGATCCGAGCCGCAGAAAGAAGACGGGAGGGAAGCCGTATCTGAAGAGACGGGGTGGCATTTTTTAGAACTGATGACAGACATCAAGCCTCAGAATCAGGAAGCATTATAAATCCTAAGCATAAATCAAAAGAAAGCCATTCCCATGTTGTCAAAAACCCAAGGCAAAAAAAAAAAAAACTTTAAGCCAGCCTGAGAAAATAAAAGACACATCACCTTCACTTTTCTAGCCTCTGAGTGGTTGTGAGAGACAGCATATATTTACTCTCTGTTTCTTTAGAGACAATGTCTGCTTGTCTAAATGTTAGGGAAAAAAGAATAATCTAAATAAAAGAGAGTAAAATTAAGCAAATAACAAAGATAAAAGCAGATCTTAAAGAGCCAAAAACCAAACATACGATAGAGAAGATGGACAAAGATGAAAGCTGGCAGTGGACGGGCCGATTCGATGGGTAGTCCTGGTGAAAGAGAGAAAGCACCAAGAAACGAAGGCACAGGGATGAAGACGGGAACATCAGTGCAGACACTTTAGTGAAAAACACTGAACAACTTCATGCCATAAATAGAAAAATTCAGATAAAATGGGCACAATTTTAGAAAAACATAACTCACCAAAATACTGTAAGAAACAGAACATCTGAGTAGTACTGGAACTCAGCACAGATTAAAGAAATTTAATCTTTTATTTATTTCTTATTTTTATTTTTAGACAAGGTCTCACTCCCACCCAGGCTGGAGTGCAGTGGCGTGATCACAGCTCACTGCAGTCTCAGCCTCCTGGGTTCAAGTGATTCCCCTCTTGCCTTAGCCTCCCAAGTAGCTGGAACCACAGGCACACACCATCTTTTCATTTTTGTAGAGAAGAGCTAATCTTTTCATTTTTTGTAGAGACAGAGTCTCACTATATTGTCCACGATGGTCTGGAACTCCTTGGCTCAATAAATCCTCCCTCCTTGGCCTCCCAAAGTGCTCGGATTATAGGTGTGAGCCACCATGCCTGGCCTCTTGGAAGGTTTTATGTAAAATTTGTCTTATTTATTCCTTATATGCTTCATAAAATTCACTGGTGAAACCACCTGGGCATGAAATCTTCTTTGTTGGGATCTGAAAGTTGCAGATTCCATTTCTGGCTGGGATCAGCGGCTCACACCTGTAATTCCAGCAGTGAGCTGTGATACCACTGTACTCCAGCCTGGGCAGCAGCAGGAGACCCCGTCTCAAAAAATAAATAAATAAAAAGTAAAAATGAAAAAAGTGTTTTAAGCCTTCCAGATAATAGGAAAAGATGAGCTTCCCATTTCTACTTATGAAGCCAGCAAACAAATCTTCATACCAAAACCCAGTAAACACATTTCAAAAAGGGACAATTTCAGTCCGGTCTTGAGTACTCAGGTCTCACTCAGGTTTGAATAGAGTCTAGCAATTATCAACAGGATAACTTTAACACCATGACCCAATGGGTCTATCCCAGGAACACAATATTAGTTTTAATTTGAAAATCAATGCAATTAATGCATTAACAGATTAAAGAGAAAATACAATCATCATGATAGAGTCACAAAGACAACCATTCATGACAAAAACTCAGGAAACTGAGAATGAAAAGGAACTTCCTCAGTCTGACCAAGGGCAGCCACAAAAAGCCGACGGACAAGATCACACTCAGTGGTGGGCTGAACACCTGCTCCCACGCCTGGGAACGAGGCTTGGGTGTCCACACCCGCCATGTCTAACCACACTGCTCTGGTGGTTCTGACCAGCGCAATAAGGGGGAAAAAAAGAAATAAGCTGGGCACAGTGGCTCATGCCTGTAATCCCAGCACTTTGGAAGGCTGAGGCAGGTGGATCACAAGGTCAGGAGTTCAGGACCAACCTGGACAAGATGGCGAAACCCCATCTCTACTAAAAATACAAAAATTAGTCGGGCATGGTGCGGCGGGGGGCGCCTGTAATCCCAGCTACTCGGGAGGGTGCTGCAGAGAATTGCTTGAACCCAAGAGGCGGAGGTTGCAGTGTGCTGAGATCATGCCACTGCACTCCAGCCTGGGCCACAGAGCGAGACACTGTCTCAAAACAAACAAACAAAAAATTGGTTATAACCATTTTGTTTGTAATAACCAAAACCAGAAAACCAACCAAGGGTCCATCAACAGGAAGGGGAAAGCAAAGTGTGGTGTATCGTGGAAGGCTACGTGGCAACGCCACCACCCCAGACATGTTATGGCGCGGTGCATAGTGGCAAACCTGAGCGAGCATGGGAGGCACAAGCAAGCCCGCGATTAGCGTCCTCAGAGGAGCGCAAGGCTGCACTGGAGGAGCACCAGGAGTGACATCAGAGACACATCAGCAGAAAAGATAAACTGTAAGATGCATTCGAGAAAAAAATCTTCCAGAAAGTGGAACAAAAAGACAGAGATGAAGAATAGGTGAGAGAAAAGACTAAAAATTAGAAGATCCATCTAAGACGCCCCAAATCTGACCATCAGAGGCTCCAGGAAGGCTGGGCACGGTGGCTCATGCCTGTAATCCCAGCACTTTGGGAGGCTGAGGCAGGAGGATCCTTTGAGCCCAGGAGTTTGAGATTAGCCCGGCAACATGGTGAAACCACGTCTCTCCAAAAAAAAGAAAAGAGAAAAACAACTTAGCTAGGTGTGCTGGCCTGCGCCTTTCGTTCCAGCTACTCTGGAGGCTGAGGTGGGAGAATTGCTGGAGCCCAGGAATTTCAGGCTGCAGAGAGCTATGATGCACCACTGCACTCCAGCCTGGGTGACAGAGTGAGACCCTGTTTTTTTTTTTTTTTTTTTAAAAAAAAGCTCCAGGAAGAGAGAAAACAGAAAAGAGAGAGAGGTGTAAATATTTTTTATTTAGAAAAGTTAAAAATTCCCAGAGTTGAAGTCTGTGAGTTTCCAAATTTGAAAGGACCCACTGGGAATCCAGTGTCAATGGATGCAAAAGGAGCCACATGCAGGCACGTCATCATGCGCCTTCAGAATACCAGGAATACAGAGTCTCAGGCTAGGCACAGTGGCTCACGCCTGTAATCTCAACACTCTGGGAGGCTAAGTGGGGAGGATTGCTTGAAGCCGGGAGTTGAGGCTACAGTGAGCTTACGATTGCCAGGCTGCACTCCAACCTGGGCAACAAAGCGAAACCCTGTTTATTTTTATTTTTTATTTTTTTTAAGAGAGATAATCTCCTACAAGTTTCCAGAAGAAAAAACAGGCCTTGTGAATAAAAATAGCACTACATTTCTCAACAGCAATACAAAAATCTAAAAAGACAATGGATCCATGCCTTAAAATTCTCAGGGAAAATTATTTCCATCTAGAATTCTATACCTAGCCAAACTATTATTCAAGTATGGAAACAGAGTGAGGACATTTGCTGATATGCATGGTTTTAAAATGTTTACTTCCCCAAGCATCTTCTCCTAAGGAAATTTCTAGAGTATATTCCACCAAAATGAGGAATAAGCCAATAAAGAAGACATGAAATTGCAGGAAATGGAACTGAACGCAGGAGAGAAACAAAGGTAGTTTCCAGGATGATGGTGATGGAAAATTCCAGCGCAACATCTCAGCAGCATGTCAGAAAGCAACTAGTAGAAATAAGAGGAGGCTAGAGGGCTTTAGGGAGGATGACTCCTGAAAGCTGAACAGAGATGAGTGCTATGTCCGAGCATACTGAGAGGAGGTTAATTCTTGCCTCAGTGTCTTTGGGTTAATTAATGATACCCAGAAAGATGAACAAATGTAACAGTTATCAACGCCAAGGAAGACACTTCAATCATCGTATACAACAGGCTGTGACTTAGCTGTGAGTGACACCCGTGCTGCTGTCATAATATAGACAGTGAGTGCTGGCTAACCAGTGATGGCACCACACTGGGATTTTGAGTGAAAAGGAGGGAGACAGATGCATAGATAGATGAGTGATTGATTGATAGTTAGAAATAGATAGACTCTGACTGCATGTGTTCAAGGGGGTTAAGAAGTCAACAATCTAAACCTAAGAAAACCAAAAACTTAGTAGAATAGCAATATGATTTAGAAATACAGACAAGCAGACAGCCCAAAACACTGGAAGCATTTATTTCTAGGATAACTCTGCACGCGGTGCTGGAGGGAGGGCAAAGGACTGCAGTTATGTGCCTTACAGAACCGTATGGCTTCTAATTATGACCTTGATCAAAGCTACGTTGTCATCAGCAATGCTTCTGGTCTGACCCGCACGCCAGGTCTGGGTCTGGGTTCAACTGCCCCAAGCCCCTGCACTGTCCCAGGCTCACAGAAAGAGACCTGGGCCCTGTCCCCAGCCTGGCAATCTCAGGCAAGCCATCAGACTGTTCTAGGCCAACTCCCACAACTTTCAAGAGGAAGTGCGGCACCAACGAGGTGGAAAGTCCCTTAGACACAGGATACGGTGGGCACTTTATCACCTGGACCAGGCCCAGGGGCTGATAGGGCCCTGCCCTGGGGCCGGCAGAAGCAGCCTCGAGGCCCTGGGGCTACCTCCGAACTCTTCCCTGGGTGGTGGTGCTGGCACCCCATGGGAGATAGGAGGGGCTGCCGGAGAGGCCCCACCCCAGCAGGGCAGCCCCAGCCTGGACCCCCGCCCAGGTTCCTTTGGGGGCAGCGGTAGGAGGCTCCGCCCTGCCCCTGATGCACAGCTGGCTCAGGAGAGGGGCACACACCTGCCCCACCCTCCTCGTGGCTCCAGGGTTCCATCTCTGTTCCAAGCGTGTTTATTCAAGTTCAGGAGAAGGTGGTCTGGTGACAACGCAGCGTAAGAATTGTCTGGGTTAAAAATCCCTTAAGGAACTAAGTTTGGGCAGAACAGATCATTCTTTATCAAGTGTGTGTTAGAGTGAAGGAAACTCACCAGACGCCGGGAAAGCCGGGCAAAGGGAAGAGCAGAGGTTTCAGAAGAGGAGACGACACGGCCAACAAGCAACCACTTCCAAGCAAAGAGTCAAAACGAGAGGTGCCTCTTTCTACTACACTGGTCAGGATAAAACCAGGGCCGCGCTGGAGTCAGTGGGCATACCACTGCACTGGGGTCTGCGGGGCCTGCTCAGAGGATGGGCTGGGGTGGAGGCTGGGTCTGGACAGACAGCCCGAGGGTCTCCTTGTCTTCAGGTGACACTGCCCTCAGCTTGGCACCCAGCACCTCCCAGCACCTGAGGGGGCGACTGGCACCACACACACAACCGTAAGGAGTGCGTGGGAAGTGGGGGACTCACCTTGCTCCCCCTCCTCCAAGCACCAGGGCGATGGCGTTGCCCGTCAGCACCCTCGCCAGGCGGGAGAAGTCTGAGTGCCGGTCCGGGGGCCGCTGGAAGATGCGCTTGTACATCTCCACCTGGGAAGAGCCGTGAGGCAGGGCTGGTGCAGGGCCCCACCTTCAGCCCAGACCTCACATTCTGACTTCACTGGGAGGAGTTTCCTCCACTTCTGACCCAAACTGACCCCAAATCCTCTCCAGCACGCAGCAGGCCCTGGCTGACAGGACTGGCCAGCACCTCAGAGCTTGGGCCGGGCCCCAGAGACAGCTCGGCTACTGGGGGGAGGACGCTGGCAGAGGGCACGTGGGCCACCGAGTGGGCCCAGGTGGGGGCCAGAGAGCACCCTTAGAGCTGTCTTCATGGGAGTCCCCCAATTCTGCAGCAGATGGTGCTTTCAGGGCAGGGGTTCCTGGGCAGAGCTGGGGGCTGTGAAGCATGAGCCTCACCCTCAGGCCCCAGGGCTGCCTGAGGACACCAGAATAAAAAGTCTCAGGATCTTCTGTCCAAAGGAGGGAACAGTGCTGGTCTGAGGACATGCCGATGAGCCTCAGCCCTGAGCACCCCTGACATGAGGCCCACCCTCCAAGGTTAACTGCCCTTCCCCTGATGTCAGGCCAATTCTCCAGGGTTCACTGAGCACCCCCCAATGTGAGGCAAATCCCCTAAAGTTAACGAAGCCCCCCCCAATGTCAGGCCCATCCCCCAGGGTTCACTGAGTGCCCCTGATCCAGGCCCATCCCCCAGGGTTCACTGAGCCCCTCAGCCCCTGATGGCCACCCTGTGCCTGCACCCCACCCTGCTGGCTGCCTCCTAGCTGCAGGGGGAGTCACCTTGCCATTGACACAAGAGGCCCAAAGGGCAAGACGAAGGAGACCTGAGTCAGGGTCAAGTTCACAAGCACAGGAAGGGCCCAGGGAGCGCAGGTGTCAGGAAATCAGGGGGGGAATGTGAAGAGCACTTCGGACCTTCGAGGAAATAAACCAGGAGCTGTAGGCAGGCAGCCTCGCTCTCCCGCCTCACCAGCTTGGGCAGACTCCTCCTGGAGAAGACGCGGCGCGGGCAGCAGAGGTGCAGGTGGCCGGAGCACCAGCTCCGCATGTTGAGCCATTCCACGGTGCGGGCGGGCGCCGGCCCCTCCTCCCTGTGCAGCAGGATCAGCTGCTTCTGGGCACGCACAGCTGTGCTCTCCAGCATCTGCTCCAGCTAAAAGGCAGAGCCCATGTGTCCGTGAGCGGAGGGCCAGCACAGCGGGCCCGAGGGCAGGACCCTGGAAGCAGCTCCTGGGTTCTGCAAAGCAACTTGGCTGTGGCCTGGTCTGTTTTGGGGCTGCTGAAACCCTGGGTCAGCTCGCCGTGTGCCAGGCAAGGTCAGCACAGCAGGATGGAGCACCTCCTCTTTCTGTTTCTCTGACAAGGCCTCATAAACACATGCAGCAACCTTTTCAAATGAGGTGTTTTGCAAACAAACCCTCACAGGGGAGCATCACTCACTGCAGAACAGGAACATACATCAGAGAGGAGGAATTTTTAGCTGCCCCAGGATTAGCCCAGGCAGGCTTGTGATGAGAACAGAGCAGGGAGCAGAGGAGGGAGGAAGTGCAGACTGGAGGCAGGAAGCTGGAGAGTGGAACAGGACTGGGCGGCTGTGAGCTGAGGCCTCGTCTGCGGCAATGGCCAGGCGGAACGTCCGCGAGCAATCAGGTCAGCCACCTGGTGCCATCTGGGAACCTGCAGGCACAGCCCCAGCCAGGGGCCCTGCCGGCCGGCGTCCTAAAGGGCCTGCACAAGGCTGTTCCCTTGGCTGAGGATGCAGGGGCAGAGGGTGAGGCACTCACAAGAAGAAAACTAAGAAGCCAGAAAAAGCAGTGCGGGGAACCGGAACGCTGAAACCTAAGTGCTAAGGAGAAAGGCCAACTTCAGACGGCGTAAAATAGGGCACTGTTTATGTAAAGCGTTGGGCCTGGAGAGAGTGCTTCCTGCACACGCTGTCAGAGTGCGAAAGGCGGCCAGAGGCTCCAACTTCACAAGACGCCGCGTGGGGCACCTGCCCCACTCCGTGGCAGAGCCGCCAGGGGGCACCTGCCCCACTCCGTGGTAGAGCCTCGTGGGGCACCTGCCCCACTCCGTGTTACAGCCGCCAGAGGTCACATCGTGACGTGTTTTTAAAACATGGGTGGCAGGTATCTGGGTTTTAGCCCTTATTATGTGTCCTTTTGTGAATTCGTGCAATATTTCACTACAAGGAAAAGAGAAACAGAAGGTTCTGAAGAGAGGGCGCCCCCAGCCCCACTGGCCCTCCCCACGCTCACCTCACCCACTGTGGGCTCCTGGTCTCCCAGGCCCACGATGAGGATGCAGTCGGCCTGGCGCACACAGCGCTGGGTCCAGGGTGTGAGCGTGCCATCTGCCTGGTAGAGCACGATCCTGTGGGTGTCCTCCTGCTGCCCCAGCCAGCTGGACAGCCGGTATTCATGGACACTGCAGGCCACAGAGGGAGTGCCTCACTGTCCCACAGGGTCCCGGCACTCCCTTAGCACGTGACCCCCGTGGAAAGAGGCAGCAGAGGCCGGGACCAGCCGCTGCCCCTTCAGCTCCCTGCACAGCATTTCCTGCCAACCCTAGTTTGCAACAAGTCACTCAGGGCCTGGGCTGCAGTTAAGCCCAGAGACTGGGGCTCGCTGCGGGGCAGGCGGGGGAAGGTGACACCCGGGGCTGCCCAGGCAGGAAGGGGGTGTTGGGGTCCCCTGAGAGGCCTAACAGTGCCCAGCATGTCAGCGCTGCCCAGTGTGTCCAGTGAAGGGATTCACGTCATCGGCCCTCACACCAAAGCATGCTGGACGAGGAGCACGCTGTCGTGCGGATGTTGGGCATGGACACAGTGAGGACACACCTCAGGGCCGCATGGGGCCAGCTGCGAGGAGGGAGCTGGGGCTGGGGTACGCACCTGTCCAGGGCAGCGGGGCCGAGGCGTTGTTTTATGTTGTCACTGGTCAGCAGCAGGGTCGGGCCTGAAAACACCACCACCAGTAATGGAACCCACGCAGGCAACCCAGCTCCAAGGCCAAGAGTCCACTCCCCCTCCCCAGGTATAAGCAAGGCAATGAGAGTCCACTCCCCTTCCCCAGGACAAGCAAGGCAGTGAGAGTCCACTCCCCGTCCCCAGGACAAGCAAGGCAGTGAGTGTCCACTCCCCGTCCCCAGGACAAGCAAGGCAGTGAGTGTCCACTTCCCGACCCCAGGACAAGCAAGGCAGTGAGTGTCCACTCCCCGTCCCCAGGTATAAGCAAGGCAGTGAGTGTCCACTCCCCGACCCCAGGACAAGCAAGGCAGTGAGTGTCCACTCCCCGACCCCAGGACAAGCAAGGCAGTGAGTGTCCACTCCCCGACCCCAGGACAAGCAAGGCAGTGGGGAGTGGACAGTGGGGAAGGGCCTGTGGCCTGATGCTACCTCCCCTCTGCCCTGAATGAGGCGGCAGCCCTGGGTAGCCTCTCTGAACCTCGGTCTCCTCCAGCACAAGGGGCAGCGGAATCTCCGTCCGTGCCGTGTGTGCAGGCAGGGAAGACAGGGCAATGGGAGATAACATAATTTCACAAATCCGATATCGAAGTACCAGATGCCAAGAGGCCAAGGTCCCCAACGTGGAGACACCCGTTTGTTCATGTTTATGTCAGCACAAGTCTTCCACACAGGCGCGGCGGTCAGGACCCTTCTCGACCAGGGGTGCCAGTGCCAGCCCTGGCATCATAGCCACCGGAGGCTCGGGGGAGAAGCTAAGATGAGGGACTCAGTCTGAGGAGGTGCTGCTTGGCAGTGCCAGGGTGGGAAAGGTCCCAGAGCCTGACGTGCAGGAAGAGGGGAAGTCTAATTCTAATTAAAAGCTGAGAGGAGAGATCACTGTGTCCTGGGCCTTGCCTTAACCGGGCACACAAAATAAGCGCCCCTCTTACAACTGAAATGCCCCCTGGGCCCGAGGCACAACTCTGAGCTCAAAATCCAACCCAGTGCTGGTGGGACGTGGGGCAGCAGAACCTGCTCACCGCTGGTGGGAGTGTAGCCTGGCAGCTCCGCCCAACACAGTCTGCAGATTCCATGGAGCCCTTATTAAAATCCTAACGGCTTTTTTGTTTTTTTGAGACAGAGTCTCACTCTGTCACCCAGGCTGGAGTGCAGTGAGGTTATCTCGGCTCACTGCAACCTCCACCTCCCAGGTTCAGGCGATTCTCCTGCCTCAGCCTCCCTTGTAGCTGGGATTACAGGCGTGTACCACCACGCCTGGCTAATTTTTGGTATTTTTAGTAGAGACTGGTCTTGAACTCCTGACCTCAGGTGGATGTGCCTGCCTCGGGCTCCCAGAGTGTTGGGATTACAGGCATGAGCCACTGTGCCCGGCCGAGAACAACTAGGCTGGGCGCAACGGCTCACACCTGTCATCCCAGCACTTTGGGAGGCTGAGGCGGGCAGATCATGAGGTCAAGAGATCGAGACCAGCCTGGCCAACATGGCAAAACCCCGTCTCTACTAAAAATAAAAAAATTAGCTGGACGTGGTGGCTCGTGCCTGCAGTCCCAGCTACTCGGGAGGCTGAGGCAGGAGAATCGCTTGAACCCTGGAGGCGGAGGTTGCAGTGAGCCAAGATTACACCACTGCACTCCAGCCTAGGCGACAAGAGCAAAACTTGGTCTCAAAAAAATAATAATAATAAATAAATAAAAGCTATTCTCAAAACAAAATGTTAAGACACATAAGGCACTGACGGCCTTGTCTGATGGCCCTGAGTGTTGTTTCATGGCACATATTTCCAGTATATGCAGAAAATCTTATTTCCAGTGACATCACTCAGAATATTCCAAGTGCACCCAGGAATTCCAAGTGTTCTAGCAATTTGGAAACACTACCCAACGCTGACCCTGGCCACCCACCGCAGCATCCCCTCAAAGACAGAGGGCAGCCGGCACGTGTCCTCAAGCAGGCCTAGAACCCAAAGACAGGCTGGGGGCTCTGCCCGGAGGGATCTGCCATGGTCATCTGGGGTGCTCTCGGCACCTCAGCGTGGTGGTATGTGGCACATGGTGGGAGGCCAGGGTCATACAACATACTTCTCCTAACAGCAAGCCAGGCCTCAGGCCTGACAGTCCAAAAGGTGTGGGCTCCACACACGTCCCCTGGGACCCGAGCTGACCCCCAGCAGCTGGTGTGGATGAGCCACTGTTTCAGTCCTAGGGTCAGCCTGGAGGCCTGTGCAGGCAGGTGGAGGCCAGGAGGGCCAGGCTTACCGATGGCGCTGAGGGCATGCTCCAGCTCCAGGGCGAAGGTGGTGAGGGGCACGTCCTCTGACACAGGCATCACTGCCACTGTGGACAGGTTGACAGCCGGGTTCCCCGAGTCCCACTTGCTGCCCGCCGTGGGGAGCCCAAACGGGTGGCCTGTGGAGCAAAGGGCCTGTGTCAGCTAGGACAGCCCAGACGCTCGCAGATGCTTCCAACACAATGCGGCCCCTCAGGCTGCCCAGAAGCAATGCAGCAGCACCAGAGGCTGCCCGGGCCTCACGCCTCCCCAGCCCTCAGAGGCTATCTTGGTCTCACGCCTCCCCAGCTCTTCCTGATGAGCTGCCAGGCCACACCTACAGGCACCCCCAGGCCCCACACAGCAGGCCGGACACACACTGGCCCGGGCCCAGGCCCAGGCCCAGGCCCAGGGAGTGCATTTGTCCTGACCCACTGAAGAGAGCGATTCAGGGAGTGACTGAAAAGAATGTGAGGATCAGAATAAACTCAACAGTTAACATCCTCTCCAGATGAGAGGACTCATCCTCCGAACCAACCCCTCGTAGGGTTTTGCCACCACTCACTCTAGGAGCAGTAAACAATGCAATGGTCTAGAGATCAACAGGCCAGTTTCTCTTGTCTGTTATCTGCAGGGAATTCCAGAAACCAAGGGAACACAACATAGCTGTGGGAAGCCCCCGCAGACCCAAGTGAGGCGCCAGGGCAGACTGGGCTTTCCTCTCCCTAAGACCAGGGCCGCCAGGGCCTTCTAAGGTGCCCACCCAGACAGGCAGACCCCTCTCCCCAGCCCCCACGTGGGCTGAAGGGCTCCGTGGCCAGCACAACAGCAGGGACATTGACCAGGGGGTCTGCGTGCTTGAGTCCCGCAGAGGGTCCCAGGCCCTTGTTACTGGACGGCGCCTGGCTAGTGGCATCTCTGCTTCCACAGAAGAGGTTGAGGGGACAGCCTCACTGCTCCCGAGGCCACTGCACCACCAGCCACACTCTTGCCCACACGGGGTCTCCTGCATTCCAGGTGCTGTGGGCACTCCTCTGGAGCTCCCATGGCCCAGCCCTCCCACAGGCTGTCCCCTGGCCTGTGCCTCCTGTCCCCAGTGAGGTGGCTTCCAAAATCCACCAGACACGGCAGGTCCTGATTAGCCAAGATCAGAGTAAAGGGGACACAGCGTGGTCAGGGAAGAGGCCAGGAGAGCAAGCCTGGGTGCACAGAACCAAGTGAGGCCTTCGGGGCCATTCCCCGCAGCTCCCGGGAGGCACATGGCGGGCGCCGAGGTAGCACTGTGGGTAAGACCCTGTGAACCGGAAACGTGGCTCGCAGAACAAGCACACAGCCGTCAGTCGGAAAGAACAGGCACAGGAAAACAACTGATGATATGCTGCTGAGCAGGGAAGCTGTAGAGTGGTTTATAAATATGATTCCATCATTAAATAAATATTCAGGGCCACCCCAAACAACAGCACCTGTACCTGTATGCAGGCAGAAACACAGAAATGACGCTGCCCACCCGACATCCCAAATGAGTGTCCAAGACTCACACATCCCCGGATCCTCCCTCTGGACTTGGGCCCCTACCTCCAGCCCCAGGCAGGCTCCTACAGGCCCACCAGCACCACGCCAGTCCCCGCCCTCAGTCAAGCTGATCACCGGGGGCCCTGGGCATCCACTGCCCAGCCTTGGGGTGGCTTCAGCCACCTGCTTGAGAGGAAGCTCTGTGCACAGTGGCCACAGCTGACCTTCAACGCCCACGTCTGCCAGGAGCCTTTTTTGTTCAAAGCCCCAGTGCTTCTGCCCCTCGGAACAAGCCGAAGTCTCAGTCCCTAAGAGCTGCTGTGACCCCCACACCACGCAGCTCTCTCCCTGGCCTCACGGACCCTGGCCTCACGGACCCTGGCCTCACGGACCCTGG
>NW_022437066.1:691916-692766 GCF_009761245.1 Sapajus apella | reverse complement strand
GGCCTCACGGACCCTGGCCTCACGGACCCTGGCCTCACGGACCCTGGTCTCACGGACCCTGGTCTCACGGAGGGCTTCCCCCACCACTTGCATGCTCCTGCCCCTCCCCACCCTCTTCTGAGCCTTCTCTCTTGCTTTCTTGGTCTCTGTCTTTTGTCCCCACCCCAACTCGACTGCAGCTCTAGGAAGGGCTCTTCCCTGACTGACTTCCTGAGCACAGTGCCAGCTTCTGATGGGGCCCAGTGCACGGCCAGCCCCAGCAGGTGACCCAGGGATGGAGGGTTGGGTGCTGCGCCACAGCTACCCAGGGCCCCATTTCCTGTGCCCATTTCTGCCTGGAGGCTGCAAAACCTAGTCAAAATCCCCAGCTGCTCACAGGACACACCCAGCTTCTGCCAACGGCTGTGACCCAGCAGCGCTGGAGATGTGCAGAGGTGTCCACATGGAGCCCTGGTGGGGATAAGCGCTTGGAGCGAGGAGTGGCCCAAGGCGCAGACCTGGAGCTTGGGCTGGTCGTGTGTCGCCATGGGGCTCCTAGACCCCTGGAGGAGACCCCAGTCTTGGAGTCAATACCCGAACCAGTGGCCCCAGTAAAAGACCCTGCCTGACGTGTGCAGCTGTGTCTACAGGAAAAGATCCAGGGCACTGGCACCTCAGCCCGACTTGAGCAGCCGTAAGGGGGGCATCCGCGTCCTCATCTCCCGCCTTCAGGGCTCTTAGGTCTTTGTGCAGCCTACACAAGTCTTTGTGATAAACCTTCACAAAGACAGACAAGAAAATGAAGCAAAATAAAACCCTAGCAACTGTCCACCCCTGACCAGCAGACACCCCACCAACTGTCCACCCCTGA